>NC_140588.1:1018191702-1018676702 GCF_964204655.1 Triturus cristatus
TGCCAATATGTTTATGAATTAGATTCTTTATTTACATTTGACTCATTTCAAAATCTCAATTACCTTTAATCAAGTACTTGACCTAATTTGATGATTTATTTTCTTGCAGGACAGATCAGTGAAATGCCAACGTAAGTTACAGAAATATATTTCTCAATTATTGTTACATTCTATGACATTTCATTAGACTGTTCTGTTAAGTCATGTTTCCAAAAGTCCGGTCTTGCCCAAGATAACCTGACTATTTCCCAACAGCATGTTTCAAAGCTGTCCTTATTGGTATCAATGAATGTGTTAGGAGTTCAAAGATTTCAAAGTGAGTAATTTTCATCCTTGAATTGAGGAACCTAATGCAAGAGGACAATTTTAAATAAAATTATATTTTCCATTGTGAAAATGTTGCAATGTTTTAAGGAAGCAGAGGATAGTATTTTCACACGTGCAACGTCTACGGTAAGTCATTCAGTGGGAACAAAGGCAAATATGCTGTCATAGTTTGCATAATAAATTGCAATTTCCTTTCCATGTCTCACATGTCCTAATTTTTTTAAAGTTCACGAGGATGAACTCTTTCTTTTTGTAAGCACTTGTCCTCTTTCTACTTTACCGTCCCTTGGAGCAACTTCTCCATCGCGCAATAAGAACAACCCACACACCATTATTTAACTTAGCATAAAAGGTCACTTTATTAAGCCAGGAAACAGAAAATAGATTTTCCCTAGAATAAACATGCCACATTGTCATCACGCTTTGTCATTACGCTTTGAAACGTTTTGAATTTACAACCAAATATTCCCAACAAGACTTTTCAGCAAAATACCCCATGAACTGCACAATCACAATCAAGCTTTCCAACCCCCCTCCCCCACCCCAGAGGGAAGGATAAGCCCGCTCCAGACCACCCAAACCCCCAAGAAAACGCCTATAGCAGAAAAACAAAGAAAGGAAAAAAACTGTTACCTGACTGTAGGAGAGTAGGATCTGCTTCACATGGGTACCCCACTTTTTGCTGGTGTTTCACTGTTTTTCGACCTTAGTCTGGCTGTGGCCCTGCTAATCAGGACCACAGCCTAGCTGCTTCCTCTCTAAAATAGTTTCCATGTACATTAGGTACATATCTAATTGAATTCTGGAGTGCCTTATAAGCCCCTAGTATATGGTATACTATGTACCTAGGGCATAGGTACCTCAGAGGCCTACCAGGGGCTGCAGCATATATTATACCAACCCTGGGAAGCACTCCAAAATGGCACCACAGGTCTGCTACTGCAGCCTGGGTAAGGGTGTGCTTGCACCCCTTACAGTGGTATAGGCTACCTATATACACACCTATATACAGACACATGTAAACCTATAAGCCACTCCTATGGCAGGCCTTGACAATCCTGAAGGCAGAGTGCTTGGTTTTATGTGAGAGGGTGCCCAAGCATGAGCTGAGCCCCTCTGCAGCTTTCGGGAATACTTCCTTCTGGCTGTTCTGTGATACAGCCATACCATATACTCTTAAGTGCATTATAACCTTGCGGTAAATGCTAACTTTGGAATGGCTGCATCAAAACATGTCGTGTTTGGTGTCAAACGCTTTGGAATACTACCCCCCCACCAGTTCTGGCGGTGGGGTAGCATTCCACCCTTCTAGAGGGAGAGACATGTTCACACTAGCTAAACCCGGTAGGACTTTTCTGAGCCCTGGCATCACAAAATGGATGCCTCTGCCACAGACACGGGTCTGGCCTCCTGCTTCTGACCGAAAGTCTGGCAGGGGAGGCCTGGACAATAGGTTTCCTGTCGAGGGGAGGTGTCCCCACCTCCCCAGACAGGCTGATGTGTATTAGGTCTGGGCAGGAGCACTCTCTGGTGCTTTGAAGTCCTGCACTGGGGGCACACTTGGTGTCCCTGTGCATACTCCATTTCAAATCGGTTGCAGGGGCTACCTGCCCCTGCTCTGGCGTGAAACTGGACAAAGGAAATGGGTGTAACCACCCCTCTTTCCAGGCCCACCCCTAGGTGGGGCCTTAGAGTTAGTCCATCCCCTAAACTTACTATAAGTATAGGAATCCAGTTCCTAGGACTTTAGATTACCCTGGATGAAACTCTGCTACAGATATCCTGGACCTTCAACGTTCTATCCTGACTAAAAGACTGAAGAAATCTCCCTTGGGGTCAAGGAGTGACTGCCCTGCTTGGCACGCACCAAAGAAGCAACTGACTAGTCTGCATCGCTGAAGCTCCCGCCGGATGCCGAAGTCTTTGCATCACCAGAGGTAGATTTCCAGACTTCCCCGAGGCTACCCTGAGTCCACAGCAAAGCTGAGGCCTGTGGCTATCGTGGGTGATGTGGAACCGTGACCCCTGGACATCGTGAACTTTTGCAGCAACACTATCTTCCTGGTCCTCCTCAAAGTTGTGCTTTGGGCTCCGAGTAGCCCCAGCCTTAAACACCTCTTGCACTGAAGATTGTTGGCCTCCACTCCACGAGTGACCCGTGAGCCAACTTCAAGTGCGACCGCTTGAGGCTCCTTTGCGATCACTAGACCGTTGGCTAGCAGGTCCCATGAAGGCAACTCCTTTTCTGCTTGGGCTTTCCTGATTGCTACAGACGTGTCCTGACTTACCTTCACTGGGTGAGTCCCTCAGACCTTGCTGATCTGCACCACAGTCCTTTCTCTAAATTAACAGTGACATGCCATTGCCAAGGCTTGTTGGGTCCATTCTGGTCGCCGACACCACAGCACTCGACAGACTTCATGGGACAGCTCGAATCCGGCTCGTGGACTTCATCGACGCATCCTGGACCTCGTGGCTGAAGAGTCAAGACACCCATCAACTCATCTGAAGCACCCGACATCTGTGGGCATTGGTCCATCCTGCCCTAGGTCACTGGCAAGTGAGCGAGACTCTGTCCCCTCTGCTTTCAGGTTCCTTCCATCCCAGATCCAGGCTTGGATCTCTGCGGACACTTCTCCTCTTCATGGCAGCAGCAGTTCTTTGCAGGCTCCCATTGAAATCGACGTCGCGACCCGACACCAAAAGACACCTATGCACCCGGCTTCCCTGGGTGAGGTAACTCGAGAACTCCAGTGCTCTCGTGGGTGCTAGCCCTAGAACTTCTTAAGTCGAAAAGTTTTTGGTCCTGACTCGATTGGAAGTGCCCCTAATCTTTAAATTTCCAACCGTGACATTGCCCATAGACGAAAAAGGGAACCCGCGGTTGTGTTTACACACTGCATACAGTCGCCATGGGTTCCCTGTGTCACTACCTTGAGTGGTTCCTTGGGGTCCCAGCAATTCTAGAGGCTATAGGCCTAGTGTCTATTCCAGTCGTGGTTCTAATACCACTTTTTTGGTATATGGTTTGGTACGCCCCTAGGGCCCAAACGTGTATTTGTACTATTACTGATAATTGCTGACTTGTAAACTAAGTACTTCAAACTCCAGTCTCATAAAGAGACTAGAGGGGTGTTTTTTATACTAAATACATATATTTTAAATATACCTGGTGTGGTTGTCTTTTCATTTGATCACTCAAGAGATTATAGACTGGTAAAACAAGCCGCTTTACATTCCTTAAAGACTTAGCCTGAAGGCTGCTCTCCATAGCTACCACTAGGATAACTTTCAATAAAGGTTGTCTTTAACCTATCACCATAAGGGGTTGTTTGGACTGATACAAGGTGCCCACTAGAACTAGTGGACAGCATATATCAGGCCACCTTCTCACACTGACCTAACGTAACGTAACAAATATATATATATATATATATATATATATATATATATATATATATATGTATATTCACTGAAAAAACCATAGGTTTCAGGGGTGTTATAGTTAGCTGGACTTTTCACTTGTACAAAACCATTGAAATTCCCCCGTTATAGTTAGTTCAGCTAACTATAACTCGCGCGCCCGCAATGCACTACTGATGACGTCACATATTACATCACTCATGACATGGTCAGTGACATCACTCATGACATCACTGATGACATCTCAAATGACATCACTGATGACATCACTGATTACATCATCCAGTGAATGTCTGTTTTTCTGAAAATTAAATATGTTTTATATATGTATATCTCAAGGTCGATGGAAGAATAAATGGGTATATAAGTGTCTAAATGGATGATTTGTTTTTGAAAAATTGATTGTGTAACTGACTGATTAAGTGTATCATAGTGAATACATGGCTTAGTGAGTAATGTTTAAATATGTAAATATCTGTATCAGTCTCTCACTTTGTGTATAAGTGGCTGCATGGGTTGGTGAGTAGCTACATGGGTGTCTATATAGGTTATTAGTTGGTTTTTTGAGTATCAGTCTGAGTGTCTGCATGGTTCGGTGGGGGGTATTACGTAGTGCATAGGTGCATGAATGAGTGACTCACTGTTTGTATGTGTTGAAGACAGCATGTGTGCACTGTATGGGTGGATGAGTGTGTGTATGGGTGTGTTAGTGAGTGAATGACTGTCTCAATAGTGTCTTTATGAGTAACTACATATGTTTTAAACTAGTATATGTGACTATTGGTGTATATAAGTGAGTATATGTGAGAGTGAGAGATTGAAAGAGTTCCTTTATGAATAAGTATGTGTTTCTATAAGTGATTGTTTAAAAGACTAAGTATGTGTAAGTTTCCGTAGAAGTAAGTGTGGTGGTGTGTGTATAACTGTGTATGCAAGTAAATGTATGTTTGATTCTTTATTAGCATGAGTGACTATGTGTGTAAGTAACTCTATGGATGAGTGGCATTGTGTAACAGGATGTATAGGTGTATGAGTACATATGATGAGTGAGTACATGTATGAGTGACTGTATAGGACTGTTGGTGAATGAGTGGATGTGTATGTGGATCTTAGAATTACTGAAGAGGTTGTTGTAACTGGTATTGGTATGTCCATTGTTTTGAAAATTTTAGTCTCTATTTTTGAATGTGTGTATCAAAGGTTATATTAGGGTGAGAGGAGGACTGCCACTCTATCACAAGGATGATGTCATCAGTGATGTCATCAGTGATGTCATTTGAGATGTCATCAGTGATGTCATGAGTGATGTCACTGACCATGTCATGAGTGATGTAATATGTGACGTCATCAGCAGTGCATTGCGGGCGCGCGAGTTATAGTTAGCTGGACTAACTATAACGGGGGAATTTCAATGGTTTTGTACAAGTGAAAAGTCCAGCTAACTATAACACCCCTGAAACCTATGGTTTTTTCAGTGAATTTCTGAGGTTTTTTAAATGCTAATTCCTAACTATAACGTGCCTGAAACCTATGTTTTTTTCTGTGAATTTCAAAGGTTTTTTAAATGCTTATTTCTAACTATGCCTACAGAGATAGGACATGTGAAGAAAGAAGAACAAATGCACAGAAAGAAAAAAAAGAAGTGCAGAAAGAAGCAACAGAAGTCCTCAAAGACGAAGAAAAGTGCAGGAAGAAGGATAACGTGCAGAAAGAACAAAAAGAAGAGCAGAAAGAATCCTTGTTGCAAAATCATCCTGTACCCTCAACTTTTTCAGACGGATACTGGTGGTAACTGAGTCTGACTAACCAGTCCTCGAGCCAGTGCTATCTTAAAAGACACTTAGAATACAGTGAAAACACCTACATACACTAGGGAACATTATGCGTTGGGGTCTCCCTGTGATTAGCATGACCTCCTCTGTAAGCCCCTAGTATATAATAGGGCAGGGGGATTAAAACTACCTCTTAAAACAGGCCACAGGGCGTTTTTGCACACGTTAACTCAGGCCCCGTCCCCTCCCTTCACCACTGTGTAAACACGCCCTGTGTCCGTTTTTAGTTGGGAGATTAAGTTCATTTGAATCCTGAGGGTCCCTAGGGTCCAACTAGCCCACTAGGTACCTCCAGTAAGTGCCACAGAGCTGCGTTGCAGAGAGGTGTAAAAAGTGGCACAGCCTGGACCACCTCTCTGCAATGCAGCTCAGTGGCGCTTACTGGAAGCACTTGGTGGGCTAGTTAGCCCCCAGGGGCCCTCAGTATTGAAGGGAAATTATATCCCCAATTTAAAACGTGCCATAGTGCGTGTTTGCACATGTCACCTCAGGCCCCGTCCCCTCCCTTCACCACTGTGTAAACGCGCCCTGTGGCTGTTCTAAGTTGAGAGATTAAGTCCCCTTGAATCCTAAGGGTCCCTAGGGTCAAACTAGACCACTAGGTACCTCCAGTAAGCGCCACAGAGCTGCGTTGCAGAGAGGTGTAAAAAGGGGCTTGGCCTCAGAACACCTGTCTGCAGCGCAGCTCCCTGGCGCATACTGGAGATGCCTGTTGGGCTAGTTGGCCCTCAGGGACCCTCAGTATTGAAGAGGAATTAATTCCCCAACTTACAACTCGCCAGGGGGCGCGTGTGCAGAGTGCTGCAAGGAGGGGGCGTGGCCTCCGGCACGATGCCAGTCTTTTATTTATTTTAATTTTTTAAGAAGGGGGGTTGTGTGGTTCCCCTTCTTATTCTAATTTATTGGCCCTGATGACCCCATCCCCCAGGGCCTGTCTCCTAATTATATTTTTTTACCCCAATCCCCAGGGCCGGCCACTGTTTTTTATTATTTTTAAAAAATATATATTTATAGACACACCTAGGACATGCTGGACAAACCGTACGTACCTATCACCATGACGATTTGAATGATATTCATTAAAAGGCGACTATGCATACAATGAATCCACGTGGAATGTATTTACACCACTATTGAAGCTCTGACATGTCTGATGCCCTACCGTGCCTAATCCCGGTAGACACCCTTGTCGTTTATTTATACAAACATGGGTAGCTATTGACGGGCACATTTAATACACATGCACACCAAGCCATTCAAAGGGGATTCGACAAAAATTCGCCCAAAACTATGTAAGAAACCCCCCTCACGGTTAATAAAACACACATCCACTGCCGGATGTGTAATACTTTTTATTTTACTCTCTGGAAAGGGGACGAACATCACTTGAGAGTCACAGCGCGCTCCTGGCAGAGCCCAATGCTGTGTTACACCCACCATTGCCTGCTGAGTGCCACACACCTCTGTGTTGTATTCCACCAGCTAGTGCATATGCTATGACACTCTCTAGCCCATGTGCACTGTAACACCACCCCCTGAATATGTCATGCCACACTTGTCTTCGCACGGGTTATATTGCCCCATCTAACGTGCCTTCCTCGATGCCTATGTTATAACGCACAGTGCTATGCCATACATATTACAATCTGGGATCCATATCTTTGTCACAGTGCATATGCAACGTTACACTCCCCAGCACATATTTTATATTACAACTTTAGAGACTAGTTAGGTTACACAACACTGCCCTGTGCATATTACAGTCCAAGGCGCACATCGCATAGCACGCGCTAGTACCTGTGCTATCTCGCGCTCTCCAATGAATCTGTCATTGCGCACAATGTATTGCATATTATATTTCACGCCTGGTTCATCTTATATCACACTTTTTGGTGCATAGTTTATACCATACACTATATCTAGTTTTCATTTTCAATCGTGCTCTCAGGACTATGTTCTATATAACACTGTGTTCACCTACCCTTTTCACGGGCATTACATTTTGCGATAGGGGGTGGAGGGTCAGGGGGTGTTTCTGCCAAGTGAGCCCGGAGTCACAGTCACAAACGTCCTCTTCTTCCTGAATAAAAGTGAGATTATGCTGCATACTTGTTCATATTTTAAGTAGTTCGCACAGACACACGTTTTAAAAACAATAAAGTTCCTAATACCCGCCTTCTCTGAACAGTTAGCTTGCTGCCCCATCCCCCTCCTCCCTATCCTCTGTTGTGTGAATCCATGGACTAGCCTCCTCCCTCCTGCCATGCATGGTCTGATGTGCTGCCACTGCCCTCAATTTAGTATGATGTACCAGTCCACTCCTCCTGCCCTCCATTGCCCAATTCCATGCCCCATCATTGACCTCCTGCTTAAACTCTGTGCTTAGCTTGCTGCCCCTATTCTCCTTCCCCCTGCCCTCTGATGTCTTTGTGCATGCCCCTGCTCCATCCTTTTTGCCCACCATTTTCCATGGACCTGCCACTCCTATCTACTCTGAGGGCCCGATTCACAGAACTAACTTAAGACAAAATCCTAAACTTACTACCATTTTGGTATTCACAGAAGGCACTTACTCATTTTGGTATTCACAGAAGGCACTTACTCATTTTGGTGTTCACAGAAGTTAGGAGTCCTAACTTTAGGACTCCTAAATGCCTTCTGTGAATACCGAAAGTCTTAAAATTAGGATTTTTCGCAGTTTAGTAGTAGTATAGTTAGGAATCCTAACTTTAGGACTCCTAAATGCCTTCTGTGAATACCGAAAGTCTTAAAATTAGGATTTTTCTCAATTTAGTAGTCCTAAGTTTAGACTTAGGACTACTAAACTGAGAAAAATCCTAATTTTAAGACTTTCGGTATTCACAGAAGGCATTTAGGAGTCCTAAAGTTAGGTATCCTAACTATACTACTACTAAACTGAGAAAAATCCTAATTGTAAGGCTTTCGGTAGTCACAGAAGGCATTTAGGAGTCCTAAAGTTAGGAGTCCTAAATTTAGGACTACTAAATTGAGAAAAATCCTAATTTTAAGAATTTCGGTATTCACAGAAGGCATTTAGGAGTCCTAAAGTTAGGAGTCCTAACTATACTACTACTAAACTGAGAAAAATCTTAATTTTAAGACTTTCGGTATTCACAGAAGGCATTTAGGAGTCCTAAAGTTAGGACTCCTAACTTCTGTGAATACCAAAATGAGTAAATGCCTTCTGTGAATACCAAAATGAGTAAGTGCCTTCTGTGAATACCAAAATGGTAGTAAGTTTAGGATTTTGTCTTAAGTTAGTTCTGTGAATCGGGCCCTGAGTGTTCTGTTGAGCTGCCACTCCCCTCCCACCTGCCTAGCATTGTCAGATGACTGTAACCTGTCCCTGCCACCTCCACCCTGCCTGTCCACATGCCATGCCCCCATCCTCTTTCTCCTGTCCTACATGGTCCATTGTACTGCCACACCCTTCTGCCCTCCCTGGTCTGTTGTGCTGCAACTGCTCCTCCTGCCTGCCCCATGCGGTCTGTTGTGAGGCCCCTTCCCCTGAACTTTCTTGTCTGTGCACAGGTCCTGACCCTCCCTTCTATCCTCCATCGTCCTTTGTGCATGCCCCTGCACCCTCCTTCTTGCCCATCATAGCCATTGTGCTGCCACTAACCCTCCCACTTGCCATGCATGGTCTTCTGTGCTGCCATGGCCCCTCCCACCTTCCCTGTGTGGTCAGTTAGCTGCCCCTGACCCCCTCCCACCTTTCCTCCATGGTCTGTGTGTATGCCATCACAGTCTCACTGTTGCTCTTCATGGTGTGTCTTGCTTCTAGTGCCCATCCTGCCTGACCTCCATGGCTATCTTGCTGCTCCTGCCCTGCCCCCTTGCCCCCAGCCCTCTGTTTACATGTGCAGACCCCTACTCTCTCCCTCCTGGCTTGTCTGTTCCATTGTAATGCCCCTGATCCGTCCCTCCTGCCCTTTATGGACTGTTATGCTGCAGCTTTCTCTCCGGTCTGTCCATTATGGTCAGCTAGCTACCATTGCCTCTTGCCCCTCTGTTCTCTGTTGTCCATGTGCATGGTCCTGTCCCCTCCCTCTTGCTTTCTATGGATTGTTGTGCTGCACTCCCGTCCCGCATGCCCTGTGTGGTGTATTGTGCTGCTGCAAACCCTGATGCCTGCCCTGCAGGGTCAGTTTGGTGCACCTCTCCATGTCCCTCCTGTCCTCTGTTATCCAAGTCCATGTCCCTACCCCATTTCCTTCCATGATCCAATGTACCATACTTGCGAACATTTTGAACTTGGTAAGAGGGAGATTTTGAAAAAAAACTGGGGTATTGATTTTCCCCTTTGAGTTACATTGAAAAAGAGGAGATTGTAGACAGGAGACATTTCAAATAAAGCCCATTTGAGCTTAAAAACATTGGACGTTTCCTGGCTGAATCGGGTCTGTTGGCATGTATGGTTGTACTACCATTGCCTCTTCCTTCTGCCCACAATGGTCTATTACATTGCCACAGCCTCTCTTGCAAGTCCTGCATTGTTGGTTTGTTGCCCCTGCCCCCCTTTCCACTGCCCTCCATAGTCTGTTGTGCTGCCACGGCCCTTCCTGCCTGCTCAGTGTGGTTAAATTGTTGCCTTTGCACCCTCCTACCTGCCTTCAATTTTCAGAGTCCGTGCCCCTGGCCTCTGCCTCTCAACAGTATCCTAATGAACAACTAGATTGCTAACATTCTATATTTATTACAAAAGTGTGGAACGCCTGACGTCATCTTGATGTAATCAAAACTGTAATACCTAGAGCATTTCCTTTAGAAATTACATATATGAGAGGGTCTTATTGGCATCAAAATTATGGTTAGTGCTCTAAAAGACTAAAATAGGGACATATTTTCTGAGTTTTCAAATAGCGACAAAGCACTTTTAAATTATTTGTTATCTTTATGTTTTTTTATCCAGTTGACCACTTGATTAAATGTTGCACTTAGGGGAGAGGATGTGGTGTTACTTCCAGAACTGCAGACTTTGCAACTGGGGAACCAGGTTGGAGTTTCTGCTTCAGCTCGACATTCTGTGATTCTTAGTCTCCCCATGTCTACAACCAAAATGAATTTGTTCTTGTGTGATGTAACCAATGCTCATGTAAAGCACTCCAATACCTGACAAGTCTGCACTATATAACACTGCAAAAACACAAAATAATAAGTGTTTTGCACACTTCTGTCATTGGGCTATATTTGGGCTACATCTGGGTGATTTTGGGCTACATTTGGGCTCTTTTGTCTCCGGTGGCCATCTTGGGAGATTTATTTGTTATGAAGTTTCCTAATTTCCTCATGTACTGCAGTCTCCTCAGTAGGAAATGCTTTCAGTTTTTTACTTTGATTCCATCATGAAGGTATTCAGATATGTCACACATTTGCCATAAATTCTGAAAGTTAGCACTCTAGTTGCTCATTAGATCACTGTAGTAAAACTACTGTTCACCATGGAAGTCTGCTCCTGGTATTAAAAGTGCATGTTTCAGTCTGCATGTCAGAATTTTTTTAATGAAATAGAAGAGGATTTGAGAAGTCACTCAAAATGTGCCCTCATTTTCTTTCTTCAGCATTAATCATAATTTCTATGGCAAAATGAACCCCCTCATTGTGTTCCTTTTTAAATTAAATTTTTTAAGTGTTACCAGTTTATTCCAATCAAGATGGCTTCAGGTGTGCCATACTTTTGTCATAATGAAGACAGTAAGCGCTCTAGTTGTTTTTAAGAACACTCTGGGACATTCTGTCATTGGGCTATACTTGGGCTACATCTGGGTGATATTTGGGCTACATTTGGGCTCTTTTGTCTCTGGTGGTCATCTTGGGAGACTTATTTGTTATGAAGTTTCCTAATTTCCTCATTTACTGCAGTCTCCTCAGTAGGAAATACTTTCAGCTTTTTACTTTGATTCCATCAAGAAGGCATTCAGATGTGTCACACATTTGCCATAAATTCAGAATGTTAGCACTCTTTTTGCTCATTAGATCACTGTAGTAAAGCTACTGCTCACCAGGGAAAACTGCTGCTGGTGTTGAAAGTGCATGTTTCAGTCTGCATGTCTGAATATTTTAATGAAATAAGAGGATTTCAGAAGTCAAAATGTGCCCTAGTTTTTCTTTCTGCAGCATTAATCATACTTGTTATGGAAAAATGAACCCCCTCATTTTGTTCCTTTTTAAATTAAATGTTTTAAGAGTTACCACTTTAATCCAAGCAAGATGGCTTCAGGTGTGCCATACGTTTATCATAAGTAGGACTGTTAGCGCTCTAGTTGTTCTTTGGAACAATCTGGGAATCTGCAGTAGAACACAAAGGAATTAACTGACAGTCTCTGCCCTTGTTGGATGTACATGTTTTACTGAGAATGTCAGACTTCATTCTCACATGACTGAGAAAGATAATGTGAATTTACAGAAAATAAGCTCTCAGTTTAGCTTATAGATCACCTTCCAAACCTCTGTGGGAAAAGCATGAGAAAATATTTTTCTCTCAATCATGATATCCCAGCAGAAGGCTTTTTCACATGGTGAAATCACCTTAGAACATACCACAATTCCTAAAATGAGTATGGTACCATCAACAAATGATTTATAATGTAACTAAAGTCTTAAAACCTTCTATTAACTGCAATGCTTTTTAATGAGGTGCTATCATGTATATTGGTCCCAAGATGGCTGCCAACACTTCTTGGATGAAGTGCTGACAGCTAATCAGATCTCAGGATGAGATGTGTGGTTAGGCTCCGCCCACATATATATATGATTTTACTTTTGATTTTCTCAGGAACTACTGAACAGATTGACACCAGACCTGCAAAAGGCACTTCCCTGAGCTGAGGACTACCTCTCTGCCAAATTTCAAGTAATTCTGTTCAGCCGTTCGGGCTGTAGCCCTGTCTAAAGGTCCTATGGAAAAATGCATGGGAAAAACGCGTTTTGGGACCCCCCTTTTTTCTCAGCCCCCGCTTGACGAATCCCCCCGAGACTTTCAGGGTAGGAGCGGAGCGGAGCGCCCCACCTATTTTGAAAATTTTGCGAGGATTTGTCAACCGGCGCCAAAGTTATTCCAAATAGAATGTTGCGGATTTCCTATGGAAACACGGTCCTAACTATAACTATCTACTGGCGACCGCCAGTAGATAAGATATATATATATATATATATATATATATATATATATATATATATATATATATATATATATATATATATTTATTTATTATAATTTTTTTAAACATATACAGCAAGAAATGCCTACAATAAAATAACGAAAAAAAATTGGGTGGGTGGGACAATAAAACGACAGCCATCCTAATCTCCTCAGACTAACGGTTCCCTGCTAACCATCCCCGCTATAACCTCGTGCTACAAGCCCCGCCCCCACCTGACTGCAAACCTTCACGCGTTGTGTGAATCGTTCCACCGCCCGAAAAAACCCAGGGGGACACCGGCTCGCGCTGCTGTCCCCCTGGGTCCCCATCGCGCAATAAGAACAACCCCACACACCATTATTTAATTTAGCATAAAAGGTCACTTTATTAAGCCAGGCAACAGAAAATAGATTTTCCCTAGAATAAACATTGTTGAAATAAATACCACATTGTCATTACGCTTTGAAACGTTTTGAATTTACAACCAAATATTCCCAACAAGACTTTTCAGCAAAATACTCAATGAACTGCACAATCCCAATCAAGCTTTCCAACCCCCCTCCCCCACCCCAGAGGGAAGGATAAGCCCGCTCCAGACCATCCAAACTCCCAAGAAAACGCCACCCAGGAAAACCACAGAGTTTTCCTGCCCCCCCCAAAAGATTTTGTTGTAAAAACAAAGTTAATTTTGCATTAACAGAATACCAAAGATTTTCGCACCAAAAATCAGCTAACAAATCTCTCAACTCCATTAAATAGTATGCCTGGCCCTTTTGTGATAAGTGGACCCCATCTTCTCTAAATAGATGATATTCCACACCTGTGATATTATCATGAGCCAAAAACTTAATTCCCATTGCAGCACAAAAAATGTTCATTTCCAGATTGAGTTTCCAGCAAGCCCTTTCCATCGCCGTGTGATTGCGAGCTCTCCTCCAATGGTGCCTGTAAATAAACTCAGTCCAAACAATTGTTGTACCTACCCAATTGTTCTTGATCACAGCTAAATCCAATTTCATTTTCTTCAAAAGGGGTAAACCAGACAATGGCACAAGATCATTTTCCCACAAATGAATAATTAATAAATCTGGGAAACCTCTTGTATAAGACAGCTCAGAAAGCCTGGGAAATAGCCCCTCCCACCTCATACCACCTTTCCCTTCCCATAAGACTTCATGGCCCTTGCTAGGCAATCCCAGCGCTCGGCCATAAATCTGCTGTTGAGCGAAGATGGCTGACCATTTAGCAAAAGAATGGCCCACTATCCTTGTACGCCTTTTTGTTGATAATGGACCTTTAACACCACCTATGCGGGAAAAAACAAAAATAGTCTGTAAATAAGTAAAAACAGTTACTATTATTTCCTCACATAACGCCTGCAACAATTAGATTTCCATCTACCAATCCTTTTAATGTCATCCCAACCCCAACCCAATGTAGACGCTTCAGTAGCTGCTCCTATACGAAAAGAGTGAGTCCCAAAAAGTAATGGGTTTTTTCCCAACAATATCAAAGTTTTGCGTAGCACCGCCAATAAATGTGCACTAGTAATTTTGTTCCCATTATGATGAGTGAATATGGCCCCATGTTGCAAATCCGCCGAAACTACGAATGACTCCCATTCCCCTAAAGGACAACAGTCCTGTACTCCACTACCATTCAAATTAATCCATGTGCCTTTACCCAGTTGATCAGTTTTAGACCTTCTCAAAAGAATCCTGAGCTTCCCTCCTTGCACCTGAACCTCTTCTGCCTGAATACCCATTTGATCCCGCAAACCCAACAACTCAGAAACCCTAAAAGCACCGAAAAACAACCAAATCATGCAAAGTCTAAAACGGGAAACCTCACACATGTCATGGCAACAACCTGGTAATTGTATTAAAAGTTGCTGCAAAAGGGGGAAAGTAATTGGCTCACGTAAAGGCGGAGAAATAGAACGCTCCCTCCCAAGATAGATCTTCTTTGATAGCTTTAGTGAGTCTAATCCTATGAGGAGGAAGGAGTGCTCCCGACATTGCCATACCCAAATGTCTACAAAAAGTCCTGCCAGCACGCACCACCCGACAAGCAAAATTTAAATAGCCCAACAAGTGTTGAACCTGCCTGAGCTGAATTTTTTCCCTGTCGATTATCTCCAACAAAAAGGACCTGATTTTGCTCACCTTAGCTATTGGCAACCGAGCCATCATAACTTCCGTGTCAATTTCGATACCTAAAAACGTAAGCTTGGTACTTGGACCTTCAGTTTTTTCCGGAGCCAGCGGAACGCCGAACTCCTCAGCCATGTCCTGAATGATGTTTAGAAATCTGCTGCACTGATGAGACTGTGCCTTACCAATAAACAGAAAATCGTCTAAATAGTGACAAACTTGTTTTCGGAAAACACCATTGAAGAAAAGTACTAAACATTTCGAACAGTGCAGAAGACACTGAACAACCCATTGGAAGAACTCTGTCAATGTAAAAGGAGTCATTGAAAAACATGCCAAGAAGCTCGAAGTCCGACGGATGAATAGGCAGTAAGCAGAAAGCTGACTGAATATCGCATTTTGCAAGTTCTGCACCATACCCAACAATGCGTACCATCCTCAATGTATCATCAACAGACGTGTATGATACATTAGAGTCTGAAGGGGAAATGAATACCATAATATAAAGATACCCCTAGAGTAGGCTCCCGACCGTTCCCCGTGTTGTTGTATGCAGACAATGCGGTACTCTTAGCCCGCACACCCAAAGGTTTGCAGAGTTTGTTAGATGGGTTTGTCAGCTTTATGGCCAGTTTAGATCTATCGGCTAACCTAACTAAGTCTTATGTACTGCAGGCTGGATCAAAACCTTGTAAAAATTTCTTAAATAAAATAGGCACACACAAAATGGAACAGGCTAAGACCTTTCCCTATCTGGGTTTACTTTTTGATGGGCTTTTACATTTTTAATTTTTAATTGAAGAGCGGAGCTCAAAATTAGTGGCATCCACAGGGGCCATAATGAGCTACGGGCGTAGGCTGGGCAGGTGGTCTCCAGAACAGGTTATGCACCTATACGGCTCAATCTGCTGCCCCAAAGTAATGTATGGGGCTGAAGTTTGGGGTTTTGCATGTACCCAACAAATACAGAGTGAGGAGAACAAATTCCTGAGAAAGATCCTCCAAATTTCACAAAGTACATCGGCCCACATTACTCATGCCGAATTGGGAAGGGTACACATGGAGGATCTGATTAAGGTCAGACCTCTTAAGGCTTGGCTAAGAATTTGGCCCAATATGGAGGCAGGTTTGAGCAGACAAATAATTAGAGACTGTATGGACAGAGACAAGGGAATGTGCATTCCATGGCTGAATTATGTAAGGACTGCTCTGGAGGGATTAGGTTGTAAGGACCTTGTTTTTTAACCCAACAACAATAATCCCCAAGGACAAACTTAGAATTAAAAGAATTTTTTACGCCAAAGAGACTGCACGTAGAGCGGCTCTTGAAGAAAGCAAGCTCACAGTCCGTGCCTACAGCATGGTAAAGACAGTAGAAGGTATGGAACCGTACCTCGCTCTTATGCACAATGTACAGGATAGGTTTTTAATCACCCGATTTAGGCTCAACCTTTTACATCACTTGTTGGCTGACTCACTTGGTTTTACTGTTACAGTTGAGCAGAAGCGTACCTGCGGCTGCGACAATAGGTCTCCGCAGGATACCCTTCACTTTGTTTTACTATGCCCTTTTTATTCGGCACCCAGACGTAGCTTTTTACTAAGGATTTTAAAACAAATGAAGTTTAGACACGCCAAGGTTGCTCTTTTATACTTACAAAGGTCTGAAAACCCACTGACATTGGCTTGCACCATGAATTTTATTAATGATGAATTAATCTAAAGTCACCTGCTACTTTCTTGGGAACCAAGCCCAACGGGGATATCATCACCGTCTTCAGACAGTGCTGAAACGGTCATGCTATTCTGCCCGCTTGTAACTCAACATCTAGCTTCTTCTGAACAACCTGCGGAAATTCTTTAGCAGATTTTAAGTTGTCAGACCATCTATTGTAACGTGGACCTTGGTAACCTATCCTAAAACCCTCCTTAAATCCCCAATAAAGTTTAGAGGCAGATTCTGAGTCAGGGTACTCTTCCAACCATGGTGTCATGACCGATAACTTAATTGACGTAGGAGCCCTTTGGAATAAACTGTGGAAATGTTCTCCTACCTCTTGATGATTTTCCTTGATCCCCAAACCTCTGATTGGCAAAACACTGGATGATGACATGTTTCCCACCACTCTGAGAACATTTGTGTTTGAACCTGCAAAATTGCCTGATGCATGAACCTCGGTTAAAATTCCAGCAGGATCCTGCAGTTGGCAGTTGTCCTCTACCCAACCCACCCGCCCCAAATTGGGCGGGCGAGGCAGAAAAGACCGATAAGTAATTGTAAGACCACTTGCAGTATGTGTCGTTGCCGGCGGTTGCGTAGAGGACATCCACTGGATCCACAGTTCCTAATCCACCTCCCCCCAAGGTTTGTCATGAAACATACTGACTCTAGCCCTGAACTCCTCATCATAGCTGAGCCATGCGAAACCACCGAATTGTAATTGAGCTTTGCGAATTATATCAATGTATTTAAACATGGCCACAGCCCTATCTTGGTGTCTCTCACAGTAAACGCTTGCATAGATTAGAATTGCAGCCGTCCAGTTTTCGATATTTTTAGGTACTCTGGGACGTCTAGAAAGCTCCCATTCCTCCTCTTTGGACCCCTCCTTCGCTTGAATGTCCCTATGAAGGAGTTCAAAAACGTCAATAAACTCATGGTCCCAAATTCTCTAATTTGTTTTTACAGCCAGATGTGTCCCCAGTGGCATAGCCAAACCCATGTAAGGGAGTCTCTTATGTGTAGGATTAATGACACCCAAATCCTGCCTGAAAAGGATTTTGTCCCATCTAAAACCTGCTTATCAGTACTTGCAACCTTATTTGTCTCCGATACACTTGTACTTAAACATACCTGTTCTGTTGGTTTCGCCACCACCTCCCCTGCCCCCAAACCCGAAACTTCATTCATCACAGATGCATCGCCAACACTCACTGAACGCACATTGTGCTTGCCCCCTAAAGGTTGTGGCCACGAAGACCACCACTGAGGCCTACCTGATGACAATTGAGCAGCACGCTTCTGGAACTCCTTTGGATTGTCTCGACGTTGATGACCGTGAAGCCGTTCTTGCTCCACTGTATTGCCCGCTCTTGACTTCTGTAAAATACTACAAAAAATGTCGCCGACCCCTTCCTTGACAAAGCTTGTTCTTGACCCATAGCTCTTGAATCCACATTCAAATTATCAACCCGAAATCCTTCATTTATATTTTCCACCACCATCCCATGACCAACATGTTTCTCAGGTAAAATCAAATCAGTATTGCTACCACTCGGCATTTCCCCATCTCCCACCCCGCCATCATGAAATTCCCAACTGGCTCACAGGCCGCCGCTCAGAGCGCTCGGCCGTAACAGCAAAATCTGCATTTGATCCGCTCTGTGTATTAATTCCCTTACCCAAAGCCGCAACCTGCTTCGCATTCACAAAGTTGGAAACACCAGACGCCATCCGAGGGACCATGGATGATGTAGACTTCCAGCCGCTCGTGCCAGAAAACGTTACCGACTTACCAAATTCCTGCACTTGCGTTGAAATGTCAGCTGCAGATGATGGAGTGGCATGATCCACCCAAACCCATTGCCCACAATGTGGTCCTAATACAGAGTCAAAAGAGATCTGTGAGAAACAAGGAGGAGAGCGATATTCCGGAAAAATAGCTTCAAAGCCTGAATAATGACCAGAAGGCTCTAAACGTGAAGAAGAATATTACTGTGAGACATTAAGTCAACGTCATCCAAAGACACCTGAACGTCATCACCCACTGCTGGCTCTGTTAAATCAAAAGGAAGAGCGGTCATATTGTCTTGTAAATATAAGCTGGCCTTCTTACCAGGCGGGCCCCTAGGAACTGGAGACAAAATCACCTCAGAAACAGCTCCCTCCACTACAGGACCCAGAACCTGAGCACTGTTATCATTCGTGATACTGTTAATTCCAGATGACAGAATTTGTACCCCATCACTTTCTTCACCACTGTCACTGGAATAATCCACCAAAACAGCAGAGCGTCCCTCTGGAGAAACAGGAGGCACTATATTAATAGAAGACACTCCTTCAAAATGTGCATTCTGTTTGAGCACCTTGTCACTGAGATGTGCTCTCTTAACTGCCAAAGGAGAAGCCGGTAAAACAAAAGCTTCATCCACCCAATTGGCATAACCCTCCCCCTCCCACTGTTCGCCCGAAGAATTGATGCAGAAATGCTCCTGGAGGCGGCACCACCCCTCCCCTGCACCCGCCTCCTAGAACGGCCCACACGATGAGCGGTTACCACCGCCAACTGACCTGAATCCCTATCAGGAAGTGACTGACATCTTGAAGCCTGAAACCTGCCGCCTCCGCTCCGACGCACAGCACGTCCTCTGTTCTGAAGAAGCAGAGGCACCACCTCAGCGCGACCTTCTGCTGCTTGTGACCGGCTCCATGAAGGTAAACAGGCTGCCACAGCTTCAGAAACGCCTTGAGCTGCCACACGCTTCGGGTGTCTCCCAGTCGCCGCTAAAACCGTCGACACGCTGGGGACCAAGAGATCGTCACGGCCCGCCTCATAAATGACGCGGAGCACCTCCTTCACTGCCGCTGCCTCTGCCATCCTCCAACTCTAAAACTTGACAGAAATTGAGGGGATAATGAAAAGGCTGAAGTCAATAAAACGACAGCCTTCCTAATCTCCTCAGACTAACCGTTCCCCGCCAACCGTCCCCGCTATAACCTCGCGCTACAAGCTCCGCCCCATACCTGACTGCAAACCTTCACGCGCTGTGTGGATCGTTCCACCGCTTGAAAAACCCCAGGGGGACAGTGGCTCGCGCCGCGGTCCCCCTGGGTCCCCACTGTCCCTCTCTGCCTCAAGCCTTCCTCATGATTCCGGGGCCGCCATATTGCCTTGGGCAGCCCTGTATTCATCAAAGAGCAGTCCCGCTGTTCTTGTCGGGGTGAGGGCTCCTCTGATGTGACCTTCAGTTCCCATCCTCTGCCTCCTTCTAGAGGTGACAGGAGGGCGGACAGAGGACATACATGGCCACGTAGTTTTAAGGGTGCTGGCCAACTGATGCATGAGCGCCTCTGGGCCCTTTGTTTATGTTTGGATGTGTGACGTGTAAATTCCTCTCCACCAATAGTTTTACTAAGAGGTCTAATGGTAAGTAAATATAGTAACAATGTAAGCCTTAGGAGTACATCTGTTGTGCTGCAAAGGATAGTCTTTAAGGCGCTGTGCTGGCTGCGGGTTGGGCTGAAGATAGTACCGACCTGCTTTACGCCCTGCTGGAACCTCTTATTGTCACCTGCTCGGGTCAGTACTGGCGGCTAGCTCATTGCTGACCCACAAGTAACCTCAGCTATAGCTTGTTACTTGGTGCTCTATATGTCTGGTTCTTCTTCTAGAGGTGAGTTGTTCCTTTCTGATCTTTTAGGTGAACCCTTCGCTTCCCACTTTTTGAAGAATGCTGCTTTGTGTGTGATACTCTCACGCGTTCATTGGACCGTGATCATTGTTCCTTTTGTTTTAATGAACCAACACGGTTCTTTCTGAACTGCCATCGAGAATATTTCTCCTACCTATATTTCTCCTACCTATGGTTTCGTACTGGTACTCAGTCACCTGATTGGAGGTTGTAGTCCTCGCCCGCCTCGTCCAGCTGGTTGCTTCATTGTTTAGCTGCGTTCTCTTTTGGCTGCACAGTGGATCCAAATGACTGGGGGAGGTTTCCAGATGTCGGCTGTGGGTATTGTGTCAGTGATGAGCCATCCACCACATCAGTATATCCAGAGTAAAGTTCATTGCGCAGTGCGTTGTTTCGATATGTCCTGAGGAATTGGTGTATATCTGTTTCTAAGTCTCTATTCTGGGCAAGGCAGATGCAAATCATTTTGTTCAGAGTCCTGGCCTTGTGGCCAAATTGGCATTATCTTTCTATGGTGAGCACCTAGCAATTTGAGGTATGGATGTAAGTGTAAGTCTGCACCTTGAAAGGTGGGCCCGTTATCTGTTTTGATGGTCTTTCATAGGCCAAACACCATAAAAGCTTGTCTCCAAATTTGGGAGAACATGTTTGAAGGTTGTGGACCTGAATATCTCAATGACCACATATTTCATGTATATGTCGATGATGACACAAATGTACTGTCCTTTGGTAGGGAGGCAAAGCTCACATACATGTCAATCCAGGGCCCACTACTTTGGTCCTCAGTGATAACTGTAGCTGGTTTGTTAGGAATACCAGAGGCTTGGCACCACTGATGCTATGATGTCCATCCCTGGGAAGTGTATATTCTGGTGAAGGTCTGTCTTAGTTTTTCCAGCCCCCTGATGACCTTGGTGTGCTAGGTGTGTTACATGTATGTGCAATGGTCAGATACAACTAGCCTGTCACCGAACACGTTATCCGCTGAGCTGCTCAGTTCATGCTTCACCAAGTATATAACCTTGAGGTCCACTTAGCTGTCTGCAACAAAGTCACACACATCCCCTAAGAAAGTCTTTGACTGATTACATTCCATTGACTGGCTTGCCTTCTGTAGGTATCCATCCACACCCGTTACTCTTGCAATGTCCTCTCAACGGAGTGTGTTTGGACAGCCTATCATTGCAATCCAACCTGTGGCGATAGTTTTCCAACTGGTGTCCATCACACGAGGGTGTTGTGATAGGTAAATACCCAAGTTATTGCATTGCGACTTGTACTGGAGTACAAACGGACACTTTTATAGCTGCAGGAGCAGTGCTCAATGGGTGGTGGTGGATGAGAGCTCCCTCAAACAGAGCGATTAGTGGTTGATGATTAGTCTTGACTTTGAAGGTTGCCCATAAAGGTCTAGATGGAAGTGGGCACAGCCCCTATTTATGACTAGGGCATCCCTTTCAATCTGCCAGTACCTTTTCTCGTGTCGGAGAAGGCCCTTCTAAGCAAAAGCAACAGCCTTCCACCTCTCTGTCTTTATCATTTATGTGTTGGAATGCCCTGTTCTCCTCTGCACCCCAGTACAACGATACAGACGACTTGGTGTGCACTCAGAGTAGTGTTGACAATGAAGCGAAGTTTGAGATGTACTTCCTGCAATACTTTGCCATCCCCAGAAAGTTTAGAACTTTGTGGACAGAGTGTGAAGGTATGGCACTCTTGATATCTTCCACCTGAGAGGGGTCAACCTTAACTCCATGGTCAGAGCAGATGTACTCCTATAATTCCACTTTGGGTTTGAGAATAGCACATTTTGTCTCGTGGAACATTAGCCCCATACTTGTGAGTCTTTGAAGGGCAGCCCTCAGCCTCGTGGGATGTTCTCAGATGGTACGGACATGAACCAATATGTCATTGCTTAAATTTATCACAGCTTCAAGGTCAATTAAGACTTTTTTTTTTGTATTTTGAAAAATCTCCGCAGCACAGAATAAGCCACTATTGATGTGATGATGCCTTTGAAAAGTAATATGATTAGAAAAAGTATTGATGTGGCAGCATTTTTCCTCAAGTGATAATTGATGACATCCAGAATTGAGGTCCAGCCTGGTGAACCAACTTACTCCGTTGAGATCAGATATGAAGTCATAAACTGTGGGGGGTTTATCATATGTTGCTCTCTTTTTAATGCCTTACGTAGCCATATGTCAATGCACAGGTGTATTGCACTGGGTTGTTTTGGGTTGATAGTTACAACCATTGTTGAGACCCAGAGTGTTGGGCCTTCTATCCTCTACAGCTCGGCTGTTATGTTCCCTGGGGCCTCTCTCTCTACACACGAGCTGAAGGGATAGGATTTCTAACCCACTGGTGCAAGGTCTCAGTCAATGCACCAATATAAATTAGAAATCCAATTAGACTGCAACACATACCCAACCCTCTGATTAATACATACTGCACAGCAAGTGTTTCTGGTAAAGATCACTTTCACAAGACACAGTGGATCGCCAAACCCTCTTTCGTTATTGAATAACACACTCAAGATAGCACTAAGAAATAGCACTAAGAAACAGGAGAGCTGCTTTAAAAGTTTTAATTTAGAATTCTAATCTAGTGCATGACTGTTAGAAATGGGATTTCTGGTTGGCTAAGGCTTGCGCCAAAGCCAGGCAGAAACCACCACTCTAGTCAGGGCAAGGAAGTTACACGCCAAAGATAACCCCTGCTCACCCCCTTGGTAGCATGGCACGAGCAGTCAGGCTTATCCTGGAGGCAATGTGTGAAGCGTTTGCGCGCGCACACAGCAACAACACCCTAGGCCCACCACAAAAGGAACTCCACACAAGGATATATATAAAAATAGCCTTTGTATTATAATAAACACACTAGATCATAATCACATAATATACACTGTGCCAACTGGCACTGGGCAGTTTCTACAGGGGACTATTTACACAAGACAGGGCCAATGGACCACCGTCAGAATCATCACAAATCACAAATTGTAAATGTAGAACAAATAATAAATGTAGCGCACAACCAGTGACTACTGGTAACGTTAGGAACTTAGCATGAGATCCTGCAATGCAAAACAGTGGATGCATAAATCACTTTGCGCATGATCCTTCTTAGGCATAAAACTATATTAGGCCCAAACCTCATTAGCATCATACATTACGAAATAGGCATTACAGTAGACATCACAAGTGTAAAACCCTTGGGAAATAAGTTGACATAAAACACAGTGTGCCCCCAATCGGGGGCACAACGCACTGAATCTGGCCCCAGGCCAACTGGCCTCTCACAGGGGGCTGAAATGCCCAATGTCCAGAATGTCTGGGCTGGCTGCGCATGCAGCAAAGAAAAAGGGCGCAAATGATCAGGCCTAAACGTGGCAGCTGCCCACTACTTGCTGGGCAGCTGTGCAGGCAGGAATGTCAAAAAGGAGGCCTGGGCCCTCAATGGCCCTTTAAACAAATATGACCCACTTTGGAGCCACACGTGGCTCTGAAACAAATATTGCGCAGCGATGGAGCCACCTAGACTCTGTGAATCACTCAGCGTGCCAGCCGGGGGAGCCACACGGGCTCTGGAAATAACCTATGCCGTAGGGAGCATACTGGCTCCTGAAAGAATTATGCGCCAAACTGGGGTAGCACTGGCTACTTAGATAACACTGCCCCCGATAGAGCCACGGATCGGCTCCAAAAATAAACAATTGGGCCTCGTGTTGGAGCGGCCCGCAACAGAGGGGTCGCTCAGGCACGTCTCGCTGTCGTTGGAGCAGCCCTCTGTCAAGCGGGGCTGCTCTGGAGGGAGGCACCGGCGTGGTGCCTCGATTTTGCCTACCCCCAGCCGGCTTCACTTACCGGCTCTTCCTGGCGGGGCTCCTCTTCGCCCGGTCCCTCTTCTGGGACCGGGACTTCACTGGGGAACCAGCGAGGCTCCAGGCAGTGTCTCGTGGAGGCGGGGTGGGCTCCCATCCTCCTCCACACCCGCAGTCACGCTTCCCAGCCTCTTCTTGTGTCCGGAGCGCGGGGTGGGCTCCCGTGTGCTCCCGTCTCGTCTCTTGTCCCAGAAGCGCGGGGTAGGCTCCCGTCCGCTTCCTGGTTCCGTCGCGAGGCCCCGCCTTCAGTCAGGCGGCTCCCGGGCCGCGGCAGTGAGGCTGCCCCTCTATCTTCCTGGCACAATACGGGGTGGGCTCCCATCACTAGCACGAAGTCCCTGGCGGGGTGGGCACCCGCTAGGGGTATGAAACAGCACAAAGGCCCTGGTGGGGTGGGCACCCACTAGGGGTATAAATCAATGCACAATGCGGGGTAGGCACCCGCTATGGAGGCACCGATGCGGGGTGGGCTCCCGCTCGGTCTTCAGCATAGATGAGTGGCGCCAACGCGGGGTAGGCTCCCGCTCGTTTTTCCACAGCGCCGGGATGCAGGGTGGGCACCTGCTTGATAAATAGCAACTGTGGAGGGGGGATCCCCACGCCGGGGGTTCCCTTAAAATGGTCGCAGCTCCGTGCTGCAGCCAACGAGTAGAATCACAGCTCCTCCACAGAAAGGCACCACCAAAAAGTGCTCCTCAGGAAAGGAAGGTCCAGCGCTTCTTCAGATAAGGCAAAGTTCAGGGAAAGTCTTCAGGATGCAGGGGGGGGAGAAAGGCTGGGCCCAGGGATCAGCTCACAGGGCCCTCCAGCAGGAAAGCAGTCCACAGTGGCGGTATCTCCTGGCGCCCAGCAGCAGCAGGCCCCCTCAAGTTAGTAACACAGAGAGAGAACATTTTCATGGGGTCACAGCCCCTTCTTTTATACACAGATTTCCTTTGTCACCAAGGTGCAGGGCAAGGGAAAAACCAGATGCAACTGGTTCTGGAGCACTTTGTTTTGCTCAGCCCCTCTCCCTATTCACAGGACTGGCTAGGGACATCAGACGCACCACAGGGGGCGGAGTCAGCATTGTGGAGGGAAGGCACATCCCTATTCAGGTCCCGGTTGCAACTCCTCCCTCCCATCTAGCTGCTGATCTCCCTATTCACCACTGGGCTGTCTCACCCTGGCTCCTGGAATTCCCCACACCATCCAGCACCTGTCAATCAGAAGCCAGACATGCACTCCACATCAGGCAGGCAGACACACAGCACACAGAAATGCCAACTTCTAGAAGTGGCACTTCTCCTATAGTTATAATAAATCCGCGCACATCATTGCGCAGCATTTATTCTTATGAGTTCGCACATACTAAACTTGACCCTGCACTCTTCTCACATCAGGAATTACCATGGACACAAATATCCCCCATGCATTCCTATGGGAGGGCAAGCCAGTCTCACTAAATGTAACACAGAGCGCACGCACTTTACACAGGGACACCGTGCTAAAGTGCCTAGGGGTCTAAAACCACTAATACTGCATAGGGAAAAAGGCTAGGATAATTGCAAAATGTTTAGGGGTGAACCTGCCAGAAGGGCCAAGTCCAACAATGACTATGAAATATGACCACAAAGAATGCAAAAAGAAATGCAGCAATGCATGTCATGGTTAGCAAAAACAGCAAGAACATTTCTAACATGCTTAGCGAGTTCCTAAAGGTCTAACACCCTAAAGCTATTTCTTTAACTTTAACCAAAGCTATACATGATGAGCCTGTGTTTAGAGTTCCTTAAGATGTATCACACAGTATATCTGTTTTTGCTAGAAATATAGTGTTGATCATGGCCCTTTCAGCAGGGTCACTCCAGATTTTTGCCTTCCTTTGCTGAACCCATTTTTGTTGGCTTTTAGGACTCTTCACACTTTAATCCTGCTAACCAGTAGTAAAGTGCTTGAGATCTCCCTCGAAACATGGTAAAATTGGTATACACATGATGGATTAGTTAATGTAGTTATAAGTCCATAGTTAATGGTACTAGATGTCTCAAGGGCCTGTAAATTAACAGCTATTCGTCAGCTGCAGCACTCATTGTGCCACCAACTAAACTAGCACTGTAAAACATGTCTCAGGCCTGCCACTGTACCCAGTAGTATAGATTTACACTGCGATTTCGACCTGTCAAAAAACACTTTGCCATGTCTAAACCATCTTTTTAGTATTTATAAGTCATTCTTAATGTAGGTCCAAAATGATAAGGCATGGTGCATAGTATTTAAAAGGTAGGACATGTGTACTTATGTTTTACATGTCCTGGCAGTGAGAAGCAAACTATTCCCGCTGTTCCCTCTGACTGGAGCTGGCATGACAAACTGGCATTGCATCTGGCTTGATAGTCCTAGCACAAAGTCCTTCCAAACCAGATATCTGGGATTGTATATCTGATCGCCCATATTATCTTTATCTTGATAAAACAAAGCTGCAATTGCAGACATAAAGTATCAACATGACTACAAAATATGGCAATTCATGTGTCACCTTGATTCACAGACTGATTATATTCTCCTATAACTAAAAACAATAAAAACATGTGGCTACCACAGTGTGTGTCCATGATATTATGGCAGTCCATAACTGAAAACAATAAAATATGTCAGTCTATATAGTAAGCAGACATGATGCCAACATTTCTGCGCGTCTGAGAACGTCACATTTTCTGAAAAGCGATAAAAGACTCTGAATGCAGGCATATTATAAAAATAAAAGAGGCTTAAATGGGAACTGCATGTTGTTCAGGACATTGGTAAGACAGTTGGATGGAGATGGAATGTCACTTGCCTGTGCTGAAGGGCAGCTGGCCAGATGGAAGTGTCACTGTGCAGTTTCATTGGGGGCACTGTGAGGCAGGCAAGGCCATGGAAGATGCTGTACAAGTCAAACAAGATATTGTTGCTCTCTCTGTGGAGGACCCTCAATGAAACGTTGACAAGATTTAATTATTCAGGTGCTGGACAGATGTGTTTCGAGGCAGCGTCCACCATGAATATCTCTGCTTGGCAGTGAGTGTCTTCATGTTGAATGGTAGCAGAAAACGTTGGGTCAAGTGGTAGTGGCTCTGTGTTGTCCTAGGCAAAATGTTTTGTGTTTAATTGGAGTTAGGGTGGGTTCTGTATGAAGATCATCAAATTGCTATCTACTTATGACATTCACAGCCAGCCCAGAGTCTGTTAGCGTAGAGACATGTGTATCTTGTATGTCACTTCACATGTTGGTTGACCTTTCCGTTTGTAGTTGGGCTGTTGTTCATAAATGATATAAGGAAAGTTTAATCTTCATAACCATCTTCCTGAGAGACTGACAGGGATAGATGGATGTTCTTCACAGACGATGTTTCCCTCTCCTCGCTGAAAATAGTTGGATGTCACACCCTTGCGATCACTGGGGCTGTGCATTAATGTGACGCTCTCTGCTTCTGCATGTAGGAGAGTAGGATCTGCTTCACATGGGTACCCCCACTTTTTGCTAGTTTTCACTGTTTTTCGACCTTAGTCTGACTGTGGCCCTGCTAATCAGGACCACAGCCCAGCTGCTTCCTCTCTAAAATGGTTTCCATGTACATTAGGTACATATCTAATTGGATTCTGTAGTGCCTTATAAGCCCCTAGTTTATGGTAATCTATGTACCTAGGTCATAGGTACCTCAGAGGCCTACCAGGGGCTGAAGCATGTATTATGCCACCCCTGGGAAGCTCTCCAAAATGGCACCACAGGTCTGCTACTCAAGCCTGAGTAAGTATGCTTGCACCCCTTACAGTGGTATAGGCTACCTATACCATTGCATACACATATAAAACCTATAAGTCACTCCTATGGCAGGCCTTAACAATCCTGAAGGCAGAGTGCTTGGTTTTTATGTGAGAGGGTGCCCCTGCATGAGCAGAGCCCCTCTGCAGCGTTCGGAGTACCTCCTCTGATGCTGTTTGTGGTGCAGCCTGACCATATACTCTTAAGTGCATTATAACCTCGCGGTAAATGCTAACTTTGGGATGGCTGTACGGAAACATGTCGTGTTTGGTATCAAACGCTTTGGAATACTACCCCCCCCCCCCCTGCCAGTTCTGGCGGCGGGGGTAGCATTCCACCCTTCTAGAGGGAGAGACATGTTCACACAGGTCTAACCCGGTAGGACTTACTACAGCCCTGGCATCACAAAATGGATGCCTCTGCCACAGACACAGGTCTGGCCTCCTGCTGCTGACCGAAACTCCAGCAGGGGCGGCTTGGACAATAGGTTTCCTGTCACAGGAAGGTATAACCACCTCTCCAGAAAGGCAGATGTGTATTGGGGCTGGACAGGAGCACTATCTGGTACTTTGAAGTCCTGCAATGGGGGCACACTTGGTGTCCCTATGCATAGTCCAGTTCAAACCGGTTGCAGGGGCTACCTGCCCCTGCTCTGGTGTGAAACTGGACAAATGAAATGGGTGTAACCACCCCTCTTTCCAAACCCTCCCGTAGGTGGGTCCCTAGAGTATGTCCAGCCCCCAAACTTTGTTGAAGTATGGGAACCCAGTCCTTGCGACTTTAGATTACCCTGGATGAAACTCTGCAACATATATCCTGGACCTTCGATGTTCTACTTTGCTTAGAAGACTGAAGAAATCTCCCATGGCATCAAGGAGTGACTCCCCTGCTTGGCAGGCAACAAAGAAGCAACTGACCGGTCTGCATCGCTGAAGCTCCCGCTGGATGCCGAAGTCTTTGCATCACCAGAGGTGGATTTTCAGACTTGCCCGAGGCTACCCTGAGTCCACAGCAAATCTGAGGTCCGTGGCTATCGTGGGTGATGTGGAACCGTGACCCATGGACACCGTGAACTTTTGCAGCAACATCATCTTCCTGGTCTTTCTTGAAGTTGTGCTTTGGGCTCCGAGTAGCCCCAGCCTTGAGTATCTCCTGCACCGAAGATTTCTGGCCTCCACTCCACGAGTGACCCATGGGCCAGTTTCCAGTGTGACCGCTCGAGGCTCCTTCGCGATTGCTAGCCCGTTGGCTAGTAGGTCCCCACAAAGGCAATTCCTCTTCTGATTGGGCTTTCCTGGTTGATCCAGACATGCCCCGACTTACCTTCCGCTGGGTGAGTCCCCCAGACCTTTCTGGTCTGCACCGCAGTACTTTCTCTGATTTCCAGTGACTTGCCGTTGCCAAGGCTTGTTGGGTCCAATCTGGTCGCCGACACCGCAGCACTCGACAAACTTTGCGGGACAGCTCTAATCCAGCTCCTGGTTGTCATCGGCGCCTCCTGGACCTTGTAGCTGGAGAGTCAAGACACCCGTCAACTCACCTGAAGCACCCGTCATCTGTGGGCATTGGTCCATCCTGCCCTTGGTCACTGGTAAGTGACTCAGACTCTGTCCCCTCTGCTTTCAGGTTCCTTCCATCCTATATCCAGGCTTGGATCGCTTCGGACACTTCTCCTCTTCACGGCAGCAGCACTTCTTCGCCAGCTTCCATTGAAATCGACAACGCGACCCGGCACCAAAAGACACCTATGCACCCGGCTTCCCTGGGTGAGGTAACACGAGTACTCAGGTGCTCCCGTGGGTGCTAGCCCTAGAACTTCCTAAGTCCAAAAGGGTTTGGTCCTGACTCAATTCTAAGTGTCCCTAATCTTTAAATTTCCAACAGCGACATTGCCCATAGAAGCTAACGGGAACCTGCGGTTGTGTTTACACACTGCACACGGCCCCCTTGGGTCCCCTGCGTCACTACCTTGGGTGGTTCCTTGGGGTCCCAGTGATTCTACAGGCTCTAGGCCTTGTGTTTAGTTCAGTCATGGTTCTTATACCATTTTATTGGTATATGGTTTGGAACGCCCCTAGGGCCCAAACGTGTATTTGTGCTATTACTGTTGATTGCTAACTTGTAATTTAAGTACTTCGAACTCCAGTCTCATGAAGAGACTAGTGGGGTGTGTTTTATCTTAAATACATATATTTTAAATATATACCTGGTGTGGTTGTCCTTTCATTTGATCATTCAAGAGATTATAGACTGGTAAAACAAGCTGCTTTACATTCCTTCAAGACTTAGCCTGAAGGCTGCTCTCCATGGCTACCACTAGGATAGCTTTCAATAAAGGTTGTCTTTGACCTATTCACCATAAGGGGTTGTTTGGACTGATAAAGGGTGCCCACTATAGCTAGTGGAAAGCATATATCAGGCTAACTTCTCACACTGCACACTTGTTAAAAGTGATTAAGTCTCTTATGGTGAGAACGGTTTACTTAATTGCCAGATAGTCTGTGATACAGGGACCAGGTTAGTCCAGCTGAGAACTGTACCTTACGTATTTGATACAGAGCGTTGCATCGCACTGTGCCGTTTTCGATGAGGAGCTGCAATTGGAGGTCCTGTGTCATTATGATGAGTAGCTGTTAGGGCTGTGATGTGAGGTCCCACATTGAGTTGCATAATGCTGCATTGGTCTGATGAGGAGCTGCGAGGTGCTACAATGAGGGGGTCCTGCATCACGCTCAATCGAGTTGCATCGGTTTTTGAGGAAACCCCCAGTTGTGCCAGGAGGAGTACCCTCTCATAACAGCCAAGGGTCCAAGACCTGGGTAGCACCATTTGGGGATCAAGACTCACTTCAGCAGAGGCCAGTTGCATGACACAGGCAGGTCCAATTGAGTCTGGGCAGGAAGGCAGATTCAGGACAGGTCTCTGGAGCTTATGTCCCTGGAGCTCAGCAGAGCTGTCCTTTTTGCAGCAGGGCAGCAGCTCAGTCCTTCTGAGTATTCCACAGGTCCAGATGTAATCTGAAAAGTGGGTGTTAGGGTCTTACTTTTACACATGGTGCTAGTTGTGAAATGAGAGAAGCTTCTGGAGTTTTTCCCAGCACAGAGATGTTTGGAGTTTCCTGCATCCGTGCCCTGGTCCCAGTTTGTCTACCGTCACAATAAGCTAGTGTGAAGTTCTTTGTGTGTGAGATGAGGCAGTGTCTTTGATGTGCAAGTTTGACAGGTGTTAGGTCCACCCCTTCCCATCATCAAATCAGGATAGCACATCCTGCCAACATCCAGGCCCTTTGTTGTGATACTCTCTGGGAGGAATACACAAAGGCCAACTGTCAACTACATCTAGTCATGATACCCAAGAAAAAGTCTTCAAGCACCAAATGATTAGGAAAAGAAAACGCAAACTATAGAAAAGTGTAATTTTAATAATTGTGACTTAAAATCAGACTATACCCTTAATGAGGGTGTTAAATGACAATTCCTCTGACACCAAACATGACATTTACCTGCTTCCACACAAAAGTTATCACTTACTAATTGTACTAAGGTAACCCAATGTTATCTTATGGGAGCTGTTGGCCTTACAATATTGAAAAATAAATTTGAGAGTTTTACTACTAAGACATGTAAAAAGTACATGACAAACTTCTTTAGATCCTATCCCATGGGTGACATATATAATACAATTTAAGGTTTAGGCCTGGTATAAGATTTATTTTACCAGGTCAAAATGGCAGTTTCAAACTGCAAACACATGCTGCAATTACAGGCCTGAGACATGTTTTTAAAGGGTCACTTAAGTGGTTGTTATAGATAAGTGCTTCAAGCCCACTAGTAACATTTAATTTACAGGTCCTGGGTACATGTTGTACCACTCTACTAAGGACTCACAAGTAACTTAAATGTGCCACTTCGGTGTAAGCTGATTTTACCATGTTTAAAGGAGTGAGCACAAGCACTTCAGCACTGATTGGTAAAGGGTAAAGAGTCCTAAAAGCGAACAAAAACTAATACAGCAATACAGGAGGGTTGAACGCAAAAAGCTTGGGGGTCATCTTGCAGCGAGGTCCTGGTACAACAATGTCCATGCACGACACTCTCTCATCCTCCCTGAGGATGAGATTTTATTTTTTCTTGCTTATCCCACAGGATCAGGTCCAGGAAGGGGTTGATGTTTGTCCACATCTGGTGTTCGTACCTTCAAAGAATGGCCAAAGATGTTGCTTCTGTAATTGAGAAAATGTTGTTTCCCAAACAGCCCATACTACTGTCTTCCTAGTTAGTTGGAGTGGGGGCAGTACAATGCAACACTAGGTAGTTTCCCCACCTCTTTGCCACTTTCATCATCACTTATAAACATTTCAAGAACTTTCTGTAAGCAGAACTCAGAAGATCCTTTGTTACCATAGGTATGGACCAACATAAAATTCTGAGCTGAAGGAATAGACATGTTATGAGCCACAGAGTCCCTTAACTAACTTGGAATTAATGCATATTGGCCATGTGAACACCTGTCAGGGAATGTCAGGCATATATGATAGATTGTGGTGAGCTCTGGCAATCTTACACCACAGCCCACACAAGAAATCCACACCGTTATTTTAAAGGTTTTATTTTAAGCCATTTTTTAATGTGGAATAAAGGGAAACATCCTTAACCACGAAAGCTTTTCTACGCGTTACGTTTACAACGGTACACTTACCATGTAAACGTCTTTACCACGCGTATGCCTTCCACAACCGTTTTTACCACGCAAGCTGCACTGGAACCTGATCATCTTCGTCAGGTTCAGTCCGTTTTTGATGTCGGCGAAGACGTGTGTTAAAGGGTAAAAATAGAAAAAGGGGGTTTGGGGGGTCTCCCCCAAAATGTAAAAAAAATGTGTATGGAAAAAAAAGGGGGCTTGGGGGGTCTCCCCCCCCCTCCAAAAAAAAGAACAGGATAAAACGTTGGGAAGTGGTGACAGTCGGCGTCGTTTTAGAGGAAACGGAATGACGCTTCCTCTTTACGATGTAGGGCGTAAGCAAAGAAGATCGAGGAGAAGACGTGAAGAGGTAAGGGGAATAAAAGTATTAAAAATATATATACATATAGATTTAGGGTAACGGGCAGGGGTAATAATAATGATTGGGGGGTCATGTAAGGGTAGAGGGGAGGGGTATAACCTTTACCAAGAGTATTCCATTACCATGCAAGTATGCGTGGTAAAGGAATATTCGTGGTAAAGGTTGTGCGTGTAAATAGCATTCCGTTGTAACGCATGCGTGGTAAAGGCATGCGTTGCAACGGAATGCGTTGTAACAACTTACAACCTAGAATATATGAAAGATTATAATTGCAGAAATCAGTTAAGCCATAGCAAGAGTGTAAGTAGACATTATAAATATTAGAGTACATTTTGTCCAGCCTTCAAGTATCATCATTTTTGCCATACTGAGGGCTAGTATGTTAACCGAGTCAACACGCATTCGTGCCTGAACTTCATTTATTTCCCAAGCTTCGAGGCTGCATTTGAGACAAGGCCAAGTAAGGTCTCTACTGGAAGCAACAGCCCAGATGCCTTGGTGTGGCTCAAGTCGGAGCCGTGCTGCTCTGCTGTCTGTAATGTTGTCAAAGTCCTGATCTCTCTCTCTCGTGACAATCCATTATATACTCTGTAGATCATTTATTTATAATGAAATGTCTGAAATAACGCAGGAATTCCCTGGCACACTCATGTTAATGTCTAATGCTCCTTTGGTTTTCCTTGGCAACAGTTAATCAAACGAATGTATGATCTAGTAGCATTATTACAAAACACACAATAAATGTATTTCACATTGTTGCACAAGAAGGAAAATAAATGCAATAGCTATTGCAAAAAAATAATGACTTATTTGGTCAAAAACCTAAATGAGCAACTAAGCCAAACACAACATAGTAGGCCCTTTAAATACATATAATGTAAAATATATGACACGCTGATTCAGGAGTGTTGTGGCCTGCTAAAGAAGAGATGTGTCCTCGTGTTACTTGTACTTGTTCTCCACACACAGAATGACTGCAGGCACGGTTGTCGTCTGTGGGATCTGCGTGATGTGTAGGAGGGCTTGTAGGCAGCAGTGGTGGTTGCTGGGGTAAGGAGGTCGCAAAGACAAAACTTTCTATCCCTCACAGAGAGTGTCCAATTAAAGTCCCTGCTTTCCAATTTATAGCTGGCGATTATCAAATCCCAATCTGTACAAAGAGGCGTGGCAAATCTTGGCCGGCAAGGGTCTTTGGAGGATAGATAGTCTAGTCATTACAGCCCTCTTGTAGTCTTAGGTTTCTACAGAATAAAAAAGGGAGATTTTCAGGAAATTGCACTGCCCTCTGTACCACCTACTCCCTTTTTCTATAAAATTCCTGTAACCTCACTTGTATCCCCACTTAAGTGCAGAAAGAAATACTGATCATTTTCAGAGAGCTGCCACTATATTGGGTCTGCCTCTTTGTTTACCCTACTGCATTTGCCTCATATACTGGAGTGGGTTGTTGGCCTCCTCCCACTCTGAGCTTGGACGTGCACTGATTGGGGGCCTGTAACCAGGAAGCAGCCTCCAGTCGGTTTGTAGATCTAAGAATGGTTGGGACAGAAAAGGCGGAATACCTTGCTAAGCCGAGCCCAGCTGTTTTTCAATTGCTCTTGAAAAGTTTGGAATATTGAACATCATTCCAACTCAGTCAGGACATCTCAACGATTGTCCTTGATACAGAAACAAAGACAGCTAAACAATATCACTGTCCTAGACACCCCCACCCCACAGCAGCTACGCAAACTCCCTCCCCCTTCACTAGAATGCACTTCTATAATGGCTAAGCTTCCTCTTAGTAGCCTCAAACCAGTTCCATTTCAGGCATCCAGAGCAGCAGCAACAGTTATACGATATATGCTCTGCATTTTCATCCATTCCCATCATTTCATGTCTCTATACTCAGTACTCATTGTTTACCTAGCACTCATCTAATCCAACAATGTGATTTACTACGTCCTTTGTGGTGGATATATGAATCAGATCCAGATTTGTATCCAAAATATCTTCCGATATCCCTCTGCCATCCGGCCTCTGCTGTGTGTGCAATGGGGACACTTTCGCCATAGCCCATTTCTTGACGTCAAGCAGCCATTTCTTAACCTCTGGTCTTGGTGCTAGCTAAGAGGAAAGATGCTATGGGGTGGTAGGCAGGAAAGCACCAGACACACAAATTTACTTGCCTGTTTGCTTACCTTGGTTCTCACTATTTGCCCAAGCACCCCCAAGGTGACCGCAACCTACCCGTCACTTTTTTGTTTAAATTCAGTACCTCAGACCAGTATTCTCATATCTGATTACATTACCACACCATGTGATAAAAGTCTGCATGTTCCTGCAGACATGTGGGGCAGGAGTCAACCTCTCCAGGGTGCATCTTAGCCATTTGTGGTGGTGAAAGGTAGGTTTGATGTAAATAATTAAATTGAGTGAATTTACATCTGGGTCTTTGTGCACTCCATAATTTTTTCCCATTCATTACCTGCAATTTTCCCCCCAGATTCAGTTCTTATTTTACCTCAATATTGACATGTCAGCATAGTAGGCGGGGGCAATAGTCAAAACCAAAATGCTCACAGCATGTTTACTGCTCCCCCAGTGTAATATTTGGGTGAGCACCTCTTATTTTAAGGGTTCTCTCTCCTGTGTAGCCCATGTCTGTCTTTTATATGCCTTAAAGATCCTGGTTGTCACTCAATACTCTTCCTACCTTAGATCCTCAAAGATGTAGACCTTGCCCTCCAAGTACAGGTCCCCATAACTGAATCCCCGTCTCGTTCCAAGACTTCTTATCATATAGTCCTGCCACAGTGGTAGCTCTGGAGCATATGCTCTCACCATCCCAGCCCTTAACATATATCTACTCCAACAATACCTTGCAGATTGAAGAGCCCTGGAGCACGACCTCGGAAGCCCGTTCCTTTCCAGCATCACCCCAGTGGTGGAATCTCTACCCAACGTGGCCTTCGCCCCCTGGCCCTCCGAGTCACTTTTACTTTTTCTCCTCAGGGAACAGAGCAGATGGAGCACTCATAGTGCTTGGAGTAACTTCTTTGTTTGCTGTTAGTATCGTTTTTTTCCTTATCCTTATTGATCACTCTCACAGCATAACGCCATAACTTGTAAAGTTACTTATTTTTAGTAAATTATGCCCATTGTATCTTGATCAAAGGCTCTCAGACTTGCTTTGCCCTAGGCACCATTCCTTTGAACATGCCAACGTTCATCCAGAGGCTTCTGTTCAACAGCGGTCAAAGATGATTTGATTTTAAAATGTTTAAGTTCTAACCCCTGATGAAGGGCTCACCCCGAAATGCATTGAGGAGCTGGCGCATTACACTGTGTGTATATATGTGTATATTGCAGCTGCATAAGATTTCTTTGATTCAATAAATCGGAATGACCTTCATTCATTTTGGTGATACAAGGCAAAAAAAGAAGCACACAAATGTCTATAATTAGCAGTGATCCCGGAGACACAAGTACATTCTTGACTTGTGCATTACAGTTAGGGATTATTTCCTGATTGCATGCCACAACAAGCAGAAATACAAGAATAGACTTGAGAAACTAGAGTGTCTAATTACAAGGATCTCCACCAGTTTAATTTGCCTTAGGTAGTTCCACTCAAACGGCTCATGTTGTCATCTGGGATGATTACTTGGGGATAGTGGACACCAGAGACATGGCAGCTTAGAATCTTCTGGGTCACCTCCCAGCATTTAACACCATTGGACATCTGCTGATTTTGATTAAAGGGAGGGGTTTGCATACACTGACCAATGGGCCCCCAAGTGGGTAGAATTATTCCTAACCCTTTTCAGACAATGATGTAGGGTTTATTTCAGTGCATCTTCTGTGGTGCCCTACAGTGTTTTGTCCATTCTACTTTTCTCTTGCAGTGTATGCCGGGGTGTTTCAAGCTCCCACTCCCTTAACCTCCACCAGTAGTCTGCCTTAAAGAGATCAGTGTCTCTAGGAAAGCAGAGACGTTCAAACGTAATTCAGTCAAATCAATGATTGAGTGGATGCTTATCAATACTCATATGGTCTCAGCAATTATATACTGTGATTCTCATGTGATGAATGAAGCAATTTTTACTGGTCGTTGCCCAACATCCATAAAGGATTCACGCAATGGAGTGTCTTTCCCTTTATTATTTATTGTGTCCATTTAGTGCAAGCCAGAGAACTCAAAAGAGCTTTCCAAGGTAACAGATGGTCAATTGAGATCAGATATTAGACTTTTCAGTTGAGACAGATCTAGGAATAATTGGTGCTGGTCACTGGAACCTCAACTTTCTGCTGTAATGTAATCCAAAAACCTGGAAGGACAAGTACATTTTCAGGGAATTCCTTAAACTTAGAAAAATGACTTTGGTGCTAAGGGACAACCAGATGGAAGTGTGGGGTTCCTGGACATAACAACAGTACATTAGTCTTGTCATTAAAACAGAACCAGGTCTGGTACATCCACCTCTGGAGGCTTGCTGGGTAATTTATTGCTGGCTGGCAATCACCTGTTTGTTAGAACATTTGATGTATATTCTGGTATCGTCAGCTTACGTGTAGTATTCAATGTTGATGTTGTGAGTAATGTTCATGAGGTTCCAGGTAGATTGAAGAGGGTTCAAGACCGAGCTGAGCCTTGTGGGGCACCAGAGTGATATTCATATAGGAAGAAACGTAAGTGAGCTGGTATGGCCTGTTGAACAGGAAAGAGGCGAATCATTGGAGAACTATACCAACTACTTATACTGCCACACATGACAGATGCTGGTAAAAAACAAAGGCAGATTGGCGGATATGTCTGCCTCTTTTCAAAGGTAAGTAGCTAAGTGCCCCAAATGTTCATGAGGAATGGCTGTTTACGTTGCTGGTGTGGACATTAGACTTGAAGTCAAAGTCAGTTCTAAGAGTTGGGTAGCTGTTTACCACAGTCTGAATAACTTTGGTTAAACAGGAGAGATCTGTTTCTGGTCAGCAATTGTCCAAACTTTCTGTAACTGCATTGGACTGCTTCAACTCTTCTCAGTATATACCTCAATGGCTGGAAATTGTTGCAAAGCTGTAGGGAGACATTGATGAATTGGGTGATTTTTGGCAAGAGTGATGGATAACGTAGAGTGACGACTTCTCGTGATCCAAATTTCATTGGAAGGGTATGTGGACAAAGTCCCGCCATGGAACCTGCATATTCAAGCCTCTTGACGGTAGTCCGTCACATGTAAGTGGTCGAGCATGGAGCTGTACCATTGCTAAATGCAAGATATAGAGCATGCTAGGTGCCTCTGTTGCCCCAAACGTGTCTATTTTTGAGTAAAAAGTTCCATGGGGTCAATGAGTAGTGGCTGAGATGGAGCCACCGAGGAAGGTGGGAATAGAACTGTTTCTATTTCCTGTAAGATTCTCAAGAGATTTTTAGCCCATTGATCAGAGTCTAATGTGCAGGTTAGAAAACAGGCTTTTAATTTTAAACTGCACAAATGAAGCCCCGGAAGTGCATACGCCAAGGTGTCTGGTCACATAGATGGTCTCATTTCCTCCACAACCATTTCAGTGCTCTACTCTATAATTTCAAGAGGCATAGTTCATCCAAGAGCCATATATTTGTTTTGGCGTTTTGTGTTTAATGTAATGGGCCAGCAATGGCTGTAGTTACATCTTATTTTATTATGGGCAGGATTTCTGCTGGGTGGTAATTCCAGTAGGGCTGAAGCCCAGAAGAACTCTCCCCTCCACTTACCAACCAAGATGTGCCATTACGTATACTTTCCTAACATGATAGGGTATAATATGCTAGAGAGATGATGCTCCCTTTTCTTGAACGTCTGCCACACTTTCTTGGAATTCTGATGAAAGCCTTCTACAAAACATGGTGGTGGATCTGACACTGTACACAAGGCGTTGGACCTGCACCATTTTTGGTGGCATTAACATCACACTGTGGTGGACGTCATGGCGAAGACAGTGGTGTCTCCCACAGCAGTATGTCTACTACAATTGAGGCAGCTCCTAATAGAGGTCTGATCTCTGGTGACTCCAAATTGGGATCCACCACTTTTCTCAAGGATCCTCCTACTTTAAATCAAACCTATATTCGCTTTTGTAAACCTTTTTCAAAAAAAGAAAATAATAATTCCAATTTGTTGAACTTCATAAAGTTGGATAGATTTTGAAAAAAAGCATCACAAATAGACTGAAGCAGAGTTGCTCATAATGACAAGTCTTCTCATGTGTGGGCAATCTTTCCGAACCATGTAGCTTTTGTAAACAGGGTCCATGTTATATAGTGAGAATTTAGACACACTGAAAAATGATATAAGGATTTTATAGTCTATTAGTAAAGGACAATGCTTAATCCAATATCTGAGTAATCAGCACCAGGGACGTCTCATGTATCACTATTGTATACGTTTGCTTTAATGTTTTGCGTGATGCTTTAAGAAGCAGTGAATGCAGTGATTTTCTTAAGGAATATGCAGAAAGACTACAAACTGAACCATAAAAAGGTTTTAATGACCATGTTTGACTGCCATGGCTGACCCTGCTTCTTTCTCTTGCAGCATGACTGTTCTGAATACACTGGCAAGCCAGGATTCCTACACAGCCAATGTATGCCAGGACAGTACAGCCCAAGTCAACGGATGCCAACACATCAGCTGCCAGGATGAGACCACAGCGATGCCAAGGAAGGAAAACGAATATCAGCTGCCAGCGGCTAAGAACAGTGTCTACCAAGCTATATCGCCGAACCTAGAGAATGAATATGAACCGCTGATGCACGCAAGCTAGGAATGAATGGCTGAAACTGGACAAGGACCAGGCCTTGTTCTAGAGGGGGGCCAGGCCCACCCAGAAGAGCCCCTGGCCCACCCAAGGCTATTTACAAGTGAACAGCCGCCTTGATATGCTTGTAATGCTTCATGGGGCCTACAATTGTCTTTCTCTTCCCAAATTCTTAGAGGAAGGACTGGGCCTTGCTGAAGGGGTGAAATCTAAACACACAACATTGGTTCCGTGAGACGCTTTTCATACATATTCAGCACAGCTCTCTCTCTTGGTTTACAGAATGTATTGCTCTTTTTATTCACATATAAATGTCAACAAAATCAATTAAAGTGCAGATGGCGCAGTGCTCAAAAGATGCAGTGGAGTGCAGAATTTACAACGTGACATATATACGCTGGGATTTTTGGTAAACAAGGAACAGTGGCGCTGAGTCCATTGGGGGCGCTGAGGCGCTGCCCCACTAGCCACATCGCCCCTAAATTCGTTATAGCAAGCAAATGAAGCAAAGCAATTCAATTTCTGTCAACTCCACGTGCGCGAGCGGCAATCAGCCACTGGAGGGGGTGGGGGCGGGGCTGCGGCAGCACTCAACCCTGTTTGAGTGACAGTCAGACTGTCACTAACAGCGGCGTGTAGTGCGCATGATCGGGTTTGGGCTGGTCATTTTTATGACCAGCCCGTACATGCACACTGTCAGTCTGCCACTAATACCTTCGGAGAGCGAGGGAGGGGGGAACCAGAGAGGCCATTGCAGCCCCCCCGGTCTCCTAGTGGGCGGGCGGTATCCGTGCCCTAGCCAATCCTTGTGCTGCTAATGTAGCGTCTGGATTGGCTAAGACTAGTGAGACACTGGCCGCGCAGTTTGAAATTGTTCCTGCTCCGGAACGGACCGGCCCAGACCTGTTCCTGGTCCGGAGTCCGGCCCGGCCCAGGAACTGGACACAGAGGCGGCGCGGGACCGGGATCAGGAAGGTAAGTTTTCTATGTTACCCCTGCCCCCGAGAATTGCGAGCCGCCCGGGACTGATCTGCAGTTCTGCACAGAATGGGAATAGGGAACTGGCATGCACACAGGAGCCTGAAAACTAGACCATGGTGTCACTAAGTTTACATTGCCCACCACGTGGCCACCATCCACTCTCTTCTATACAGCATCTTAAATGCGCAAGCCAAGTAGCCTATCATAAAGCCAAGGAGGATGTACATTGTAAAAATGGGCAAATATGGTTGGGTAATTTCAAACGTAGTGTGGGTTAAAAACTAGACCGGAGGGAAGGGGAAACGTGAAGTAACAGAAACGTTGGTAACTGAGTACATTTCTTTCAATGTACACTTTCACCTTCATATTCATACGTTTGTGCTGCTTAAAAAATATTTTTCTACACATATGATGCTGGCTTCGTGAAACCTGCTGCGCTTATTATATGTGCTTTTGAGCCATTCCCTACTTTAAGCTTTGATAACCCCCCTTCTTGCTGGCAGTGTGCTTGGGTATTAAATGCTTAGACGCCATATTGCCTCGTTAGGGTTAGAACCATGACTCTGCAAGGTCACTGTGCATACGAACTTGTTATTGGTTTTTTTCCTGATGCTGTCGGCTGAATTCTCAGCCAATCCAGAGGCAGAGAGTAGATGCACAGGTTGAAGGGTGATTCTTCTTCTCAATCTTTATTTTGACAAATAGTCATAAAAGTTCATACAGATTACAAATACAAAAGATCAATAACATTCAGAGTAAAAATATAACATTGGATTTTAAAAATACATCGCCATGACAAACAGTAACTACTAAGATTTTAGCAGCGGGGAAGAGCCAGTACCTAACCTTTGGCCTAATCTTAGTAGAAAATATAAAGTACCTGGATAAAGGCTTTGGACTTGAAAAACCCAAATCAGGACAATTAGTGAGTAAAACCAGATACATGGAACTTTATGATAAGGGCACATTACATCTTCTTTTCCTCCACATAGATGCAAGAAATGATGATACTGCAAATACTATTTGCCTAGATAGGTCTGTTTTAAATACCCTGTAAGCTGACATACAATGTGTAAACCCCAGGTTCTTGCAAACAGGGACAATCCAATAGTTCCTAGTCTTTTTGTAAGCAGGGCAGAAAAATAGTAAATGTAAATCAGTCTCCTGCTCTGCATCACAGCTAGGACAATTTCCAAGGGAGGGCAATGACCATTTGCTAGTAAATGCTCTTATGGGAAGTGTGCCATATCTCCACTGCAAATAGAGTTTTCTTGTGAAGTGAGGTCTGATCTCGCTCAAAGCCTCCTCAAAGTAATAAAAGTCTTTACCTATTAAGAAAGTTTGTATTAAAATAGAAGATTGGGATTTAGAAATAGATTCTGCTATTTTAAACTCATAGTAAGAATGAATAAGGTGCTTTCGAGAAACAGTAGAACAAGCTGTCGCCGGGTCTGACCAGAGATCTGGAAATCCTAATACGCCTAGTTGCTTCTTCACATAACTAAGCCAAGGATGTTTCCCTGCACTGGGTAAACTCAGAACTTCCATTAATTCTTTTCTGTACACCTGGAGCTCTGGAGTAGTCCAGATCCTCCGCCAGAAGATCAAAGGTTTAAGACCAAGAACTTCATCAATGGGACGCAAACCCAGATCAAGTCTCAGTGGAAGTAGGGGCGTGCTCGAAGGGAGGGCTAACAATTGCCTTAAAAACTTAGGGGCAGATTTATGAGCCCCTTGCGCCACTTTTGCGTCACTTTTAACATGGGAAAAGTGACGCAAAAGTGGCGCACGGGGCTCATAAATCTGCCCCTTAGATTCTATAGATGGAATCTCTGAACAACATTTAGATCCCCAGAGTTCAGCTCCGTATACTACACGACCACGGGCCTGAAGTTTATATATTTCGATAGGGTGATTCAATAATCCCTGTTACAACGATATTGCATTAGAGAGACTGTGTTGTCCGTAATTAAATGGAACTGCAGCGCGTGGGCAGCAGAAATGTCTCACTTCCACAAAACAGGCTGCCGCTGCCCATAACAGAGTGCCCACACTGGCACCAGTCCTGGTAGGCTGCACTGTTCTGCTGCCAACACATTTCTCCTGGTTACTTGAGCAATAGGGGGTGTCTCGCTGACTTTCCTATGGGCTCCTGACCCAGCAGGGAGGTATAGCCCTGCATGGGTGCTCGCTGGGAGACACCTCAGCAGAACCCAGCGATAAAATAAGTGCACCGAGACTCGTTCAATTATCACTGCTCTTTCACCCACAAATGATGCTCTTTCTCCAAAAAACAACCTTATCTAGCAACGAATCAACTATATGGGAATAGTAAACGAATTGTTCATTCTATATTATCGACTTTATTACACAGTGTTGCAACGTTTCATATGCATCTTTGGATGCTATTCGTATAGTCCTGTTTACTTTTCTTTTGGACAAACATATCATCGTGTTGCATGCCAACTCCCGGCATATATGCTCTTGCGCTGCTGTTGTGTTAAAGTTTACAAGTTTCCCTATGACCGTGTGTTACTGTGTATGCGAGCTCTGCCGGTGATTGTGTTTTCTCTGTGCCAGTGTTTGTATCTTCATGAAAGTAAGTGTGTGTGTTTGAATATATCCCTGCCTCTGTCTGGGGTTATATTTGCCTGTTTGTGATTCTGCAGGTCTGTGTTAATCTGTGGGGTGTAAATGTAAAAAAATAGTCTGAACTCAGAATGACGAAACCGGACGTGCGCGTGTAACTTGCATGTGTGCGCTTTAATTCCAGTATCAGAGTGAATGAGGGCGGGAGAGGGGAGGGTTGGGTTGGGATTCACTGTTCGTCTAGGAATGGCACTAATCCAGCACGTGCACTTCACATACTGCCGTGTTATCTGCTGGTCTTCAAGCTTCCATAGTCAGCACTCTCTGATTCACACCTGGAAAGTGGCGTTCATCGTGAAATGTTGTAATCTTTTACTCAGCGCTGCTGAGCGTTCCCAGCAGGAACATAAACACTCTGCTCATGTACTTAAATGCCTTTACCATCACACACTTGTGCGGCTGCGGGGAACAGCCATTACAACGCGGTTATTACCACGCTGTGCAGTTACATCGCATGCGTTACAACGCATGCGATGTAACCACGCGATGCCATTAGAACGCAAGTCTGTACATCGACTTGCGCTAGATGGCGTGCTAACATTACAAATAGTGTAGTTTACTATCCCAACACCTTCCCTACTGTTAAGTGGACTGGAGTTGGAATAGTAAATTACACTTTTTTAATGTCAGCACGCCATCTAGCGCAAGTCGATGTAAAGACTTGCGTTCTAATGGCATAGCGTTGTAACATCGCATGCGTTGTAACGCATGCGATGTAACTGCACGCGTGGTAAAAACCCGCGTTGTAATATCATACATCCGCGGCTGCACCAGCAGTTAAAAAAAATACTATGGTCTGCTCTCCGTACATAGGTGAACTTGTCTCCAGCATGTGTTATCTCCTTTATGGAGGACAGTATTGAAGACGGTTATGGTTCATTGCCGTACACCAAAGCGGTTGCTCTCTGAAGTTATCACAGAGTGACCAAAATTCTTGTTTTGAAAAGTTCTGGAGAACACACGTCAATGTGCGTCCTTGGCTCGGGTTCTAAGGTTCTCAGCCTCCCTTGGCCATTACGGTGCTTATGCGTGTAACCTTGTGCTCCAATCAGCTGTCGAAACTGCACCTGTAGACGAAAAATCTATATGTGTAAAATAAAATGGCTCCTGCAAGTGGAAGCTCTGTTCTTTTATTGATAGCTGAGCAGAGGTAATTGTTTGGGTGATGCAGATTTTGGTAAAATGGTGTCTATTTTTCATGGCATTTTCTTAAATGATAAATAATTCAATCTTATTGCTTTATTAACCTTCCTGCTTCCTAAAATTTGCTTGAAAATGTACCATTTTCACACTCTTTTTTCAAAATTATGTTGTTTGGGCACATTCGCTTGCCGCAGTGCAATACGGCAATTTTACGCCTCACCAAATGTCACCAGCCGCCACTGACCAGGAATAGTCCGAAATACATTCCCAAGTTCCTGTCAGCATTTTAATTGAACGGTCAATCTCCTCTAAAATTATTGTCGACGTTTCAACCTTCCTCTCAATTTATATGGGTTTCCTCAGGACAAAACATATTGTCTGGCATTTCCGCTACCAAGGTAAAAAGGCTGACTTATTATCGTTTATATCAGACAAATCCGTTCTAATGAGGATCCCCTGACCAGTGCTTAATTTGTAACAAAATAAGTGCCAGGGCTCTCGTCAGGAGGCCACCTCAGCTTCCAACACCTATTGCCTCTGCCATTAATGCCAATGACGGCACCAACACTGCTGCTAACCATCACACTGCTGCCAGTGTGACAATTCGGACTCCAGGGCCCCAAAGCTATAAGAATGGCTTATGTGGCAGGCATTATTATATATTTTTTTTTAATGTATATTGATTCAATAAACAACTGTTGTTCAAGCACATCTCTAAGTTGCACAAACAGTGCCCCCATTTGGCAGCAGTCATACGTGCCGGTGTTGACAATTAAGTGCCGGTGCAGAGCACCGGAAATCACCGGCTCCAATTAAGAACTGCTCCCGAATGAGTTAAAAAGCATACCTCCAAGCAGTGTACATTCTTCGGGGCAGATTAACAAGCCCCTTGCGCCTCATTTACGCCGCCGTTGGGTCACTTTTGTGAAGCAGCGGTGGCGCAAATCCTGCGCCATGGTGGGGGGCACTTACAACGTGACGCATCTGGGAGATGCGTCACGTTGTAAAGCCCTGAGCCACATGTAGGCGTTCCTGTGCAGGTGAATCTACAAGATTTCACTCAGTCACTTTTAGGCCCATGCTGCGTCAAAACCCTGCGCCTGCCTGAAGCAGGCATAAGGAGTGACGCAGCATTAACATGATAGGGCCCCCCAGAGCATTGCTGGAGCTGCGTCCAGCAATGCGCCACTTTTACGGCACAGATGCGTCACGCATCTGTGCCGTTTTTGCCCCATGGTGCGCCGCATTGTAAATGTGGCGCATCCATGGTGGCGGAGCTGTGGCGCAATAACTGGCGCATTCCTGCTGATATGCAGGGATGCGTCAGTTATTGTAAATATGCTCCTTCATGTGCTGTGGTATCAAAAATTCATAGTCGATGTCTGCAGCAATACTGGAAAGATTCCAATGAAATGTGTAAGGGAAGCATACGAGTGTTACGCATTGTCATTTACGTTATTATGTTCCTTGTTTACCAAACATCTGAGACATCCCAGTGTATATATGTATCATTGTAAATTCTGCACTCCACTGCACCTTTTATAGCACTGCACCATCTGCACTCTAATTGATTTTGTTGACATTTATATGTATGATTCTGAATAAACAGAGCAATACATTCTGTAGACCAAGAGAGAGACGGCTGTGTTGACTATATATAAAAAGAGTCCCATGGAACCAATGTTGTTCGTTTAGCCTTGAAACCCTCACGGGTGAGTAGTCGCACTTTACAAAGCCCCTGATTGATTAATTGACTGTTTACGTGTTGTACCAGGTTCTGATATTGGGCACAAGGAAGTGGTCCTGTGTTTTAATACATGCAGGTGTGAAACCAGAAGACTGAAAGAAGTGATTGACTGCACCTGTAAACAGCAGGGCTATCCTGCCGCGCGCCCCCTATAGGTGAAAAGATGAAGGACCTCTCACAACCTACTTAAACGCCAAAACTGTGACATAACAGAAACAAACTGGAATATAATTTGCCTTCCCCAAAAAAGTCAATTAAAATGTGCATACAATAAGACGATATGTAACTTAATAGTAGTTTGGTTTATTTCTTGCTACTTCAAGGCAATAGCTAACTTGCTGCACATTGCTAAAAATATGTTAAATAAAAATAACAACCTGCGTTGTATATGTTGCAGTAAATATCACACTTTTAGCTTTTGTAAGTACTATGAAAATAAAACATGTTACAATTTCCCAATTAGTAGCACTCCATTTACCCCCAGTCGAAGTCAGAAAGGCTGAGTTAAGGGTTTTCTATAGCACTTTTATGCGTTTAATTTCAATGTCTTTTTAAGCGTTATACTCTGTAGCCATAATACCCTGTTGATGAATTAGGTGAGTGACAGTGACCAAGCAGCAGCACATAGCACACATTAAGGAGTTATCCTTCTGTGTCTTCCTAGTCAAGGCGATCCCTTGCAATATTTATGATCAGTTCACTTGGTACAAATTAAGCTGAATCCTGTTAATTTGATGGGTCGATATTGTTCGCATGTGTGAACATACATTCATTGCTCAAAACATAAATATATTGGTGTGATTGTACAATTGTAGGTTCAACGTTACCTTCTTGGTTCAACTGTGCATTGGTTAGAATGTGAGTGCACTTGTTTATGCAAATGTACATACATTTGGTAAGGCTCAGTTTCAAATGTTGGATTAAGGTAATTAATTGAATTTTACACCAGCTTCTTCAAGGAAGGCTATACAATTTCCCCACTTTAGATAGGAGGTTTATATGGCAGGAGATTCATTTTGTTTTATCATATCCCATTCTTAATCTTTATTTAACATGTTTGCCCTAAATAAGGGGGTCTAGGCTTTGTCTTTCAGTAACATTCCTCATTCCTACTTGCAGGCTAGATTAATTGATTTCATGTCACTCACATTTCTCATATTTTTATGAAATGGTATATATAAATAGAATTAGTTATTTGCTGTGGTAAAGGAATTATATTTGTATTGATTTTTCATTGCATTTTCGGTCTTTATCTTTTTTTCTGTTGTTATTCTAGTATCCCTATTTTATTTATAGGAATTTGCACTTAACTGTTTTTGTTATATTGAATGAAGTTTCTTTTATTTGCAGGTTTGACTAGTTTGATTTAACGTCACCCATTTTCTCCTTGTGTCATTATGAAATGGTGTACATGATTACTTATTTTTACCTATTGCAGTTAAAGGATTTTTTAACTGTATTTCAAAATACAACTCCATTACATTTATTGTTCCCATCTTTTGTAATGTTGGTCCCTTTAGTATCTTTATACAACCTGCAGAATTTTGCACTCCACTGTTGCTGCTAGGTTGAATGATGTCCCTGTTATAAGTATATATGTTATCCTGTGCTGTTCTCATGGTTGAGATTTTTTCTGAACGGATCTGAATTTTCTTGAAATGCTGCTGCATTTTTTTCTTTCTTTCTAAAAAATTCAGGATTTGTTTTTTGTTACTTTCATGTATTCCAAATTCCTTGTTCTCAACCCTCCCAGGAAAGCGGCTGTTCCTCCTTCCCTGGACTCTGCTCCCCTTGATAGAGTCAACGAATTTGACTATCTAGGTATCCGTCTATGTGAATATGAGCTGGAAGGCGCATCACCAAAAGGTGTTCTTGACCCACAAGAGGGTCACAGGGGCCCTGCTCAAGGAACAACGTGCCTCAGCTTTAAAACCTATTGGGGCACTTCTTGATATATACAGGGCAAGGGTGGTGAGTGCAGCTCTGTATGGTGCGGAATTGTGGGGTATACAAAGAGTTGACATTTTGACACACCTTGAAAACAACTTTCATAAAGACCTTATGAAATTACCCCACAGTACCCCCACAATTCCCCTCCTGTTTGACGCAGGCACACGCTCAATCAGCGAGCAAGCCAGGCTACGTCCCCTTTTATTATGGGCCAGGATATGGAATGTCCCTGAATTGAGTAGTTACGCAGATGCCCTGAGCGAAATCTTATCCTCATCCGGTTGGCATAAGGTAATCTGGCTCAGGGAGGTTAAGCGACTTCTCTATGACCTGGGTTTAGGAGATGCTTGGGTCAATAGAACAGCACCCTCAAAACAATTGCTCAAAAAGATCTATTGGCTCTGGGTGGATAATGAGAGGTTGTGTAACCCCAATCATTGTAAATCTGTCGCCCAGTTTTTGTTAGTCAAGGAGATCCCTTTCAGAGAACCTTATTTGGATGCAATCCCCAACCCAGGTGATAGAGCATTATACTTTAAATTCAGGGTGGGTGTTCTTCCTCTAGGTCTTTTTACGTCTACCTGGAAACCTCCATACCAAACTGTCCCTTACTGTCCCTTTTGTAATTTAAGGGTCGAGTCCATAGCTCATCTGTTGTTCGAGTGTCATGCTTATTCTGTGCCTAGGTCGAGATGGCTGAAGCCTTTATGTAGGAGCCTAGGTACAAGATCATACTTGGAAGCTTTACGCATATTGCACTCTGACGCTCGTCCCTTCTTTGCCTGCTGTTTAGCTAAATTTTTGGGTTGGGCTTGGAGGATAAGATCTGCAAGGAAACAGCTGTTACAGTAATATCCTTTTTTTAAACTTTTAGATATCCGACAGTATATGGAATTTAATAATCATTTTATCTTGTAACTGTATTGTATTATGTCTTATTTATTGTGCGATATGTGTTGTATTGTTGTGCTTTTATGACTAACTGTCGAAATAAAGCTTTTGAACTGAACTTTCATGTATAATATTTTATCGTAAACGTTTCATATGTATAATGTAAAATTCAGTTTAATCTTGTGATTATTCTTGGAATTTTTAAGTGGACCTCATTTTGAGTTCGAAACCTTAATAAAGCATTGAATTGAATTACACCAGCTTCTTCTAGGAAGGCCATTTAATTTTGTCCGGATCTCAAGGCAAGATTGCCCATCGTTCCACTCTGGCATTTTCCCGGGGTCATCAGGCTGGGGGTTAGGTTTGGCTCTTGCAGAGCAGCTAAGGCTACCATGATCTAACTATGAAGACCACCATGGCCCCATCCTTGTGGTTGTCTCCAGCAGTGTGAGGCTAGTTTGTTCATTTATGTTGGAACTTTCAGGATCATTTCAGCCTGGCCCAAGAATAGAAAGTAAAATTTAAGAACATGTATTTGTATTGGGGCTGCGTACTACTGGCTAAATAAAGTTTTTAAGAAACTCATGCAATATAAATGAGTGTTTTTCTGTAAACACCCACCCTATACATAAGTCATGTACACATTTAGAGTGTTCCTTCTGAAATGGAAAAAAAACCTGTTTTAAACAAATGTATTTTTATTAAGAAATAGAACAATCAAACTGCAAAAAAAAAAGAACAACAAATAAAGCACACAAAAACCAAACATATCCAGCAATAGTGGTCAGTGAGGTACAGAAGTAGGTACCAAAAGTGATACCATGCTCACTAGTTACAGGTGATGTTCTCAGGGTGAACAATGCAAAAGACATAAAATATGATACAAATCAAACAACCTCCCGAATCAATGTGTACCCCCCCAGCATCACCATCCACTCTGACTCCATGCTACTCTAGGGGGCCCCAGGGCGACCTGAGTGGGGGGTTGAATAGCCCTCGCTGACATACCAATCATCTTCTCCACTCCTCTCGCCCATCTATCCAGATTCATCCCATTACGGCCATTGAGGCCCGCAGTAGCTATCAAACCACGAGGGCATGTTAAGACATGTCGTGTGGATCTGTCCTTCACATATGTCAAAAAGGGGGTCCATACTTAATCAAAGCGTAGCCTTGTATCTCGCACCTTAGCGGTTCAGCTTTCCATGGCTTAAAGGTCCCACATTTTAACCCACCAAAAAGCCATTGTTGGGGCATCTGGGCCCTTCCACCGGAAAGCAACCATCAGCCTAGCAGCTAGAAACCAGTGCATAATCAATTTTTCTGAATGAGGGTTAAGCAGGTAGATCCCCTTGGCATCCAGCGCCCCCAAGAGTGCCTGGAGAGGATGGGAGTCAAGAGTAACGGTGGAACAGCTGCTTCCAGAAATTGGCCACCATAGGACATTCCCACACATGTGCTGCAGGACCCGTATCCCCACCAACAAATGTCACTTGCCCCCACTACGTGGGACAGTCGAACTGGAGTGAGATACCAGCAGAGAAGCAATTTACATCTTTGTTCTTTATATTGGGTACAAATGGAGGTCTTAGCCCCTCTCTGCCATATATCACTCCATACACCTTCCTCTATATCCATGACTAGCTCTTGTGACCACCGTGCGATATAGCTCACCCTGGAGATGTCAAGAGGGGCTTCCAGTGCTTTTAAAGAAGCAGAAAATCGCTTTTGTCTTGTCCCCTCCACTCAAGATATCCTCCTGTAGATGTGTATCCTGTGTCCCCTCAGTGGACGCACATACCATGAATAATAGGGGGAGATTTCAACTGCATATACTCACCTAGATCGCTCTCAACCCCCTTACCAACCTCTCCAGTGGCGGCTGACGCTGCCCATCTATCCCAATGGGTCACACACTGGTCCCTTGTAGACTGCTGGCAATCGCTCCACCCAGATGCTAGAGAGTACTCATATTACTCACCCCCACATGATTTACAGGTGAGACTCGACCAAATACTCTGTGACCCAACTACAAGATTGCTGGTGTGGGGCACAGAGTATTTAGGAAAGGCCTTCTCTGACCATAGCCCCCTGTAGCTAGACTAGGGAGCGCCGAGGTCACTGGTCCCTACCTGGCGACTACAGCGTGTGCTCCTCAAAACCCAAGTATTTCGAGAGACCACTGGTTATATGTTGTCAACTTCCATAGTGGAAAATTGGGGCATGGCCTCCTCTGTACTAATAGATTGGGAGGCACTTAAAGTAGTCCTTAGGGCGCATTGTATGCACGCAGTGGAGGGTGTCAGAACTGCTCTACAGAAAGATATAATGCACATCGAAATGACACTGAGGGCTTTAGAAATAGTGGCCCATGCTGACCGCACGTGGCAGGGTGAACTGATGGAAACACAGCTTAGCCTTTAGGGCATATCAAGCAAAAATGTATGCTGAAAGAAACAAGTCAAGCCGTCTGTTGGCATGGGTTCTGCACAGTCACAACCCACTCTGTCCACACCATGATACGGGTGGCTCCAACGCAGGTGGCTACGACACAGGTAGACATACACTGTGTGTTCACTTACCACTCTAGGTCCCTATATGACCACCCACCTGTGGTCGACTGCCGGCCATCCAGGCTTTGCTTGACATGATTACACTACCCTCTATAGCACCTAAAGACAGGGAAGAACTTAACACACCTAATCTGCTACAGGAACTACAGGCAGCAATATGAAGAAACGCCACGTAGAAGACCCCTGCTCTGACAGAAGGCTGGCTCACACCCTCACTGAGGGAATCTTTGTTGGTGTCATTCCCAAAGTCCAGCAGGGACCCTATAGAATTGTCCTCTTATCGCCTGCTGTCCATGTTAGGTTCAGACTGTAAGACTCTGAGCAAAGTCATCCCAGGTCGGCTATACGAACATATGCCGCGGTTGATATGTACCAACTAAAATGGCCTTGCGCCTGGGAGATCTACCACTCTGAATATTCGTCATCTGCATAAGGTGACTGAGCTTGCTCCAGTCCAGGGGCCATATGAATGAATGAATTAATTAAATATTTTCTATAGTGCACAGCTACTTGCAAGAGTGTCCCGACACCTTTAGGCATGCAAAAGGGGATTAGATAGATCGTCCTCCCATACTCCCCACTAAAGTCTCAATAAAAATGTTTTTAGTTCCTTTTTGAATGCTGTGTGTATGGTGCTGGACCTGGAGGAAGCCTTTGACACTGTAGACTGGAGCTATTTATTCTCGATTCTGACCAAGATTGGTATCACGGGTAGGCTGCACAGACTCATTCATCTGTTATCCTCTGAACCTACTGACAGAGTTAAAATTGGTCAATGCAATTCCCAACCCTTTCCAGTGAGCAGGGGCACGCGGCAGGGCTGTCCATTGTCCCCACTGCTCTTTGCCCTGACAATGGAGCCGCTGACACAGAGACTCAGATGGAGCGGTCACCACTGGGGTATTCCTTTGAACAGAGAGATGCATGTTGCATCGTTATATGCAGACGACGTATTGATCTATATTCGGGATATCCAAGAGGGCATAGCTGACATCCTTGATATATTGCAAGCCTTCTGAGATGCCTCTAGCTTGGGGGTAAATTGGGCTAAATTCTGTTGTATCCCCTGTATCCAAATTACCCCTAAGTGCACTTTGTGGTTGACCCGCTGCATCCAAGTTGGGAACCACGCAAATATCGATATCTAGGAATACACATTTTTAACGAGACACAGGATCTTATAGATGGTAATGTCACTAAGGCCATTGCGTACCTGCACTGCCAGATGTTGTTTTGGAGCACACTCCCACTCATGGTACAAAGCAGAGTGTCCTTGTCAAAAATGGTGATGTTACCTCACCTGCTTTACTATTTTCCCAACATTCCAGTTCACATTCCTAGGTCCACATTTCACACATTATACTCCGCACTTGGCAGCTTCATCTGGAATAAAGGGAGGCATCTGTTGGCAGGTGGCACTCTGCAAACTAGTTACCAGTAGATTGAGGGGGCCTAGGAGCCACATATTTTTAGCACTATTGCCCAGTGGCATAGCTGCAGTGACCTGCAAGTTGGTTAGCTGGACACATTCCTGAGGAACTGGGACTTCCCACTGCCACACAAGCACTGAGTGTAGTTCACCAGACCTTTTTTCCTCGTGCAAAGCCCCCATGGGACTCTAATAGGTTAATAAAGATGGATTGTGACAGCATCCACCGCAGTCTGTGGCTAATGCAGCAAATCCCACAATACTCTCCCGGCATACCCATAAGCTCCATTACGCTCTTCAGGAACATGATAGGGAGAAAAGCAACAATGGCTTGGGAGGCCACAGGAGTGAATATCTTAGGGACCCTATTTCAGGACGATTGCCAATGGGTCATTCTCCGGCCCATGGCCGACTAGTGGCTGAGCCACACTGTTTATGGCGCATTGCAGATATGGAACCTGATCAACATCCATTAGTACATACACTCCACATTATGGGTGGAGGTCGCAGACTTATCACATGATTAGTCCGAGCCCTTCCATTCACTACACGGGACCCATTCGCTGCTACTCATAGGAGCTTGGAAGATGATCTAGGCAGAGAGCTTACACAGAAGAAATGGGACAGGGCGCTTTTATATCCTGGAGAGCTGTCACAGAATGCTAAGTACCAATACATACAGCACCACATCTTGCACAGAGCCTACCTCACACCCAAAGCCCTTCACCAGATTTTTGGATCATCTACTGATTGTCCATGCTGCCACCAAGCTGGGGCAGATATGACACACATTTTTTGAGTTGCCAGGCAGCTTCTGCATTATATGACAATGTCTCTAAGGCACTGACAGAGGTAACTGGCCATTTAGATGTTTGCATGATGAAGGGCTCATTCCTGGAACTGTTTAAGCGCTCAACAACTGCAAAAGCCACGAACCACTTCATTGATCTGGCACTGCTAATGGTCCATAGACTCATTGCCATGCACTGAAAAGCTCAGACATTACCGTACATTAGCTACTGGTGTGTGATGACCCATAAGTGGGGGAGGGCAGAGGCAATAGCATTGAGGTGTGAGAAGACCCGTGGTTTGTGCAAGATCACCATAGTAGCAGATTGGAGACACTACTACAGGACCTGTAGACATACAGAGAAGACCTAACTAACAGCCCTAATCTCTGCTGGTACTTAACCCAGTTCTCTAAAACATCTGGGACGGTGACCCTGTCTCTTCTTGGCCACTTGTGGTTATTGCATCCCCCAGTCCCTTTAAACGCACAACCCCATTTCCCAATATGTACATCATCTTATTAAATGAAAACTTGCCTCCATATCACGTGGCCACATTGTCCAAGTGGGCACAACTCTCAGGATTAAATGGACATGTGCCCTACATTGAGAGTAACTCCTAATGTAATGCATGACTAGTTTTCACTCATTATCTTATTGTTTGGTTATTAAATCTGGACCAATGACTCCTATTGTTACTCTGATATCGGAATACATATGTACGGATCTATATATGTACACGCTTCAAGTACGTTTTGTGATGATACTGCTATGATACCTCTGTATCTGTCACTGTGTTGAAACTTACTAAAATTGGTTCACTGTGTCACTCTGTATAAATCAGTGAGATGTAATGAAAAATCAGTTGCACATTGATCTCTAGTTTTAGGAACCCCATATACATGCAAATCCTAAAGGGTAAGGTCCACATCCTTGTTCCACCGCTGGAACTTCCTATCCAGTGTACCCAGGGAACATTCTGGGTTACCTACAATAGGAGGATATTGGGACGAGCTATAGCCTGGTATGTCTAGTACAGGCCGCTTTCTCCAGTAGTACAGGGTGAACATGGTGGGGGACAAGGGGTGACCAATAGAAGGGAGGCTGCTCTGAGAAAGCCACAATAAGTGTTTGGGGGGGATTCTGCAAGAAAGCTGTTCCAAACGAACCACAGCTTAGAAGGTTCGGAGACCCAATCCAAAGCTGGAACAATCTGGGCAGCCGAAATGTATCGGACAACACTAGGAACATCCAATCCACCCTCCGACGAGCACCAATAAAGAACTGCTCTAGCAATCCCAGGAAGTTTGTTGATCCATATGAAGGCGCATATCTCCTTCTGGGGGTGAGCGGTCACCATTTCGGAATTTGGGGCCATATTATCAAGGAACAGCGATAAAATTATCGCCGCTTTAGCTGCAGGAAACTGCTGCTAAAGTGGCAATAATGTGCTTGATAATATGCTCTTGTGAATTCCCATAGAAGCCCAGGTTCACACTAGATATAGATTCAGTTATTCTTAGGCCCAAAAGCAGTAGAGTAACAATGTTTTGGACTGTCTAAAACTTACTGTTCAAAGACCTAGACAAGACCAGCTAAAGTGGCATTTCTGTCACCTAACCTAGCGGAGATAGTCACCTGAATAACAAGGATTTTGCAATCAGTATGGAGAAATGGGAGTTGTTTCCTCAACATTCTCAGGAGGAGAGAACAGGTAGAGGCCACGTTACTCATGAAAGGGGGTAAACGTCAACCCAGAATTAAACATAATGGTTATGTTTCTGAATTCACTAACGTGTGTACCAATCAGTATCTCTGTCTTCCCAGAGTTTATTTTTCATGTGTTTGCTGACATCCAGTCCACTAAAGCGGTTTCATATGCTGGCCAAAGAATCTTCTAGAAGCACCAAGGTGTGTGTGCTGTCTTCATAGGCATAGAGGGTCAGACCACACTACCTGATAGTGCCTCCAGTGGGGCGATGAATGCATTACATTGAAATAGGGAGGGCTCAAGGAAGACCCATGTGGTGCTTCACTCTTCAGGTAAGGAAAGTTGGACTGGAATGGTATCTGTGAAGAAACCCAGGTCAGAATAGTGCTTAAAAATATTCTTTAAAAACAATCATCATTCAATCACTGTCATTTTTGCTGAAACACATGCATCCAAGAAGACTAATTGAAAATGTGTGAGCTTTAATCAAAGATTTTAAAAGTATAGCAAAAATTGATTTTAAATTTCCCTGCCAGTAGAATACCTACATCTGCATGCATAAAGCATAAATAAGGAGCAACAGTGTATTATGTTTCTATATAGTGGTGTACGACGTTGCGACTTCTTAGAACTTTGCCTATTTCTGTAATCTTTAATCTTCAGGTTGCAAAGATTTAAAAATTAACAGGAGCAAAAAAGGAGCCCTGTGCAGTAAAGTTTCCCGCCACCAGAAAGGGTCAGAAGAATGCTGTGTGCCAGACATTTCATATGAGTTTACACTAGCAGTGTACCCTCCTGTTAGTTCAAGTTCAAGTTCAAAAAGGCTTTATTCGATTGATTAACAACAATCATAAAAGCAAACAATTAAAAAGTATATACACAATTCATATATTAAGACAAGTGTTACATAAAAATCTAGTTAAACAAATCAGTATTTACACTGACGGAAGCCCTTATTTCATTAAAAGAAATCAGTTAAATAGACAGACTATTCCTAAGACACAACACTTTTTTCAGGAAAACTGTTATCCTTAAAACGCTATTCTCATTATCTAGAAATTGTAATGCCAAAAGGGCAGGACGGCATTGACGGAGCCCATACTGTTTTAATATGGGTATCAAAAACAGACTCCTTACAGAGGAATAGAGTTTACGAAAAAGAGTAACATGAATCGTGGATTGAGGTGAGATATTGTCACAAGGGCAAAGCTGGAGGTCTCACGACCAGTCATTCATGATGGGAAAAGAGACTAGTCTATGGAAGACCTCCAGACCTAATTCGAGTTAATAAGAACCTATCGTAAGCACCGGAAACAAAAATTAAATAGGGTTGGATGTTAAAAGTAGTTAAAACCAGTTGAATGGGGGCTTTAAAATCTCAGATGACATTCTGAGAGTATCCAACAACAAAAGACCCTCTTTTCTTAGTTCCTTCCTGGTTACTGTCATGATGGTAGTAGGATTAGTGAAATACTCTAAATGGCCAAGATCTTTGAAGAAGTTGTAAACGTATCTTAGCCATGGTATCCTCATAGCACCTTCCAATTTTAAGATATCTAAAAGGATATCTCTATTCAATTTGGCCTCCTCTTTCATCCACTGCCTGTGCCATAATAGCACAGGCTCCAGTCTAATTAAATCAGACATGTATGGAAGAACTAACTCTGCATGGCAGATGCATGCTGAGGTACCACTCGGGACAGCTAAGATGTATTTTAGGATGGAGTTTTCTACTAACTGAATAGGGGAGAGGTCAACAAACCCCCAAACCCCACTCCCATACGCAGCAGCAGGAACACCCTTTGCCTTGTATATTTTAATAAGTTCATCGGGTGGTCTTTTCCCCAGTTTCCTGGCAAAGGTGATAATGGCAGATGTAATACATATAAATGCCAATTTTTTGGCTGCTACAGCTTGTGCCCAGGTATCATTGTGTGCAAAAAGAATGCCCAAATAGGAGAATTTATTTGTAACCCCAATCTTTTGACCCTCCAGTTAGATTTGGGGGTCTCAAGTTGGCATAGATACCTGTGACAAATAGGGACCCTTGCGTCTAGTCAGGGTAAAGGGGTACACTCCTAAAATAACCCCTGCTCACTCCCTTGGTAGCTTGGCACGAGCAGACAGGCTTATCTCAGAGGCAGTGTGTGAAGCATTTGTGAACACATACAGTAGTCAAGTGACAACACTACAGATGGACACCACACAAGTTTTATATCAAAAATAAGTATTCTTTATATAGACTTATCAGAAGACCATAAACGACAAAAATCCACAATATTGTTACTTTAAAAGGGTAGAATTTAGCTTAGTTCTCTTAAGATGGTAAATGCGACATTCAGAGTTCAATGTACCTTAGATGCGACACGCAGGGCAACGAAAGTGTTGTAAAGACGGTGATGCGCCGAAGATCCGGTGCAAATAAACAAAGATGGCGCTTTCTTCTTGATGCGACATGATTCCTGGTGATGGGGCGGCGCCTGATGCGCTGTCGATCCTCTTCTCCGGTGATGCGAGATGTTTCCTCGCGATGTGAGCTGTGACAGGCCCTGCGACACGTTCCTCAGTGATGCGGCGTCGTCTGCGGGGACGTTGATCCTCTCCCCTGGTGATGCGAGTTGCTTCCACAACGATGCGAGCCGCGACAGGCCCTGCGACACTCTTCCCGGTGATGCGGCGCGTCTGCTACAACGTCGATCCTCTTCTCCGGCGATGAGCCACGCATGGCCCTACGACACGCTTCTCGGAGATGCGGCGGCGTCTGATGCGATATCAATCCTGTTCTCCTGGCGATGCGAGGCGCTTCGGTGGACCTGCGTTGACTCAACGATTCTTCTGCGACACGCATCCCGGAGATGCGGCGGCGTCTGCTGTGACATCGATCCTCTTCTACGGCGATGCGAGGCGCTTTGTGTTGTGAAGCGGTAGTTCGGCGACACACTTCTGGTTCTTGAGTCGTGCTTCCAGCTCCTTGCGACACGCAAGTCCTCAAAAATTCCAGCACAACTGCAGGCACTTCAAGAGAACTTTTGGGGAGCTGGTGGGTGAAGTCTGTTGTCTCTGAGACTTCAGAAGGAGGCAAGCTCTTTTCCAAGCCCTTGGAGATCCTTCACAAGTTGATTAGAAAAGCACAAAGTTCTTTTCTCCTTACTTTGGCAGTCAGGCAATCACTGCAGGCCAATCCCCCCAAACAATAATTTGTAAATCCATTTTACTTGGGGGGAGTTGAAACAGACAAGAGATAATGCCGGGTTAAAGTGATTGAAAGCAGGTGCCCGTGTTACGGGGGCGGCCCTGCTGCGTAATAAAACACAAGCGATCTCAGCTGAAGCAGCGCATATCCGGCCAGCAGCAAGAGAAGTTCAATAAAGCAAAAAGTGCTTATAGACTAAATAACAGGTCCCGTGTAACAACTGAAGTAAAAGGGCCAGTCGCCATGGGAGGGTACAAATGAAGACAAGGCCATACTAAGGAAGGACTAACAAGCCTATTAACCAATCCGAAGTCAGCATTTACGAAAGACAATGAAAAATATGGGAGGAGAGTGGGCGGGGCTTCTCTCCCATACTCTACTACAGCAGTCTCGCAGAGCGAGCAAACCATGCGTGCTGCTGCTAGGCTCGACCTAAAAATGCCTACAGGAGCAACACTGTAATAAAGGTCAGTGTTTGTCTATGAGCATTACCGAAAGTGGCCACCGGGGACTACTCTAGCATCAACAATGAAAACAAGTAAAAGAAACTGTTATTCCTAAGAGTCAGTTACCTTTCACGCTGGTTCATTCAGTTGATTCCAGTCCTTGTGGCGCTTTACGAAGTTTTCAGCCATTGGTCCACGGTTGGTGCTGGCCTCTCTGGCACTGCTTCTTGATCCATTCAGCAGTTACAATTTTCTGATAATGCTACACAGCTTCACTGTGATGGCTCCAAACAACTGGACCAGCTTCTAGTGTCCAGGCTTCAGTTCATAATTGGGAGGCAATGTCGACAACTCTTCTACAGCAAGGGTTCAGCAATGTCCAGACTAGATCACAACCAAATGATCTACTGGTGGTGTATTGCAGAGTGCGTCCCGGGGACGCAACTGGCATGTGTGCCCGCTTTGTGCACCGCTGGGGCACTTTGGTATTACAGAAGAGGGTGCAGACGCTCGTATGGCTCCTTCTCTAATACTGATAGCGCCGGGGGGCGGAGCTTAGCTCGCGACGAACATGGCCGCCTGAGCCCGGAGCTCCTCCGCACCGGCCTACTATCCTGTATTTATCCGACACCCCCTCAGGCATAAACCATCTTTGGACGACTGCTGTTGGGTCCGGGGGCCTCGGCGTCCCAGATCTGGCCTTCCGACTCTCGGAGGCCCCCCCCGTTCCGGAGCTGTGAGGCGAGGCCTCTGGCGCGTTGCTGGGCCTCGCATCCCCGGGGCCTGGTAGACAGGGGGCGTGGCTGCGTCGCCCTACGTGCGGCCGGGCTCTGTTGGGACGGGCCGGTCCCCGGAGCGACCTGTGGCAGGACTCGAGGGCCCTCGGCGGACTCGCGCCAGGGCGAAGGCGGGGTGCTGATCTGGCCCCGCGGAACGATCGTGTGAGCTGAGCCACCTGCAGCGCCTCCTCGAGTGAGAGCCCTGGTCCCGCCGCCCGTCCATCTCCGTGTCTAGAGGGGCCTGGGCAGCGGCCCGCGCCTCGAGGCAACCAGCATTGAGGAGGAGCAGAGGTGGACTCGCCGGCTGCAGGGAGGTCAGTGGAGATCGGACTTTGATTTGACCTATGCGGGGCCGGCGGCGCCCTGCCGCTTTGGACTGCGGCCTCCCTGCGGCCTTCTGAGGGGACTGTGAGCGCCTGACCCGGGTGGAGCCCTCACGGAGACTGCCGGCCAGCACGTGTAGTCCTGGGATATAGTGCATCGCCCTAGTGCCTGCGGCCTATACTCTGACCTTTTGCTGTGGTGACCGTCGCTTTGCCTGTGGCTTGCCGGCGCTGGGGCGCCTCGGATATCGGCGGCCGCGCCGTGGGGGCGACCTGGAGATATCTCGGCCCACTGCGGCACTCGTGGTCGGGCGGCGCCGCCCTTGGGCCTGCCCTGCACGTGGGTCGGACGCTCCTGCGGTAGCCCTGTGCCCGCATCGGCCGGGAGTGGTCGCGGAGACGGCCTGGCACCATGGGAGGGAAGGGCCACCGCAGTGGGGCACAGGCGAAGCTTGAAAAGTACGCGTTCTGTCAGGATCAGAAACGGTCCCCCCCGGACGGGCCTGCGGAGTACACGCTGGCGGACGTCATGACCACGCTGACACAGATGCAGGCCTCGATCGGCACTATCTCCACAGATGTTGCGCTCCTCCGGGCGGATGTCGCCAAAATTAACTCCAGATTGACTGAGGTCGAGGCCACCACGGAGACTCTCACGCGGGGCACGGCAGACCACCACAAACGCATACAAGCCCTTGAACTGGTGCAAAAGCAGCTGCTGGCCAAGTTGGACGACCAGGAAGGCCGGTCCCGGCGCAACAACGTGCGGGTCGTAGGTGTGCCTGAGAGTGAACGCGGCCCTGCCTTAGACCTCTTTGTTGAAAAACTGATCACTGAACAGCTGCAGCCCCGCGGGCTCTCCAAGTTCTTCTCGGTCGAGAGGGCCCACCGGGTGCCGGGTGGGAGGCCTAAGCCTGGGGCCCCCCGCGCCCGATCCTGGCCCGCATTTTCAACTTCCGCGACCGTGATGCGATCCTCCAGGCGGCGCGTGCCGCCCCACCACTGCGGGTGGACAATGCTAAGGTCACCCTCTATCCGGACTACACCGCTACAGTAGTGCGGCAACGTAAGGACTTCATGGCAGTTAAGGCAGACCTCCGCTCTCGAGAGCTAAAGTATTCAATGTTGTACCCAGCAAAGCTGCGAGTGGAGGCGGAGGGGCGCACATGGTTCTTCACATCGCCAGCGGAGGCCTCGGAGTGGCTCGAGGGGTGGCGTCCGGCAAGAGTGAGGGGTAGGGGAGAGCGCGCCCAGGGCGGCCTTCCCGACTCTCACCAAACCCTGAACGTTGAGGACTCGGGCGCGGGTGACGAAGTGCCCTGAGGCATGGTGCTGTGATGTGACCGAACTATTGGACGCTTGGTGACCTGGGGCCTTGCTGTGGCTGTCGGCCCTTGGGGCCTTGAACCTACAGGGGGCTGACGACCCCGGATCCCCCCTTTTTCCTTTCTCTCACCTGACAGTCTGCTGCTTGAGGGGACAAACTTACGGTATGGGGAGTGGCGGCTGTGTGCTGAGCGGCTTTCCCCCGTACGCACGTACCAAGTTTATGGGAACTAAGCACTCTGCTGTGTTGGGGTGGCGGGTAGTTGTGAATCCGCTGGGCAGGGAGGCAGGGAGGGGGGTGGGGGGATGGGGAGTTCGTTTAAATGTTGATTATTGTTTTGTTTTAGGTTCACCAACCACTCAGGGGTACATACGGCAGATTGGGCAGGTACAGGTGCACAGGGGTGGCGCAAGGCAGGACGCGACTCACACACCCTCCCCTGGAGACGGCGTCACATAGCTTGCCTCGGGCGACCACTGACTCACTGCCAGGTGCCCCTGCTCAGCAGCGTTCTCCTTCCTTTGCGGTCCTCTCCTGGAACGTTAATGGCCTGGGAGACAAGATTAAGAGGGGGCTAGTGCTTCAATATCTCAAGCGCAGGGGGCCCGCGGTGGCGCTCTTGCAAGAAACACACCTAGTGGGTACGTCCACCAAAGCCCTGGATAGGTGGGGGTTTAAGATGGCAACACATTCAGAGTTTACGACAGGGTCCCGGGGGGTGGGCATACTGGTGAACAAGCGTGTCCCCCTGATTCTTCTTGATTCCCGTAGAGACGACTATGGCCGCTTCGCGGCACTCACCTGTCAATGGGAGGGGAGGGTTTATAATCTGGTTTCTGTCTACATCCCCCCGACACTACACCAAGCCTCCCTCAGGGCACTGGGCGAATTCCTTTTGGCGCTCCCGCCTGGGGAGCTCATCATGGGCGGGGACTTCAATGCAGCCATGGACCCTGCACGGGACAGGTCTGCACACAGGACTCTCGGGGCCGACGCCTCCACGCTCGCAGACTTTGCTACCGCGCTTGGCTTAGTAGACACGTGGAGGGCTTACTGGCCTGATGAGAGACAATACACCTTCCTCTCCGGGGTACACCACACCCTCTCCCGTATCGACTACATCTTCACCTCACCGGCCGGGTATAAAGGGGTGACTGAGGTGTCGCACCTCCCTAGGGGCATCTCGGATCACTCGCCGGTGGTCATCACGTTTGCGTCCGGTGACCCAGGTAGGCGCACATTGTTCCCGATCCGCCCCGGATATCTTAAAATCCCCAAAATTGCTAAGACCCTCAAAAAGGCGACCAAGAACTATTTTACCGAGAATGCTGAGTCTGTCGAGAGCGCAGCAACCCTCTGGGAGGCCTTTAAAACCGTCCTCCGTGGCCAGGCCATCTCCATCATTACGGACCACACTAAGACCCAGCGGCTCGCTGTACTGGAGCTGGAGCGGGCGATAGTGGAGGCGGAAGCGTCCCATACACTGCAGGGGGACGGAGATTCGGCACATACCCTTCATATGGCGCAGCAAGAATATAGGTCCCATCTTTGGGAGGGGGCCCGAGCTCGACAAGTAGCCACCCAGCACACCATCTATGAACTCGGTGACAAGGCTGGCAAACTCCTGGCGTGGTTGGAGAAGGGGGACCGTGCGTCGCGGTGGGTGGCGCGGATTCGCCTGGGCGAAGGAGACTTTACCTCGGAGCCCCAGCGCATAGCCGGGGCCTTCGCGGCCCATTATCAACGCATCTATACCCCGGAGGCCTCTGCCACCGTGGCAGACAATGAGCTATTCCTCAGGGACATCGCAATGCCTCGGCTGGCCGCTTCGGGGGCTGAGGCCTTGGAGGCGGATCTGACGGCGGAGGAGATCACGCTGGCGATTTTGGCCCTCCGCAGTGGTAAGGCAATGGGGCCCAACGGAATCCCAATCGAATACTACAAGCAAAATTCCGCTCTTGTGGTCCCTCACCTATTAGCCATGTATGAGGACGGTCTATCGACGGGGATTCTCCCCCGTGATCAGAGGATGGCTACAATAGTGGTGATCCCGAAACCCAACAAGCCGTCCCACGAGTGCTCCTCTTATCGCCCGATCTCGCTGCTTAATGCCGAGGCGAAGATCCTGGCCAAGGTGATAGCAACGCGGCTGCAGCCCTACCTTTCGACCCTAATACACCCGGACCAGTCGGGATTTATGCCCCACCGGAACACCGCTTTGAATCTGCGGCGTCTCCAGGGCATCATTGCTTGCCGCTCCTCGATCGAGGAAGATGCGGCCATACTGTCGTTAGATGCGCGGATGGCGTTTGACAGAGTGGAGTGGCCTTTCCTCTTCGCCGTCCTCCGCCATATGGGGCTTGGCCCCAGGATTTGCGCGTGGATCCAGCTGCTTTACACTAAGCCACTTGCACAGGTGGTGGTCAATGGCCGCGTCTCTGACGCCTTTCCGCTGGGTCGAGGGACTAGGCAGGGTTGCCCCCTCTCCCCGCTCCTATTTGCTATGGCTCTCGAGCCATTGGCGGCGTGGGTGCGACAGGATCCGATGATCCGTGGCCTTAGGTGGACGTTGGACTGGGAGGATCGCATATCCCTTTATGCGGACGATGTGCTCCTCTATCTCGCCTCGCCGGTGCGCTCTATCGCCTGTCTCCTCAACATATGTGAATCATATGGTAGTAGGTCCGGGTACGAAATAAACTGGGAGAAATCCATCCTATATATGCTCCGAGGCTCCCCACCGCGGCTTCCGTCAGGCTGTAACATTCTAGTAGCTCACGACGGGTTCAAATATCTTGGCGTGTACGTCACGGCCGACCGAGACAAATTTGTCGCGGAAAATCTAATGAGGCCCCTCCAACGGCTTCGCGCCGACGTTAAACACTGGCGCGCATTGCCACTGACATTGCTTGGGCGGGCTTCGCTTTTTAAGATGCTCGCCCTCCCGAGATTCCTCTATGCGCTGCAAAATACCCCCTTCCCCATTGCACCCTCTTACTTCACTGCGGTCAACGCTGAGATTACTCGTCTTCTCTGGGAGGACAAGTCGCCTCGCATTGCCCTCCATAAGCTTACCAGTGGCTGGTATGATGGAGGTATAGCCCTCCCCGACATTAAGACCTATTACTGGGCGTCGCACCTCATGGTTATTAACCAGTGGCTCCATGTGCCGGGGGATGACCCCGCATACCGTATGGATCGACAACTACTCGGCCCCGGAGGGGTGATGGGAGCCCTTTACAACCCAAAAAGGGGTCGCGTTCCGGCGGGGCCCGCAGCCCATACCCTCCGGATATGGCACGCGGCGCAACGGGCGATGGGATGGGCTGGAAAGATTACCCAGGCAACGCCACTTTGGGACACTAGGCAGCTCGGGGTACTTCGCACTACCAAGGGGTTCCACCAGTGGGATCTTATTGGTATCTCCAGGGTGGGAGACCTCTGGCGCAAGGGAGAGGTGATCACTTTTGCCCAACTGCAAGCGGATTACGACCTGGCTGACGCCGAACACTTCCGATATTTACAAGTTCAACACGCTCTTCAGGCGGCGATTCCACGTGGGACTCGGCTCCCTGAGTCATCGCCCTTGGAGGACCGGCTCCTCATGGAGCATCTGCTCCAGAGGGCGACGTCCCTAACGTATCGGAAGATAATAAATAACCGCCCAACCCTTTTTCCGCCCTCAAGGGGAAGTGGGAGGCAGAACTTGGAGAATTTGATGAGACGGACTGGAACTCCGCGCTCTCATCCCCCAGGGAGGTGGGCATATCTTCCAAGCTCAGACTGGTCCAACTCAAAATTTTGCACCGCACATACTACACCCGCACCCTTCTATTCAGACTCCACCGGGTGGAGTCCCCGCTGTGTCTCAGGAACTGTGGCCACGAGGGGACCTTCTTGCATACCCTCTGGGAGTGCCCTGTCGTGGCGACTTATTGGAAAGGGGTGTTGCGTATTCTCTCCCAGGTAACAAAAATTCCCACGCTGCCGGAACCTCGGCTGTGTCTCCTCAATGTCTGGGAACAGACGGACCACAAGAGGGTGACCCAGCTTTGGGTGACTTTGGGGCTCATGCTTGCAAAGCGTAATATAGCCCAGAAATGGGGATCGGGGCAGGGGCCTACCCTGACGCATTGGATCCGAGATATGGACCTTGTAATGGTGACCGAAAAAACTGTGTATGTCCATAGAGGGTGCCCCAAGAAATGGTCCCAGGTCTGGGGTGGATGGAATGTATACAGGGGAAATATCTGTGAGCCCCCACCGGATGCAGCGGACTCGGATCTCAGTGACCAGGATTAATGGCTCCACTGCTGGAGATGGGCGGGGAGGGGAACGATGGTGTGTTGTCATTGGGCTGTTTATTTCTCTCTGTGACACCTGTATTGTTATTGCTCCGGTACCTTGTAACCCTTGTATGCCATGCCTTGTACTAAACGAGTGGTGTTTGTTTTATCTTTTGTTGATAAACCCAATAAAAATATTTCACAAAAAAAAATACTGATAGCGCCGGTGCTAAATCAAGAAGGCATACCATCATTTGCATAGGGGCAAATGAGGGAATCTCTTTGCTTCTGTGCCAGCTCTGTATCTTGGACGTGGGCGCAAAGGCAAAGAATCTGTCAGGAGGCATACAGAAAGTGTGCCACAAAAAGGTGCACACCCTGATGGCAGCTTTCTGGAGGCGGGTTATAAGGGGGCCCCTTGAACCCAGCAGGCATCCCCTTGCAGGCAGGTGCAGTCACTCCCTGCACCCGACTGCAAAGGGATCTCCTATACCTCCTTAATGTGCAGGCAGGTGCCGCCTGCACAGGGAAACATGGCCCAGCATGCAGCCGCTCCATATGTCACTTAAGTGCCCTGTCTCAGGGCAGCACGAGTTCACAGATACCCTACGGGCAGCACATTTCCTGTAACAGGGCACATTTTTTCCTTTTTGGCAAAGTGTACCTATTAAACGTTTAATAGGGGCCCTGATTCTTCCATAGAAAAGCCCCATTGTCACCAGTGTTGTCTGTTTCTCAGGTTGCAGAAGGCTAGCCAAACTGATCATTGATAGCAAAGCAACGGTGGAGGCAGATGGCAAACACAAGCAGAATCTCTTTTTTCCTCTTCTGGTAACTCCCATGTTCAGTTGTGATCTGAGAGGCAGGAGGTGGGAAGATAATTTTAGAATGCAGAGTAATTGGCGAGAGCTTCTAACCCAAACCCCAAAGAATTTCCACAGAAAAACCTGCCCACTTACTGTCTGCTTTCTTGCAAACTAAACAGAGTTGTTCCGGGTGCAGACCCTCTACACTCCACCCCGAACTGTGAGCAGAGACAGGATTGCAAGGAAGGAGCCAGTTCAAAACCCCTTCATCATACTAGGCCCTGTTTAGTGTAAACCTGTGGAACAGGCCAGACCCCTTTAATGAAGATATTTAAGTCCTTGTCCACTTCAAACTTTAGTCCCACATTCCAGGATAGGTGGCTAATGATTACTCCTCCCAGTTTTCTAACCAGTCCAGTCATGTTGGTCTACTTCCAGGAAGACTATGGGACATATCAACAACAACCGGCGATAATTATCGCTGAGCGCACGTAGCGCTCGGATAATTATCGCCAGCTAGCACCGATTTTTATCGCTGAGATAGCGTGCTATTAGCAACGCTTATCTCATCAGCGATAAAAATCCTAGCGCTAACTGGCTAACGTGAGATTATCGCTGGAAACCCAGCGATAATCTCACGTTATCTAGTTGATAGTGACTCACAAACTTACCCATGATATCCACCTTCCATAGGATATCATGGCTAAGTCAGTCCTGGAGCAGGTGTTAGGAAAGTAGCGATAACAGGTGTTATCGCTACTTTTCCTGACGCTATGCTTTATAGCGTGGGGCTTGATGTCATGGCCTGTCATGTCAGGTCAGGAACGCCCACTTTGCATCTCATTAGAGATGCAAAGCTGGGCGTTAGACATCCCCACGCTAAAGCAAGGTTTCACCCGTTAGTGTGGCCTTGCTAATATAGCGATAAAATTATCGCCGCTTTTCGGCCGAAAACGGCCGCTAAAGCGGCGATAATTTTTTATCGCCTCATTGTAAATATGCCCCTAAGTAAGTGCCACCCATAAACTAGATGTGTGAAAAATATTTTAAAAGAATATATTCCTAACTTGACAGATACCGAGTTCCACATGTAATACTGACTGATGGTTCTGTAAAACGTATGTTTTACAATTCTCATTAAAAAGACAATATCTTCTCCAGCATTTAAGCAGGACAACTTATATAAAAATGACTTTGAAGGCTAAGTAGGCATTCTCCACAGAACAAGCCATAGTAACCTATGCAACAAGTACAGTACTTTGTAAACAAACACTGTTTGGACATACCAGTGGAAATATTAAGCATTTCCAACTTTGATAGATTAAGCAGTCAGGACTGCGGGGTACAATGCACACTAGGGCCCTGATTATGACTTTTGATGGTGCGGGGGTGGGCGGCACACCACCGCTGTGCCCCGCACCGCCAAGAGTCGCTACCACCCGCCAGATTACAACTTAAAAACGGGTGAGCGGCGTGGCAGTACCGCGGTGGTGCCTCTTTCATATGTGACACGTAACCTTTATGCCACAGGTACATTTCTTGAGCCACATTACGGTGGTCCAACATAAACACAAATAAGCCAATTAGGTTTAGGTAATATCTCTGAATGTTTTAATTGTAGAACGCAAGCACATAGGATTGTGCAGCCACCCAATGCTCAGAGTCAATATATGGCAGTATCGTCAGTGTCCTAAAAGCAAAAGTCACAGCAGAAGGGCAAAATTGCTACAATCAATAATTACACAGATGCCTATTATTGTCTTTAAATTGTACTGCTTAATAATAATGATCCAAGGACATGGGAAATAATATCACTTTGTAGTCCAGAGGTCTTCCGTCTGTGGGGCGCAACCCCCCAGGGGGCCATGGAGTCCTCGGAAAGGGGTCACACATTCCCCAGCCTCACTTGTGCCTGGAATCCAAAACGTTTGCTTTTGTTTTGGAAAAAGACAGCTGTCCTAATTTCGGGGCATATTATCAAGAAACGGTGTTAAAATTATCTTTGCTTTAGCGGCAGAAAACTGCAGCGAAAGCAGCGATAATGAACTTGATAATATGCCCTTGAGAATTCCCATAGAAGCCAATGTTCTGGTGTCAACATGGTCATCTATGGGAATTCTCTGCGGAATATTATCAAGCCCATTATCGCCGCTTTAGCGGCAGTTTTCTGCCGCTAAAGAAGCAATAATTTTAACGCCGTGCTTGATAATATGCCCCTTTGATTGTTAAAACGCTGCAGCTGAAGTTTCTTTATTTGAGTCTCTTGCAGCTGAAGTTTCCTTAATTGAGTCTCTTGTGCTGTGAAAAACCTTCGTGCCAGGGTGCCTGCTTGCCTGAATGAAAAGCAAATCTGCAAATCTAAAGGGTGCTTGGAAGCCTGTTCTAGCTTTAATTGATAGAATCAATTCAAGCTTTGTGAGGACAAAGATTTGGGTATTTTGAGTGGTAGTGCAAAGAGTGAACAACTGGTCTGTGAAGTGCTGTCTTTTATCCTAACTGTATTTACACAGCCCTTAGTACTCCTTAAAGAGGTGCTGAAGGGACAGTTATCTAAAATGAAATTGCATTACATATGCTCTGGTATTGCTAAAATCTACATTTTGAAAGCACAATTTGATCATAAAACTATTTGCACATTTTCTATAAGTCTATCTTACACTGTGTGTAATGTAAGTATAAAATAATGACTTACATATTCACAGTGCTTCCTGCCACAGGCTGTGAACTCGTAGCTCTAAAAATACACAAGTTGCTATTCTCCACTGCACCAACCATGATTTAATTCTGTAGCTCTCTGGTTACACACAGACCTCTGCAATGCATTAACTAATGGGGGTTTCACAATGTACTACAGTGCATTTCCCACTAACAACTTTCTTTTATTTATTTTTCATTAACGCTGCCCATTATTTTAAATGTAGGTACGTAATGGTGAGAAACCCCAAAGACATACAGAATATTTTAGGGCTTATTTATGAGAGGCTTGCGCCGCCAAAGCATCACTTTTTTTGACACTCTGGTGGCGCAAGCGTTGTGAGTAGGTGGCCTGATATATGCTGTCCACTAGTTCTAGTGGGCACCTTCTATCAGTCCAAACAACCCCTTATGGTGAATGGTTAAAGACAACCTTTATTGAAAGCTATCATAGTGGTAGCTATGGAGAGCAGCCTTCAGGCTAAGTCTTGAAGGAGTGTAAAGCAGCTTGTTTTACCAGTTTATAATCTCTTGAATGATCAATGAAAGGACAACCACACCAGGTATATATTTAAAATATATGTATTTAGGTTAACACACACCCCTCTAGTCTCTTTATGAGACTGGAGTTCGAAGTACTTAAGTTACAAGATAGCAATCATCAGTAAAAGCACAAATACACGTTTGGGCCCTAGGGGCGTACCAAACCATACACAAAAAAGTGGTATAAGAACCACGACTGGAATAGGCACTAGGCCTATTGCCTCTAGAATCACTGGGACCCCAAGGAACCACCCAAGGTAGTGACACAGGGGACCCAAGGGGACTGTATGTAGTGTGTAAACACAACCGCGGGTTCCTATTATCTTCTATGGGCAATGTCGCGGTTGGAAATTTAAAGATTAGGGACACTTCTAATCAAGTCTGGTCCAAACCCTTTCGGACTTAAGAAGTTCTAGGGCTAGCACCCACAAGAGCACCAGAGTACTTGAGTTACCTCATCCAGGGAAGCCGGGTGCATAGGTGTCTTTTGGTGTCGGGTCGCGTCGTCGATTTCAATGGAAGCCCGCAAAGAACTGCTGCTGCTGTGAAGAGGAGAAGTGTCCGCAGAGATCCAAGCCTGGATCTAGGATGTAAGGAACCTGAAAGCAGAGCAGACAGAGTCTGGGACACTTGCCAGTGACCAAGGGCAGGATGGACCAATGCCCACAGATGTCGGGTGCTTCAGGTGAGTTTATAGGTGTCTTGATTCTTCAGTCACGAAGTCTAGGAGGCATCGACGAAGTCCATGAGCCGGATTCGAGATGTCCCACAAAGTCTGTCGAGTGCTGCAGTGTCGGCGACCAGAATGGACCCAACAAGCCTTGGCAACTGCAAGTCACTGGAATTCAGAGAAAGGACTGCGGTGCAGACCAGCAAGGTCTGAGGGACTCACCCAGCAAGGGTAATTCAGGGCACATCTGGTGCAACCAGGAAAGCCCAAGCAGAAAAGGAGTCGCCTTTGTGGGGACCTGCTAGCCAACGGGTTAGTGATCGCGAAGGAGCCTCAAATGGTCGCACTTGAAGCTGGCCCACGGGTCACTCGTGGAGTGGAGACCAACAATCTTCGGTGCAGGAGGTGCTCAAGGCTGGGGTGACTTAGAGCCCAAAGCACAACTTCGAGGAGGACCAGGAAGATAGTGTTGCTGCAAAAGTTCACAGTGTTCAGGGGTCACGGTTCCACGTCACCCACGATAGCCACGGGCCTCAGCTTTGCTGTGGACTCAGGGTAGCCTCGGGGAAGTCTGGAAATCTACCTCTGGGGATGCAGAGACTTTGGTGTCCAGCAGGAGCTTCAGAATTGCAGACCGGTCAGTTGCTTCTTTGGTGCCTGCCAAGCAGGGGAGTCACTCCTTGACGCCAAGGGAGATTTCTTCAGTCTTCTAGTTAAAGTAGAACGTCAAAGGTCCAGGATATATGTTGCAGAGTTTCGTCCAAGGTAATCCAAAGTCCTAGGGACTGGATTCCTATACTTATACTAAGTTTAGGGGATGGACTAACTCTAAGGCCCCACCTATGGGTGGGCCAGGAAAGAGGGGTGGTTACACCCATTTCCTTTGTCCAGTTTCGCGCCAGAGCAGGGGCAGGTAGCCCCTGCAACCGGTTTGAACTGGAGTATGCACAGGGACACCAAGTTTGCCCCCAGTGCAGGACTTCAAAGCACCAGAGAGTGCTCCCACCCTGCCCCGATACACATCAGCCTGTCTGGGGAGGTGGAGACACCTCCCCTCGACAGGAAACCTATTGTTCAGGCCTCCCCTGCCGGAGTTTCGGTCAGCAGCAGGAGGCCAGACCCGTGTCTGTGGCAGAGGCATCCATTTTGTGGTGCCAGGGCTCAGGAAAGTCCTACCGGGTTTAGCCAGTGTGAACATGTCTCTCCCTCTAGAAGGGTGGAATGCTACACCCGCCACCAGAACTGTGGGGGGGGGGGTAGTATTCCAAAGCGTTTGACACCAAACACAATGCAGCCATCCCAAAGTTAGCATTTACCGCGAGATTATAATGCACTCAAGAGTATATGGTATGGCTGTATCACAGAACAGCCATAAGGAAGTATTTCCGAAAGCTGCAGAGGGGCTCAGCTCATGCTTGGGCACCCTCTCACATAAAACCAAGCACTCTGCCTTCAGGATTGTCAAGGCCTGCCATAGGAGTGGCTTATAGGTTTTATATGTGTGTACAATGGTAGTGATATAGGTAGCCTATACCACTGTAAGGGGTGCAAGCACACCCTTACCCAGGCTGCAGTAGCAGACCTGGGGTGCAATTTTGGAGTGCTTCCCAGGGGTGGCATAATATATGCTGCAGCCCCTGGTGGGCCTCTGAGGTACCTATGCCCTAGGTACATCGTATACCATATACTAGGGGCTTATAAGGCACTCCAGAATCCAATTAGATATGTACCTAATGTACATGTAAACCATTTTAGAGAGGAAGCAGCTAGGCTGTGGTCCTGATTTGCAGGGGCACAGCCAGACTAAGGTCGAAAAACAGTGAAACACCAGAAAAAAGTGGGGGTACCCATGTGAAGCAGATCCTATTCTCCTACAAGCGTCTCAACCATACTTATGAGGTGGTGCAAAGTCACCCTGCATGGCTTTGCATGGCCTTATAGTTATGGAGTGAGACAAAGCAGCACAAGTCGCTGCGTTGCCTTACTTTGTGTTAAGGAGGTGTTCAATGGGTGTTGTGTGGGAGTTCCCACGCAACACCCATGTCCCATATTTACAAAAGACACAGAGTTGATGGACAGAATGCAGAACAAATCAAAACATTCACCCCCAGTCAAGAGATCTGGGTTGAATCCATCATTCTTTGCTCACCATGCCACCCTAGTTTAGACCTGGCTATATGCAAATCAGTTTTGACCCTGTGCCTCTGTGAAACAAGCATCATAGGACCGGTTTCGGGGTTTCACCCCTGTTACATTCCATGTTATAGTTTTAATGCATTTAGATAATGGTGTTTATGTCTTTAAGTGCATGCGACTTGTATATCTTTGCTTGGCATTCTAAGTTCTTTCAGAGCTTTCTTGTGGTATCATTCTATCTGGTTAAGGCAGTTGTTCCTGTCCTTCAACCTGTATGGATGCATGGAGCCGTGTTGAAATAAAGACTCAAGTTTGAGAAATTCATTACTTTCTTTGGATATAATATTGGCGACGACTATTACTCCTGCCTTCTTACAACATATCAACACGGGAGCGGAGTGTAACCCACGAGAGGATTTTATGAAGTGAAGATTAATTTCGGCTCAAGGATAAAAGCGGAGCCTCGTCTATCTTTTAATCTTTGTGAACTGTTCGCATCGATGCGGTGTGCGCTGTGTCAAGTTTGGACTTCGAGCTGATCAACCAATATGCAGTAGCGGTGAGTTCAAATATAACAGAATTTCGGGCTTCATTTGAAAGCTTCGTGTAAATTCTCTCACCTGGCAAGGAATTCTCCCAATCCAACCTTCTACTGCTCGGAATGTCTCCTATGACGGCGATGAGCATTGACGATTAGCGTTTGACATCATCACGCTAACGCAATCGCGAGCAACGCACAGCGGCCATTTTGTGTTGGCATAGCAACCATCACTTTGTTATCGGAAATACTTTTACAACGAGAACGCGTGTGCAGTTTCTAACGCGCAACGGAGTAAACTCATCGGAAGCCATCAGGCGCAAGTTACGATTGGTATTTCTTATTTAATAATACAATTTTCATCTAAAACACGATCTGACTTATTTTTTTTTGCTCTGTTCAAATGTGATTTTTAACGCTGCTTTCTGTTAATGCATTTGGGTTATTGACACTGTATCACCACATAAGACAACATGCAGTTTGAAGCACCAGAAAATTTTTTACAAAAGAAAGGTGATCCTCCTATTCCTTGGCCAAGATGGAAAGAGGAGTTTTTTACATACATGAAAGCTATTGATGGGGAGCGTATGGGTGCTGAGAGGAAAAAGAGCATCTTACTACACTGCTTGGGTTCCGAAGGTCAAGAAATTTTTAGAGCACTACCTCAGATAATACCACAATTGGGGGAAGGTGACAATATGAATACATATGTTGAAGCCCTAGCTAGATTGGAGAAAAGATTTAAACCTACGTCAAATATCGCTGTAAACCGATTTAAATTTTATACAAGGTCACAAAAGGATTCTGAGTCTTTTGATGATTTTTTAACGTCATTGAGGTCGTTGAGTTTACATTGTAATTTTGGAAATATGACGGATGAAATGATTCGCGATCAAATTATTGTACATGTCAAGAACAAAAAAACTCAAGAGAAGTTATGGGTAATGGGTAATCCCAATCTGGATGAAGCGATCGCTGTAGCGAAATCTACTGAGCTTTCAGAAAAATGGATGGTGGTGGTTAGTTCAAGTGTTAATAAACAAGCCACCGAGGAGGACATTTGTGTGGTCAAGCAAAAAAATGAACCTAAACTTGATATACAACAAGGGAAATTTCAATCTAAGTTTAGTGTTGGTAAAAAATATGAACCATCGTCTAATGTCATTGCATGTTATAGATGTGGAAGCAGAGCTCATGTTGCTTCTTTCCAGGGATGTCCTGCGATAGGTAGGGAATGTAAAATTTGTGGCAGAAAGGGTCATTTCAGCAGTGTGTGCAGAGACAGACGTTATGGTAATCAAGCACGCATTTCGAATTCCAGCAGTTCAGACAATTACAAAGTTACCAGTGTAAATGATGTTCAGGAATCCAACAGAGGACATGTGGTGTCTATACTACAGTATGGTACAGAAAATGAAAAATCCATGAGTTCTCCTAAATGTTTATTCAAAATTTGTGGAGTGGATGTAGATCTCATGGTGGACTCAGGTTCGCCGTGGACTATCATAACCGCACAATATTACAATGAAAGGTTGCAAGATGTGTGTAATTACAATGAATTACAACAATCTGATGTATATGCTGAAAGTTTTGATGGATCAAAGATTGAAATGGAAGGTTTTTTCAGGGTTCCACTGCATTTTGGGGGAAGAAGTTCATTTATCAAATTGTATATTGCTTTAAAAGGGGTGAATGTTCTTGGGTGGCGTGACCAGTGGAAGTTGGGTGTGACTCTTAATCCACGTGCAGAAAATCCAGTATCTTTGTGTGACGATTCGCTAATGGGTAAAGTAGCCACACTTAACATTGACATGGAAAATATAGAGAGGGAAAACAGATTAGTTAAAAAATATGATAAAGTGTTCTGTGATAAGTTGGGAAAACTGAGGAATTTCACTCATAAAATAGTGTTGAAAGATAACGCACTGCCAGTTAAGCAAAAGTTAAGGGGTGTTCCCATCAATGTCAGGGACGAACTCAAAGAGATGCTTAAAGACTTGTTGGAGGAAAACATTATTGAACCGATTGAATCGTCCGAGTGGGTTTCTCCCATAGTTTTGGTGAGGAAACCTGATCAAAAGTTGCGTGTGTGCGTGGATTTAAGAGCATTAAACTCTAACATTGTCATAGATTGCCATCCTCTACCTAACATTAATGAGTTAGTTTCACTGTTTGACGGTGCACAAGTATTTTCTACGTTAGATTTAAGATCGGCTTACCACCAAATTGAGCTGGCAGAAGAATCTAAAAAACTTACTGCTTTCATTACCCCAGTAGGGCTGTACCAATATAGGAGAATGCCTTTTGGTTTGGCGTCGGCGGCCTCTGTTTTTCAAAGAGTAATGTTTCAGATCTTCAGGGACATTGATACTTATGTCAAATGTTTTCAGGATGACATATTGATTTTTTCTAAGAATGTAGTAGAGCATGATACACATCTTAATGAGGTGTGCAAAAGACTTGAGAGTAATGGTTTTACTCTTAAGGCGCACAAGTGCAATCTTTTCAAATCGTCGGTTGAGTATCTGGGACATACTTTATCAGGTGAAGGTTTAATACCAAAAAAGTCAAATGTAGAGGCCATTTTAAATGCCCCTGCTCCCACAAACAGAGATCAATTATTATCATTTTCAGGTATGTGTGAATATTACAGCAAGTTTGTTGAAAATTTTGCCACTAAAATGGAGCCTTTGAGAATGTTGTTAAGACAGAGGTCTAACTATGAATGGAAAGAGGAACAACAAAAAGCGTTTGCAGAAATTAAAAGTGACATTATTAATGCTCCCACTCTAAAGCCGTTTCGCACAAGGAAGGAATGCATTATAAAGGTTGATGCCAGCTTATATGGTTTGGGCGCTGTACTATCCCAAAGTGATGGCAAATATGAATGGAATGTAGCATTTGCTTCAAAAACCTTGAATGAAACTGAACGCAGGTATGCAGTTATTGAGCGTGAACTACTTGCATGTGTCTGGGGTGTGGAGCATTATAGGATTTACGTTTGGGGCAGCAAATTTGTTTTGAGAACAGATCATAAACCACTTGTTAATATTTTGTCAACAGGGGGTGGATGGAACTCTACAGCTAGAATTGCTCGGTTATCTTCAAAACTTCAGGAATACAATTTTAGCGTTGAGTATGTTCCGGGAAAAAAAAATGTAACGGCGGATTGTCTGTCACGTCTGCCGTGTAAAGAGGAGGTTAGTCAAGTAAAAATGCTCAAGGAGTGCGACTTTGTTCTGGGTGTTAATGATGTCGTTCCTCCACAATATCATGACATCACTGAACAAAATTGGAAAGAGTCTCAGATCAAGGATGATAGGTGGGAAAGCCTTATGAAATGTGTGAATGAGGGTTGGCCTATTAAAAGCAAAGTGAGTCCAGATTTATTGCCTTTTTACAATGTGGCAGATGAATTGTTCTGTGAAGGAGAGTTTGTATTTAAAGCGGGCAAGTGTATTCCGCCAAAAGGAATGCAGGAATTGATTCTCAAGTTGGCACATAAGACACATCCTGGCATTTCATCTATGAAAAGGTTAATTAGAACATACTTTTGGTGGCCTGGGATGGACAGGTTTATTGATCGGATTGTCAGGGAATGTCAGGACTGTTGTTCTAGTGACAAAATGTTAAAAACACAGGTACCACCGTTAAAAATGGTAGATTGGCCTACTGAACCGTGGCAAAAGGTAGCCTTTGATATTTCAGGTCCTTTTAATATGTTACCTGAAAATTCCCGTTTTGCGTTGGTTATTATTGATTACCATTCTAAGTGGCCTGAAGTAAAATTTGTCCCACAGGCGAATACCAATGCAGTTATAAATTTCTTCAAGGAGATTTTTTCAAGAGAAGGGTGTCCTTCTATGTTGATCTCAGACAATGGGGTGCAACTTGTTTCGAATGAAATGGAGAGTTTTCTTAAAGCTTGTAACATTACCCACAAGTTAACCTCATTGTATGAACCACATGAAAATGGCCAAGTTGAACGTTTTAATCGTGTACTAAAAGGATTTGTCATGGAAGCTGTAAAACAAAAGGGTGATTGGTTAAGTGTGGTCAGAGAACAGTTATGGGTTTATCGCATCACGCCACACTCTACGACGGAGATCAGTCCTTTCAAATTGCTGAAAGGAAGAAATCCTGCTTCGATTGTTTGTCCGTGGTGGTTCAGAGGGAAGTGTAAAGATTTGTTTGAAAGAGATGAAGGTGTGCATGTTACTGCAAAGAGAGTGGAGTGTAAGCAAAACAAAACAAAGTTGTGGTACGATAATAAATGGAGAACCAGGGAACATTCTTTCAGACCTGGGGATTGGGTAAGAATATTAAGGCCAGGCATGTTAGGCAAAAGTGTGAGCAAATATGGCAGGCCAATTAAAATAAAGAAAACCTTTAAAAATAGTGTGTTAACGCAAGATGGGAAGGTTTGGAACACTAGAAGAGTTGCTAAATGTCCTGTACAGTTATCTTCTGGTGAAGGTACACATAAGGATTGTGTTTACGAGTGTGATGATCAAATAAATAAGCGCACTTGTGAATCTGTGGCGTCAAGGGTTAAGTCTGATACACGTATCAGAAATGCTCCTGCTTGGCGTGATGATTTTGTGTAATGCTGTTTTGTTTATTTAATATGGGGGATGTGTTACATTCCATGTTATAGTTTTAATGCATTTAGATAATGGTGTTTATGTCTTTAAGTGCATGCGACTTGTATATCTTTGCTTGGCATTCTAAGTTCTTTCAGAGCTTTCTTGTGGTATCATTCTATCTGGTTAAGGCAGTTGTTCCTGTCCTTCAACCTGTATGGATGCATGGAGCCGTGTTGAAATAAAGACTCAAGTTTGAGAAATTCATTACTTTCTTTGGATATAATAACCCTCATCAGCCAGGATAGCTTGAATACAGTGGCACAGTGAACCTGGGACCCACGTCTGGTCATACCCAGCATCCTTCATGTCATATTTATTAATGCCCCTCGGGTATATGTGCACTTACATGTGCACTATGAATTTCAGGGTGCCTCTAGGGGACTTTAAACCCAGAGGCACCCTTCGAGTTTTGATTTCTTAAATTGCAATTTCCTATTAGGAACTCACAATTTAGGAAACCATTTCTTATTTGGCCCATAGGTGGGAATTTCTTATTTTCGATACCATCATGCATTTCCTAAATAACGATTCCTAAGGAATCGCTAGTTAGGAAATGCAAAATAAGAATTTCGTACATTTGACCCGTAATGTTGTCCATCTGCAAACCATTTCCTGTTTGGCCCATAGGTGGGAATGCAATAACATTTCTTATTTTCGATTTCCTAATAGCGACTCCTACTCTGTGCACAAGGCAGCAAACAAGGAAAAAGCAAAAATGAGGAGAAATAATAAATTTCTCCTCGTTTCGCCAACTTAAGACCAGGTTTTCCCTGGTCTTAATTTTGGCGCTGCCTCCTATTTATGCTGCCCTTGTAAATAGGGAGCAGCGTCAAAATCAATGGGTGTTGCGGTGGAACGCCTACTGCAACACCCACTGTCCACCCCTTTCACGCTAAGCATAGCGTGAAAGGGGGCCTTATTTACAAGGCAGCGTTAAGCCACTTTAAGTGCCTTGTAAATAAGGCAATGCCCCTATCGCCACCACAACATCGTAAAAAGTGATGTTGTGGTGGCGATAGGGGCTTGTACACATGCCCCCTAGCATCTCCTTCTCCTATGCAGATTCTCTGCCCTGTTGGAAACATTTTCTGCATAACCAAAACACTTGTGTGGAACATACTGAACACAAGTCGTCAACTATCATCTGCACACAGAGTTACTCTTCAATACAATGGTTTATAACGTGTTCAGGACCCTTACACACCTATGATATATTAGGAGCACATGAGTTTTGTAAACACTTACATCCATTAGCTGGACACAGGCTGTACAAAATTATAAAGAAAAGTAACATGGTAGTTACTCGCCACTATGTAAATTATAAAACAAACTAACACACTCATTGGATGATGTTATCAGGGATGCCAGAAATTTGGGAAAGTTTTCGATTAAAACATACCATAAACGACTTGTGGTGTACTATCATCAAGGGGTGGTTGGAATGCAACAACTTGAAGTTCAATTTATCCCTGGAAAAGCAGATGTTATTATGGTCATTTTGTTCCGATTACCCATTGGACCGCTAGAGGATCTAGAAGAGTTTCATTAAAAGCATTGCATCACCACTTTGACCAGTGTTATGAGCGATGTCCTTTGTGGACTTTCTGAAGCAGACTGGCTTGAGGCAGATGAGGGTGATGCAGTACTGAATTCTGTACAAATGCGGGTAGTAAAAGGTTGGCCAAAATCAAAATAAGGTCCGGTGGAGGGTCTCCCTTTCATGTTGGTTGAAGAAAGATTGGAGGTTGAAGGAGTGCTATTGTTCAAAGATGGGAGAAGCGTGCCACTTTTGGGTTCAGGGAAAGGTTGTTTGAGGCAGCTCATGAAAGCCACCGTGAGATGTCTACTATCAAAAGATTGTTGCTTGTGCACTTTTGGTGGCCCGGGATGGATAGAACGGCTGATAACTGGGTATGAGAGTGTTCACAGCATAGCTGCGGAGAGAGGTGTAGAGTCAAGTCAAGTCATTCAGGTCGCATGGCCTGAAAATCCTTGGGAAAAGGTTGGATTTTATACTTAGGGTCTTTTTCATTGCCTTCCAAGTGACTCGCAGTATGCAGTAGAGCTAGCTGATTTTCATTACAAATGGCTCCCAATGCCATTATCCTTGATAATGGTGCGCAGCTCACTTCCCTACAGTTCAAAGAGTTTCTGTCCACATACAACATTAACCATCTGACCTCTGCTATGAGTGATACACAATGCAATGAACAAGTGGAAAGTTTTAAGTGAGCACAGAAGGAAAGTGTGACAAGGGTGAGAGTGAATGGACTAAATTGGAAAGATTTTTTGCAATCTAAATTGATCGTGAACATGCCGCCTAAGTCCTTATAGCTGTGTAAGGGGGACAAGAGAAACCCTACTCACAAGGAACCACACATTTTTCGGTCTTCATATCCAGATCGTCTGATTCTCTAGACGATACACCAACGTTTTGGCACTGATGTAAAGCATAGTTGCACGCGAAGCAGCTGCACGTGTTTTTGGGTCTAGATATCCAGATCAACTGCTTCTCTAGACGATACACGGACCAACGTTTTGGCACGGATCCAAAGCATAGTTGGAGGTTATGTTCACCCCCTGCTGGTCGTAGTGGGAGCATCATCGCACTTGGTATTAATTACCGCAATCCCGAGACCCTCGTAACCTACACGGATTGTCGTGTCGCCATTTACTCAGGCCTTCTGATTTTCCTTGACGATCAGCCTGGCCATTCATTAAATTGCTACAGCTGTCAGTTCCTTCCCCTCACATGGTGCCCGGTTCCCTGTAAGTACCCTCCTTACACTTTCACCTCCTTGTGGTGCACAGATGTCACTCTGACAGAGGTTTTTCGCAGATGTCCCTATATTATTAGGTCCTGAAGAGACCCCTTATTGTAAAGGGGGCCGATACGCTGTCTACATAAGTGAAAGCAAACCAATCATCCAGCCCCTATGATTAAATAAGGAAGCTGTGTTCATTGTACATTGTTCTTGATGGTTGACTTTTCTATTATTGGAAACCAATTGTCTATTTCACAACATGTCACAATTTTAATAGGTTCCATTTTCAATGGGGACACTTTTGCACTGATTTTTTGTATTTACATTTGAAAGTCATATATATAAATAACTGTTGCAATTACCAAATTTTGAGTGGTATATGTTTTCACTCTCCTTGGGACATCCATCTAACCCCTTGTTTCATTGCCATTGTGCTTACTTAAATTTATTATTAATTACATTAATCCACAGGATCCATTGTTTCTGATAACATAACCTAAGTCCTTACAGCACTACTGGGACTAGTCTATTTAAGTTGCTTAAGTGGAGGGAGCTGGCCTCCAAATAGGACTCTTGAGGGTATATTCACAAGAACGTGTGATAACTACCGCAAGAGTAGCTTAACGCAAACTCTCAACACCGCAGCCCATTGCAGGAAAATAACCCTGTGTCAACGTGGAATTCACAACAAGGCGGTACCATGCGATTGTCTGCCGAAGCCGCGGACTTGGGCCGCGTCACAACCACCTTGATGGAGATAAAAACACAAACCACAACACCAAGACCTGCGATGGTCCATAGTGCGATGATGAAATCAGCGATAAGCAGCGCCAGGCCTGCAACACACACCTGGCAGGTGGGAAAAATCTCCATAAAAGTAAAAAAAAACACCCAAACTGACCAACACCCAAGCACCATGGAGGTAGCTATAGCAGGCACAGAGGACGAGCACAACCCCACAAGCACCCCGGACGACCAGCCCGGGACCTCGGGGACAGGTAAGGGCAAGAACAAGAAGAAGAGGAAGATGAAGTTCAGTCCGTAGGCGAACAGGATCATAGTCACGGAGGTGATGGAACACCATCAACAAATGTTCGTCACCTCCAACGTGTCATTGGGCACCAAAACTGGAATATGGCGGGACATCGTGGACAAGGTGAATGCCGTCGGAGAGCACAAGAGGACAATGGACGAGGTCAAGAGGTGATGGAATGACATCATGTGGAAGACCAAGGAGAAACTCGCAACCAACCAGAAGGCAGCAATGCAGACTGGAGGTGGGGGCCCAGCGCCACAGCTCGAGCTGGATGACATGGAGGAGCTGGTGTCGACAGTCATCAGTGTGGATACTGTGGCTGGAGTTGGGGGACCGGACACTGCTTGACAGGACACAACACAACCGCAACAGGATGAGTGACCACCAGGTACTGGGGGGATGGGTGGAGATGGCCACGATGGCACACATGCACAATCAAGCACAGCACAGTTCACACCCTCAATGACTCTGAGTCATCGCCCAGATCCACAGACTGTCACAATGTACAGTGCCATGCTGTCTGAATGTCAACATGTACCATGTGGCTACATACATGTGGACACATTGCAATACAGCATCTCCCCTTCACATTGCAGGGCCACCGTCAACACCCCCTGCAGAGCAGTCCCAGCCACTCTTCAATGATGACGAGGAGGACAACGCCAGCATCGACACCCAAGCTCTCCTAGACATCATTGACATCATCCGCGACTCACCTCCAGGATCAGGGCTGACCAGCTGCATCGAGGAGACCCCACCCACCACCCAAACCACCCAGCAGGAGGTACTCACAGCCCCGCCAGTCTCCCAAGACCCCCAGGAACAATGCATGGCCTTCCAACGCCATGTGCTGGAGGCCCAGAGGGAAACGTCTGAGCAGGTGCGGGTGGGGTTCGAGCTCATGGCTACCAAACTGGACGCCATCCATGGGTGTCTAGGCCAGCTCCATGGCCTCCAACGAGCCCTGACTGACATCGCTGGAGTCCTGATGCGGAGAGAAGAACACCTGTCCGCTCAGAGGGGCTCCAGCGATAGCAGCCGTGAGCTGGCACACATGCGGAGGCTCATGGAGGACATGGTGCGGATGGAGGCGGAAAGAATGGCTGCCACCGCTGTACATCAGCGAAATGTAGCTGGGATCTACCATGCTCTGCAGACCATCATCATAGCATTGCTTCCACAAGGCGTGGCACTGATGAATGCTGCTGATCCCACACCATCCACATCTCCACCCCCTGGTGTGTCACTGCCCCACAGTGCGGTAGGCGTATCCACTCCGGCACATGATGTGTCACTGCCACACAGTGCAGCTGACAACCCTCCTGCAGCCCCTGATGTGTCAGTGGCACACAGTGCCCCAGCCGGTACTGCAACACCCACAGGTGGGGTAGTGCACAAATCTAGGGGTGGAGGACGTGGATGGGTTTGTGATCAGGAGGCACTAGCATTCATTTCCGCCACCTGGCCTGTTCCTGCTTGGTGCCGCACCTGGCCCCATGACCTACCACTGACCCCTGATACACTCCGATGCACTCACCTTGGACAGCGACATGGACTGCCATATCCTGTTTGATGACCAATGACATGGCGACCACACTGCAGACTGTATCCTACCTCTTCAGCAGGACTTGTCATCCCCGGATGGACTCTGGCTGGCCCTCCACAGGCACATTTTGTGTAGTGTGCTCGGCATGGCCCTGTACCGCTCCAGCTGACTGCTGTGTTATCTCATTCATCATCCATGTATGAATGTGTGGGTGAATGTAGGGACAGTGATGTCCCTTGCGTCAATGATGCTCATCCATTGGGATGCCATTCAGAGGGTGCTACATAGCATATTGGGTACCGGGTCCCGTGAACACTACAACAGAGACACACGCATCAGTCACTTCCATGTCCGGACATGGACTTCACCACGCCGAGATCCCTTGTGTCATTGTTGCAAGCCCTGCGCTGGTCCTGCGTACATCAGGCCTGACCCCTCCTCTTACGCTCCAAGGGGGGGCCCTCATTGCTAGCGCAGAGATACCCCTGTGGGGGTAATTCCTGCGCTTTACAAATTCCCTACATACATACATACATACCCGTCGCAGGCATACTCGCTGGTGGTGTGCAGGTCACTGGTCTAGTTGTCAGCATGTCACAGCCACTCCCTGAGGGCAGGTTTGTACGCACACCACACCCATCCGGCACAGGCATCACAGGCCATGTGACTCTGCCAACATAAGGGGCCGACGACGTCACATTTCCCTCTGCCGGTGGTGACTGGATGACGGACGCTCCACGGTTCTCAATCATAAAGGGCCCATGAGTTGTTGCGCAGAGGGTTAGTGGCACCCGAGGCCTTGCGTCCGTCACAGGCCTGCCACCACGTGGTGCTGACTGGGCTTGCACAGAGTTAGTGATACCCGAGGCCTTGTGTCCGTCACGGGCCTGCCACCAAGTGGCGCTGTCAGGGTTAGTGGCACCTGGAGAATTGCAGCCGGCACAGGCACCCCGCCATGGGACGGTGACTTTGGGTGCACTGAGTTAGTAGCACCTTAAGCTGCTGAGCGGGTGTGCAGCCTGCGATGATGCCCGGTCCTGGCGGTCTGGACAGCTCAGGTTTTGTGTGCCCTGCTGGACCACAGTGTAGGCCAGAGCCAGCAGGCAGCGCAGGCCTACCGCCATGTGGCGGCGCTTCCGGGATCACAGGGTTGGTGGCACCTATTGGGCTGAGGCGGTGTGCAGCCTGCGATGAGGCGAGGTGCCCTAGTATGTCCTCTGCCATTGAGTAATCAAGACCCAGCACCAAACGTGAGACCTGGTGGCCTGCGGAGGGGCATGGTGTGGAGTGAGTCATGTCTGCGGGCCCGAGCTTGTGGCCTGCAGTGGCACGTGGTAGGACCTCGTGTCTGCACGCCGGTGGCGAAGGTGAGCAGTGCGGCCTGGGTGTGCATGGGCGGGCATGCTCCGATGGGCGGCGGGAGGGTCTGGGGTGCCTCTGTCTGGGTGTGCATGGGCGGGCAGGTGATGTTGTCTAGTGCAATTGTGTGTACTGTGCCAAACATGTATCTGGACTCTGTTTAAGATGACGGGTCTGTCTCAGATGTGTGACATAATGGACTGCACTACATGCCGGCAAGTGGTTGGAAACACACCGGTGGCAGCAGGTGAGCAGTGTGGCCTGGGTGCGCAGGGGCGGCGCTCTCTCTCTCTCTCTCTCTCTCCCTCTCTCTCTCTCTCTCTCTCTCTCTCTCTCTCTCTCTCTCTCTCTTCTCTCTCTCTCTCTCTCCCCCCTCTTTTCTTCTTCTCTCTCTCTCTCTCTCTCTCTCTCTCTCTCCCCCTCTTCCTCTCATTCTCTCTCCCACTCACTTCCTCTCTCTCTCTCTCCCACTCTCTTCTTCTTCTCTCTCTCTCTACCTCTCTTCCTCTCTCTCTCTATCTCAGCCTCTTCCTCTCTCTCTGTCCTTTGATGAGCGCAGGACACACCTTCTCATCATGATTTTTGTCTTGCAGGCTGTGACCTACGGATTAGCCCGATGGGAGCCGCAATGTGTCTTCATTTCATTTCTGTGTTCATTTTAATAAAGTTTGATTTGTTGCTTCGGAAATGAATGTGTGATGCTCATTTTTGTGACGACACATGCATGTCACTAGTTGTGATTCTGCGACCTCATGCGGATAATTTTGTACGTGATTGGGTGTAGCTGATGTGGCATGTCTTTGGTCGGGGGGGGTGGTTGCGGTGGGTGTTATTTCCCTTTCGGCCCTCCGGCCTGCATGTTCAGTTGCCCGGGTGCATCTGTTGTTCTTCAGGCGTGGCTGTGGGCTGTGCTCCCTTTTGTGGTGCGGGCTGTCGTCCGACTTAGCACCAGGTCAGAGCAGGTCTTATTTTCCTGCTGCTAACGCACCTTATCACCTGTTTCGTGTTCTTATCGCAGTTTTGTCTGATCGTTGTGAATGTTGTGGAGTGGTGTTGGCACGGGAACGCCTACTCTGCATCTCATTAGCGATAGTTGCGGGGGTCTTCTGTGGGGATGTTTTTTGTGGCTGCTATCGCAGGTAAACTGGTGCTGTGGGCTGTTAACACCAGCTTGTGAATGGGGTGATAGAGTTATCACAACTTTGGCTGTGATCAAGTGCTGTTAACTCAGCAATAGTTCCTTGTGAATATGCCCCTTGGCGCTTTAAAAGGAAGATTTCTTGAGTCGGAAGTGATATTATGAATCAAGAGAGTGTTGCGGATAGGGTTGCTGCTAAGAAGGAAAATAAAAATGTGGTGTGTTAAAAAAGTTTAGCTTAAAAACTTAACTTTGTGGTGAGGAATTGCATCAGAATTTGAAAATCAAGATTTGTGAAAGAGCGATCTTCCAGATTTGGCAAGTCTGTGAATGTTGAAAAGGTTAATCCATGGAGCATAGTGACTCGGGATGGTCCAGTGCAGTGTTTCCCAAACTGTGGGCTGCGACCCACTGGTGAGTTGTGAGCCTATTTTTAGTGGGTTGTGAAAATTCATCCATCCATGGGTGTCTAGGCCAGCTCCATGGCCTCCAACGAGCCCTGACTGACATCGCTGGAGTCCTGATGCGGAGAGAAGAACACCTGTCCGCTCAGAGGGGCTCCAGCGATAGCAGCCGTGAGCTGGCACACATGCGGAGGCTCATGGAGGACATGGTGCGGATGGAGGCGGAAAGAATGGCTGCCACCGCTGTACATCAGCGAAATGTAGCTGGGATCTACCATGCTCTGCAGACCATCATCATAGCATTGCTTCCACAAGGCGTGGCACTGATGAATGCTGCTGATCCCACACCATCCACATCTCCACCCCCTGGTGTGTCACTGCCCCACAGTGCGGTAGGCGTATCCACTCCGGCACATGATGTGTCACTGCCACACAGTGCAGCCGACAACCCTCCTGCAGCCCCTGATGTGTCAGTGGCACACAGTGCCCCAGCCGGTACTGCAACACCCACAGGTGGGGTAGTGCACAAATCTAGGGGTGGAGGACGTGGATGGGTTTGTGATCAGGAGGCACTAGCATTCATTTCCGCCACCTGGCCTGTTCCTGCTTGGTGCCGCACCTGGCCCCATGACCTACCACTGACCCCTGATACACTCCGATGCACTCACCTTGGACAGCGACATGGACTGCCATATCCTGTTTGATGACCAATGACATGGCGACCACACTGCAGACTGTATCCTACCTCTTCCGCAGGACTTGTCATCCCCGGATGGACTCTGGCTGGCCCTCCACAGGCACATTTTGTGTAGTGTGCTCGGCATGGCCCTGTACCGCTCCAGCTGACTGCTGTGTTATCTCATTCATCATCCATGTATGAATGTGTGGGTGAATGTAGGGACAGTGATGTCCCTTGCGTCAATGATGCTCATCCATTGGGATGCCATTCAGAGGGTGCTACATAGCATATTGGGTACCGGGTCCCGTGAACACTACAACAGGGACACACGCATCAGTCACTTCCATGTCCGGACATGGACTTCACCACGCCGAGATCCCACGTGTCATTGTTGCAAGCCCTGCGCTGGTCCTGCGTACATCAGGCCAGACCCCTCCTCTTACGCTCCAAGGGGGGGCCCTCATTGCTAGCGCAGAGATACCCCTGTGGGGGTGATTCCTGCGCTTTACAAATTCCCTACATACATACATACATACCCGTCGCAGGCATACTCGCTGGTGGTGTGCAGGTCACTGGTCTAGTTGTCAGCATGTCACAGCCACTCCCTGAGGGCAGGTTTGTACGCACACCACACCCATCCGGCACAGGCATCACAGGCCATGTGACTCTGCCAACATAAGGGGCCGACGACGTCACATTTCCCTCTGCCGGTGGTGACTGGATGACGGACGCTCCACGGTTCTCAATCATAAAGGGCCCATGAGTTGTTGCGCAGAGGGTTAGTGGCACCCGAGGCCTTGCGTCCGTCACAGGCCTGCCACCACGTGGTGCTGACTGGGCTTGCACAGAGTTAGTGATACCCGAGGCCTTGTGTCCGTCACGGGCCTGCCACCAAGTGGCGCTGTCAGGGTTAGTGGCACCTGGAGAATTGCAGCCGGCACAGGCACCCCGCCATGGGACGGTGACTTTGGGTGCACTGAGTTAGTAGCACCTTAAGCTGCTGAGCGGGTGTGCAGCCTGCGATGATGCCCCGTCCTGGCGGTCTGGACAGCTCAGGTTTTGTGTGCCCTGCTGGACCACAGTGTAGGCCAGAGCCAGCAGGCAGCGCAGGCCTACCGCCATGTGGCGTCGCTTCCGGGATCACAGGGTTGGTGGCACCTATTGGGCTGAGGCGGTGTGCAGCCTGCGATGAGGCGAGGTGCCCTAGTATGTCCTCTGCCATTGAGTAATCAAGACCCAGCACCAAACGTGAGACCTGGTGGCCTGCGGAGCGGCATGGTGTGGAGTGAGTCATGTCTGCGGGCCCGAGCTTGTGGCCTGCAGTGGCATGTGGTAGGACCTCGTGTCTGCATGCCGGTGGTGAAGGTGAGCAGTGCGGCCTGGGTGTGCATGGGCGGGCATGCTCCGATGGGCGGCGGGAGGGTCTGGGGTGCCTCTGTCTGGGTGTGCATGGGCGGGCAGGTGATGTTGTCTAGTGCAATTGTTTGTACTGTGCCAAACATGTATCTGGACTCTGTTTAAGATGACGGGTCTGTCTCAGATGTGTGACATAATGGACTGCACTACATGCCTGCAAGTGGTTGGAAACACACCGGTGGCAGCAGGTGAGCAGTGTGGCCTGGGTGCGCAGGGGCGGCGCTCTCTCTCTCTCTCTCTCTCTCTCTCTCTCTCTCTCTCTCTCTCTCTCTCTCTCTCTCTTCTCTCTCTCTCTCTCTCCCCCCTCTTTTCTTCTCTCTCTCTCTCTCTCTCTCTCTCTCTCTCTCTCTCTCCCCCTCTTCCTCTCATTCTCTCTCCCACTCACTTCCTCTCTCTCTCTCTCCCACTCTCTTCTTCTTCTCTCTCTCTCTACCTCTCTTCCTCTCTCTCTCTATCTCAGCCTCTTCCTCTCTCTCTGTCCTTTGATGAGCGCAGGACACACCTTCTCATCATGATTTTTGTCTTGCAGGCTGTGACCTACGGATTAGCCCGATGGGAGCCGCAATGTGTCTTCATTTCATTTCTGTGTTCATTTTAATAAAGTTTGATTTGTTGCTTCGGAAATGAATGTGTGATGCTCATTTTTGTGACGACACATGCATGTCACTAGTTGTGATTCTGCGACCTCATGCGGATAATTTTGTACGTGATTGGGTGTAGCTGATGTGGCATGTCTTTGGTCGAGGGGGGTGGTTGCGGTGGGTGTTATTTCCCTTTCGGCCCTCCGGCCTGCATGTTCAGTTGCCCGGGTGCATCTGTTGTTCTTCAGGCGTGGCTGTGGGCTGTGCTCCCTTTTGTGGTGCGGGCTGTCGTCCGACTTAGCACCAGGTCAGAGCAGGTCTTATTTTCCTGCTGCTAACGCACCTTATCACCTGTTTCGTGTTCTTATCGCAGTTTTGTCTGATCGTTGTGAATGTTGTGGAGTGGTGTTGGCACGGGAACGCCTACTCTGCATCTCATTAGCGATAGTTGCGGGGGTCTTCTGTGGGGATGTTTTTTGTGGCTGCTATCGCAGGTAAACTGGTGCTGTGGGCTGTTAACACCAGCTTGTGAATGGGGTGATAGAGTTATCACAACTTTGGCTGTGATCAAGTGCTGTTAACTCAGCAATAGTTCCTTGTGAATATGCCCCTTGGCGCTTTAAAAGGAAGATTTCTTGAGTCGGAAGTGATATTATGAATCAAGAGAGTGTTGCGGATAGGGTTGCTGCTAAGAAGGAAAATAAAAATGTGGTGTGTTAAAAAAGTTTAGCTTAAAAACTTAACTTTGTGGTGAGGAATTGCATCAGAATTTGAAAATCAAGATTTGTGAAAGAGCGATCTTCCAGATTTGGCAAGTCTGTGAATGTTGAAAAGGTTAATCCATGGAGCATAGTGACTCGGGATGGTCCAGTGCAGTGTTTCCCAAACTATGGGCTGCGACCCACTGGTGAGTTGTGAGCCTATTTTTAGTGGGTTGTGAAAATTCATCCATCCATGTCTAGGCCAGCTCCATGGCCTCCAACGAGCCCTGACTGACATCGCTGGAGTCCTGATGCGGAGAGAAGAACACCTGTCCGCTCAGAGGGGCTCCAGCGATAGCAGCCGTGAGCTGGCACACATGCGGAGGCTCATGGAGGACATGGTGCGGATGGAGGCGGAAAGAATGGCTGCCACCGCTGTACATCAGCGAAATGTAGCTGGGATCTACCATGCTCTGCAGACCATCATCATAGCATTGCTTCCACAAGGCGTGGCACTGATGAATGCTGCTGATCCCACACCATCCACATCTCCACCCCCTGGTGTGTCACTGCCCCACAGTGCGGTAGGCTTATCCACTCCGGCACATGATGTGTCACTGCCACACAGTGCAGCCGACAACCCTCCTGCAGCCCCTGATGTGTCAGTGGCACACAGTGCCCCAGCCGGTACTGCAACACCCACAGGTGGGGTAGTGCACAAATCTAGGGGTGGAGGACGTGGATGGGTTTGTGATCAGGAGGCACTAGCATTCATTTCCGCCACCTGGCCTGTTCCTGCTTGGTGCCGCACCTGGCCCCATGACCTACCACTGACCCCTGATACACTCCGATGCACTCACCTTGGACAGCGACATGGACTGCCATATCCTGTTTGATGACCAATGACATGGCGACCACACTGCAGACTGTATCCTACCTCTTCCGCAGGACTTGTCATCCCCGGATGGACTCTGGCTGGCCCTCCACAGGCACATTTTGTGTAGTGTGCTCGGCATGGCCCTGTACCGCTCCAGCTGACTGCTGTGTTATCTCATTCATCATCCATGTATGAATGTGTGGGTGAATGTAGGGACAGTGATGTCCCTTGCGTCAATGATGCTCATCCATTGGGATGCCATTCAGAGGGTGCTACATAGCATATTGGGTACCGGGTCCCGTGAACACTACAACAGGGACACACGCATCAGTCACTTCCATGTCCGGACATGGACTTCACCACGCCGAGATCCCACGTGTCATTGTTGCAAGCCCTGCGCTGGTCCTGCGTACATCAGGCCAGACCCCTCCTCTTACGCTCCAAGGGGGGGCCCTCATTGCTAGCGCAGAGATACCCCTGTGGGGGTGATTCCTGCGCTTTACAAATTCCCTACATACATACATACCCGTCGCAGGCATACTCGCTGGTGGTGTGCAGGTCACTGGTCTAGTTGTCAGCATGTCACAGCCACTCCCTGAGGGCAGGTTTGTACGCACACCACACCCATCCGGCACAGGCATCACAGGCCATGTGACTCTGCCAACATAAGGGGCCGACGACGTCACATTTCCCTCTGCCGGTGGTGACTGGATGACGGACGCTCCATGGTTCTCAATCATAAAGGGCCCATGAGTTGTTGCGCAGAGGGTTAGTGGCACCCGAGGCCTTGCGTCCGTCACAGGCCTGCCACCACGTGGTGCTGACTGGGCTTGCACAGAGTTAGTGATACCCGAGGCCTTGTGTCCGTCACGGGCCTGCCACCAAGTGGCGCTGTCAGGGTTAGTGGCACCTGGAGAATTGCAGCCGGCACAGGCACCCCGCCATGGGACGGTGACTTTGGGTGCACTGAGTTAGTAGCACCTTAAGCTGCTGAGCGGGTGTGCAGCCTGCGATGATGCCCCGTCCTGGCGGTCTGGACAGCTCAGGTTTTGTGTGCCCTGCTGGACCACAGTGTAGGCCAGAGCCAGCAGGCAGCGCAGGCCTACCGCCATGTGGCGTCGCTTCCGGGATCACAGGGTTGGTGGCACCTATTGGGCTGAGGCGGTGTGCAGCCTGCGATGAGGCGAGGTGCCCTAGTATGTCCTCTGCCATTGAGTAATCAAGACCCAGCACCAAACGTGAGACCTGGTGGCCTGCGGAGCGGCATGGTGTGGAGTGAGTCATGTCTGCGGGCCCGAGCTTGTGGCCTGCAGTGGCACGTGGTAGGACCTCGTGTCTGCACGCCGGTGGTGAAGGTGAGCAGTGCGGCCTGGTTGTGCATGGGCGGGCATGCTCCGATGGGCGGCGGGAGGGTCTGGGGTGCCTCTGTCTGGGTGTGCATGGGCGGGCAGGTGATGTTGTCTAGTGCAATTGTGTGTACTGTGCCAAACATGTATCTGGACTCTGTTTAAGATGACGGGTCTGTCTCAGATGTGTGACATAATGGACTGCACTACATGCCTGCAAGTGGTTGGAAACACACCGGTGGCAGCAGGTGAGCAGTGTGGCCTGGGTGCGCAGGGGCGGCGCTCTCTCTCTCTCTCTCTCTCTCTCTCTCTCTCTCTCTCTCTCTCTCTCTCTCTCTCTCTCTTCTCTCTCTCTCTCTCTCCCCCCTCTTTTCTTCTTCTCTCTCTCTCTCTCTCTCTCTCTCTCTCTCTCCCCCTCTTCCTCTCATTCTCTCTCCCACTCACTTCCTCTCTCTCTCTCTCCCACTCTCTTCTTCTTCTCTCTCTCTCTACCTCTCTTCCTCTCTCTCTCTATCTCAGCCTCTTCCTTTCTCTCTGTCCTTTGATGAGCGCAGGACACACCTTCTCATCATGATTTTTGTCTTGCAGGCTGTGACCTACGGATTAGCCCGATGGGAGCCGCAATGTGTCTTCATTTCATTTCTGTGTTCATTTTAATAAAGTTTGATTTGTTGCTTCGGAAATAAATGTGTGATGCTCATTTTTGTGACGACACATGCATGTCACTAGTTGTGATTCTGCGACCTCATGCGGATAATTTTGTACGTGATTGGGTGTAGCTGATGTGGCATGTCTTTGGTCGAGGGGGGTGGTTGCGGTGGGTGTTATTTCCCTTTCGGCCCTCCGGCCTGCATGTTCAGTTGCCCGGGTGCATCTGTTGTTCTTCAGGCGTGGCTGTGGGCTGTGCTCCCTTTTGTGGTGCGGGCTGTCGTCCGACTTAGCACCAGGTCAGAGCAGGTCTTATTTTCCTGCTGCTAACGCACCTTATCACCTGTTTCGTGTTCTTATCGCAGTTTTGTCTGATCGTTGTGAATGTTGTGGAGTGGTGTTGGCACGGGAACGCCTACTCTGCATCTCATTAGCGATAGTTGCGGGGGTCTTCTGTGGGGATGTTTTTTGTGGCTGCTATCGCAGGTAAACTGGTGCTGTGGGCTGTTAACACCAGCTTGTGAATGGGGTGATAGAGTTATCACAACTTTGGCTGTGATCAAGTGCTGTTAACTCAGCAATAGTTCCTTGTGAATATGCCCCTTGGCGCTTTAAAAGGAAGATTTCTTGAGTCGGAAGTGATATTATGAATCAAGAGAGTGTTGCGGATAGGGTTGCTGCTAAGAAGGAAAATAAAAATGTGGTGTGTTAAAAAAGTTTAGCTTAAAAACTTAACTTTGTGGTGAGGAATTGCATCAGAATTTGAAAATCAAGATTTGTGAAAGAGCGATCTTCCAGATTTGGCAAGTCTGTGAATGTTGAAAAGGTTAATCCATGGAGCATAGTGACTCGGGATGGTCCAGTGCAGTGTTTCCCAAACTGTGGGCTGCGACCCACTGGTGAGTTGTGAGCCTATTTTTAGTGGGTTGTGAAAATTCAAGCAATATATAAAGATGCCTTTAACTTCTGTATTTATCTTGTCACATTTGCTGCACTTCAAAAACAGATGTCAAATGTCAGGCTATGTCTTCTGACAAACTGCTGCTTATTTTTAGGTCTCGCCTCGCGTTGCAGCGCGAATGCGCTGCTATGGCTTTGCGAGGCACGCAGTATACACGGTAAACAGCCATTAGTACGCGGATGTTAGTCCGCATACCATTACTTCGCAAGCATTACAACGCATGTGATGTTACAACGCGTAGCCTTTACTCCGCAAGTTGTAACATCGCATGCGTTGTAATGCTTGTGAAGCAAAGGCTATCAACATCCTTGTGTGGAAACGGATGTGCTTCCGTTTCCACACAACGACATGCACAACTGACGCTGGAAGCCCGGAGAAGGGGAACCACGGCTGAAGGAGAAGAGAGGAACCAAGGAGGGAGAGGTAAGAGGGGCTGTGTAGTATTTAAGGGTTAAGGGTAGGGTGAGGGTCGTGCAGGGGGTAGTCTTTTTGGTTTTAGGGTAGTGTAGTTGTGTTTTTGTAGTGTAGAGTAGTGTATTTTGGTTTAGGGTAGTGTCGGGGGGTTGTGCAGGGTAGTGTTTGGGAGTAGGGACAGGACTGGGGGTAGGGGCAGGGTCGTGCTGGGGGTAGTGTTTTAGGGTTTAGTGTAGTGTTGTGGTGTTTGTGTAGTGTAGGGTAGTGTTTAGGGTAGTGTCGGGGGGGTCGTAAAGTGTAGTGTTAGAGTGTAGGGTCCAGGCAGGGGGAAGGTCGTGTAGGGGGTAGTGTATTAGGTTTTAGGGTAGTGATGTGGTGTTAGTGTAGCGTAGGGTAGTGTTTTAGGGTTTAGGGTAGTGTTGTGGTGTTTGTGTAGTGTAGGGTAGTGTTTTAGTGTAGGGACCAGCTTGGGGGTAGGGGCAGGGTCGTACTGGGGGTAGTGTTTTAGGGTTTAGTGTAGTGTTGTGGTGTTTGTGTAGTGTAGGGTAGTGTTTAGGGTAGTGTCGGGGGGACGTGAAGTGTAGTGTTAGAGTGCAGAGTCCAGGCAGGGGGAAGGGGGAAGGTCATGTAGGGGGTAGTGTATTAGGGTTTAGGGTAGTGTAGTGGTGTTTAAGTAGTGTAAGGTAGTGTAAGGTAGTGTAGTGTAAGCATGGTTTTAGTGCAATGTTTTTAATTAGCATAAACTATAGTACATTTATAACCATTTGCGTTATAAATGCATGCACAGTTAAATCTTGCGAAGTAATGGTTTATGCTAAGTAAAAACATTGCAGTAAAATCATGCGAATTAATGGTATGCGAAGTATCGACATACATTCGTATACACTATAGTGTGGTTCATTGGCTTAGGTTATAAATGCTGCCTTCCGATTGGTTTTAAGCTTGTTATACCCTCCCCATGACAGCCATATCGGCCATTTGTATCCTTCCATGGCTACTGGCCCCTTCACAGTACAGACTACTTTCTTCCTTTGCACCCCCCCCCACAGTTCGATGCCTTCTCGCCACCCCCCACCGTGCCTCATCACCCACACGCATGACCATTTGCAATGCAATAGGGCTCGCGTAAATGTGAATCGTATTGCATTGCCAATGCTTGTTCTTACCGCATCCAGCTCTAGAGACGCGGGCGCTGCTCCCCCCTTCCTCTGGCCCGTGCAGATGGCCGCGCGCCCTGCAGCTCACTACAGAGAAGAGGAGGATGCTGCAGAGGATAAACACAGCTCGCGTTCACCTTTTTAATCCCGCTCCGACAGGCAGGCACTCCAGATCTCCGGCAATGGCAAAGGTTTCCCGAGGGGTAAAAACCGCTAAAAGCTCCTCCCTGTGCCTCGCATTGAAGCGCGCCTCTGATGGAAGCGGGTCTCTGTGCAGGGATAAAACCCTTTATCTGCGAGTGCAGTCTCCTCCGTCCTCACTCCTGCGACTCTCGAAACAAGTTTCTTTAGTTTCCACTTAAATACAGCTTTTTGAGTGTATGTCTCCCTGTGTTTAGCGGTGTTTTGTTTAGCGCAATTTCTGTCCCAGAATGGAGTCATCCATTAAAATAAGGGGGAAATGAAAGCCACGGAAAGCTGGCTGTGAGTTGAAATGACCGACTCGGGCTACAATGTTATGGGTTCGATGCGCTTGTGTGTTTAGCTTTTCATTTATTTGTGGCTGTTTACATAAAGCAAGTGAGTCGCCTTTTCTCCATTTTAGAGCTTTGAGAAATGACGTACATTATTGCAAAGGGACAACAGCATTTAGAAAATACAGCTGTCGTTTCCTACGTCAAGGGGTTCAGCTGGGACGTATACTGGACATGGTCTGGGGGAGGGACACTTAGAGGCGCTCCCGAGTCTCACATATTTAAAGTAGGATGAAAACTATACTATCCACGCCAAAAATTTAATTTCTAAAGCAAAACATCCATCTTTCGATTGGGTCTTTGTTAAGTTAATGCAGGTTTTCGGTGCTCATCTTTGAAGCTCTCATAGGTCCTTTCCAGAGAGAAACTCAAACAATTCTGAAAGATAGAAATAAAAATATCTGTGCTTTAGGCATCCGATTTACCACAGATGACCTCCAAACATTTCGATTGCAGCAGGAAAATCTCAAAAATGTTGTGTTTTATGTAGAAGAGAATTTTGAATGTGGACCGACTGACATTATAATGGGGAGGAACATCTTACACAGACAGCAGAGTCCGATTTTTTTCCTAATACACAATTTTACAGCTTGTGACAAAAGCAGAAAGAGGGATTGTCTGGGCTCACATAATTTTTAGATCAATTGCAGAGGCAGGATTAGAAGAACCCAGGCTTGGAGGTTCTAACCCAACAATGCAGCCATCAGTCTATATCGCTTAGAATTGTGGCTATTAGAACCATTATGATTCAGCTGGGAGTTAAGCCTCTCTGATATTAGTTCTTTGCACAAACCAAGGAATTACCTGTTTTTAGGTCTCGCCTGAGCCAGCTCATGTGTTGCTCTGCGAGACATTTAGAAAGCGGGTTTTCAACGTGCTTCCACAGGCTTTGCCGGCTACCAGCTTGCGGTTACGCGCGCGTGCACGCACGCAGCCGCCATCTGTCTTTCCTCCTGTCACGGGTCATTAAGTGCATGGCGATCACTTTCACTTTTGCAGCGTGCGTGTGCACGCCCACACACATCTCCCGGGCTTCTTTTCATACATGCACCACTCGCGCTCTTGTTTTTCTTTTAGCGCGCGCACACAACTCCTGCTTCTCCCCCCACCCCCCACAGCTCGCGGCGAGCGCTGCAAATTTAAATGTTATTTAATAGTGAAAGGCGCTCGGGTGCCCCATGTGCATGTGATTGGATCTAATTTAATTTAGTTATGAGCTGGAAGGATGAGACTTTGAGGTGACCTGTCAGTGATTAAGCGACGGCTGTCCTCATTACGCCATTTGTACGTTCTTTAATATGAGAACCCAAGGCCATGACTCCATTGGCCGTCATTGGTTACTGTGAGCGTGTTTAGTGCTTACCATATTCCAGCACTAAAGATGGCCGTCTTCCTTCCCACCCTAGTTAACGCATTGCATGTGCTATGCAGGTTTGAAGCATATTGTGCCCATGTGGCGCTTTAATTTATCAACGGGCGCCCCGCCAGCTTTCCATTGATGAACTAATGCCCCTGAGCTAATCAGCGCGCACCTGCCCCGCTGCTGCCAGCCCACACTCTGGATCGATCCGGGACCCGCGCGCTGCCTTCCCCCCGTGGACATTAGTTTTCCGATGTCATTGGAATGCGACTTTATTGGAGTCTCTCTGTAATGGCGTTCCTGCCTGTTCTTTGTCCTTGCCTCTCGCCTCGTTCCACAGTGGGCGCGGGCAGTGGCAATCTGGATGTGAAGCACAGTCACTGCACAGAATAGTGTTACAATACTGAAAACTACCACTTATTGTACCCACCGCGGCTCCTTTTTCTCCTACAGCTCATGTTCGAGTAATACATGTGTTCAGAGCTCTGCAGAAACATGCTTTGTTCAGGGCAGCGGGCACTGCTGCCCTTCGCCGCAGTCCGTGTAAGTGTTTAATATTTGGTCCAACTCTTTCACTCAATATCGACCAGCAGCTAACCCCACAAGCACTACTGAGGGCCCCATTCTCACCGGGCGGCAATTCTGCACATTGATCGAGATTAGTGCTTGTGCACTAATACCACAGTTTTTTCTCCACACCAATTTTCACTATGTGTGGAACTCAGTAGGGGGGTGATATCTGTATTTACCAAGTGTGGTATTAAGCCCCTCTATGACAAGCAATATTTAATAAGGCCCAATCTCTCCTTATTTACCCAGTACAGCTTCTAATGGCCCTTTTCAATGTAGAATTGTTTATTCTCTATTTTGTTTATACAACTGTATAAGAATAACATGCTTTTACATATAGCTCTTTCTATCACATCCTCTGTCATCTCCTAGAGCTGTGAAAATCTAATGTTTTACCACCTTTAGTGCACCTTGCCCAGCCCAACCCTTGGTCACTTTCCCTTATCACAGTAAGCCTCGCTTTAACTCTGCACTGCTGAAGTTCAACCTATACCCCTCCCTTTCACACTGGACTGCTCGTCGCTTACACTACCGCTCATCGTTCCACTTTACCGCCCCAATGCCTCTACACCTATCAACCATCACACCGTTCCTCTTCCTGTTCCACTGACAGTCTCTATTTCTTACTCTGCTCCGTGCCACCTCAATGTGACCACACCTCACCTCCACAATCCACTTCCCTCATCACTGCACATCTCTTACTGCTTACTTATATACTTACTGCTCGCCGTGCCACTGAGTCTTTAGCCACGTGTTTGTACCACTGCACATCACATAGCACCTTCGTCTCTCCCAATTGTGCTGCGCCTGCTCCAATACCACAAATTGCTTCACTAAACACTACTGCAGCAGTGCTGGGCGCAGTGTCACTGGGAGAGATGAAGGTCTCTTCAATACATATTTGTCCCACGTGGTTTCAGGGCCTAGTCCAGCACAACGCTATCTCCGCACTTAAGGCTGACAGGTATTTATATGGGGTTTGTTTTGTTTGGGCTCAGTGTACAATGTCACCTTCTTGCATCTATAAACATAAGAATGCATTCATTCTGCGCATTGTGCTTGTAGCAGTCGAGGCCTGCCGGTGCCTGCTGTCTGACATCTGCTCAGTGATTTTTGGGCCTTAAATACCCCCTTGCAAGAAGAACCTAACCGGCTACTAACTGCACTACTGCAGAGGGCTGTTTCAACACAATCTGGGAATCTTCATTAAAACTTCCTTTGTGGGCGTATTTGCTAAAGCAGACACGGGACAGAGCGCGCTGTGCACATGCACTGAAACAGTGCATACATTACAGGTGGGGAGTGAAGCATGTTTTTTTCATAGATTTTAGGGGAGAATAGCATTCCAACTTTTTTTACATATTGCACAGTTCAGCTGCTGTGCAACATGGCTTCAAGTTAAAAAAAACAAGCATTTACAATGCAATAGGTCTTGCATTTGCGAGAGTTTATGCTAGTAGCATTGTAAATGACAATGGCTTTTATTTATTTGTTTAAAAAATCAACACATTAATAAAAGGCATTGTAATCTACAATGCCAATAGCTCAAACTCTAGTAAATGTGAGACCTATTGCATTGCAAATGCTTGTTTGACTTGCTAATAGTACCCTAGTCCCCTGGCTACAATAAGGGGTCTCTCTCCCGTTTTTAGGTCTCGCCTGAGACAGCGCATGCTGTCTCTTCGAGACATTTTGTAAGTGGCTTTTAAAAGTGCCACCAGAGGCTTTTGGTGGCCTAAAGCTTGAGTGCACGTGAGCGTGCACGCCCGCAGCCGCCATCTGCCTTTCTGTCATGGCTCATTAAGCCTCCTCCACCCCCTTGATGTCTGCTGTCACTACTCCCCTCTCTTCTCACCCTGTCAGTAAGCACTCTCTCGCCTCTGTTAACCTTGTGCTTCTCCATTTATTTTTCGGTTCACAAGCGGTCGGTTATTATTTTATGGATTGTAGTTGTTGCACTTTTAGATCTTTTCTTCTCAATTCAATAAAATATTTTTGAAATTAAAAGAGCTCTTCATTTTAGAATAACAAATTCCCCCTGTCAAACTATACTAACCAGTAAACTCACTGAAGTGTATTAGGGGCGAATAGAATATGATGTGACTTAGACACAAGTTAGGGAAGCACAAATGTGCCCAGGCTTATGTCTTTCAAGCTCGGTCGAGAGTGCACGCGTCAGCGTTCTTCTTACCCGGTGGAATGCAGGTCTTCCTAAGAGACTTTGCTGCTCCATAACCTGAGCTGTGATGGATGCGTGGGCACGTGCTATAAATGCTAAAGAAATCCCACAGGTGAAAGTGCCGTGAGAACGGCTCGGACAAACTAGGCACTCACCTGGAATGGCATCATTTTGCTTGCTAGAAGACCCTTCATCAAGTTCCAGTACAGGAGAGTAAAGGGTTGTGATTTTGCATCAAGTCTTGACTAAATGCATCATTTTCTGACCTGCTGTTTGGACAATGCTCTGTATGTGCCAATTATTTAACTGTTGTTCCCACATTCGTAAGTATTTTCCCGTATTAGCCAGTGCTATTTTTTCTCTTTATACGGGAGGGCTTTCTTCAGCGGTGAGCGGTCTTGTGTTTGGGGTGCTGCTTAGTTTCACAGATAATGTACCTCTCCACGCGCAGGTGCATTCCAATGGCGTCTCAGGCTGGACGAATTGGCTTTTCCAGAGCCTGTAGAAAACGGTATCATGTGCAGTCAGGCGCGCAACGCCCATTGGGCTCAAAGGGCTTAAGCCCCTCGCCTCCCCCCCACCTCGTGTGTGGTATCCTGGGCTGAGACAGCTTCCCGCCCCGGGCACACACACAGCCGCACCCAAGTACTTCACAGGTCTTCAAAAGACCATTTGCTTGTTAATGAGGCTTTGTTGTTTTGTCACCCCTTCTCAGAGCTCCTGCATCTCCACTCTTACTACTGCTGGAAGAATTAACCCCCACCCCCCGAAATTTGTCTCTAAGGTAGCAGGGGTCCCAAAGGCGGGACCTATAGGCTATGCAAATGCTTGTTATATATGCTATTAGAACCACGCCTGTGGACATTTTCTCTCATATGTGAAGAAAAATACTGCATTATTGCTTTAAATATAAATGGTTTGAATGCCTGGATCAAAATAAGGACAATTTACAGTCACCTAAGAGGCAGTATCCATTTGCGTCTTTTATTGCATCTGTAAAACACAGAAACTTTGTTTTGTGAAGATCAGTCACAGTGATAACGAATGAGTATGTGTGGCTTGTTGCCTAAAATTGTGGTCATATTGACTTCACAAATGTTTTCCTTTCACTGGAGTATGGAAGGAGGACACGCATCATTTTGTCTAGGACAATATTATTGTTTGGGGTCACTAGGCATCTATACTCAAAAGACTAAAATATAGTCCTATTTTAATCTGGTGCCACAACCATACATGTGTGGAGTCTTTAAGGGTGGTTGCAAAACTACTACTTGGGGGCCGATTCCGATCCGGGTCGGAAGGGCACCAAACGCGATCCGGCCAGAAAAACTACGCGCCATATGCGAGTTTTCCACCCGACTCATACAGCTGTACGAGCGAGCAAGTACGATGCGAGCTACATGAAATTCACCGATCGACTCGTTTCCGGGTCCGAACCGCTCCGTACGTCTCGGTCGTAAGCTAACCATGGCGTGCAATGGATGCGATTCACGACTCGCAAATCGTCCGGGTGGTTGCCTTTGGGGGTCCGCGTCAGACCCCCCATCACCCGCAGCCCTACGACTCAGACACAGCGGGAGACCCATGGGTTTCCCCAACACAGGCATGTATGGTGCGGATGGCACCGACGCGTACTCACTGTAGGGGGCGCACTTGTCCACGACGTACCCATGCAGTCAATGGGAGCCCATGTACGCGTCGTACGACTGGCTCCCATTGACTTCTATGAAAGTCCAACCGAACCGAGTCCGACAGCATACGGCCGCATCATACTCGCTCGGTCAGACTGCAGGACTCTGGCTCCGTCGGAAAACACTCCGGATCCGGCTCGGCCGGAGTGCTTTCCGACCCGGATCGGAATCGCCCCTTGGAAATGGCTGCACGGTGACATCTTGGTCATTATGAGATTGCAGACATGCACAGAATCATGCTGCTGTGGGTTTGATTTTGCACCAGGGCATGGAAGGAAGGACAGCTGACACTGCTCCCTCTTTTTCTTGTAGGGCAGTCCATTGGAATGAATGACTGTATGGCTGGGAGGGGGCTTCCCCATCTGAAAACATTGACAATCTATTGGCCCATGTGGCAGAGCCTGCACACTACAATTGTAACCATAGTTCTAGTCGTGCCTATAATGTTGCAGTCTAAATATTTGTACCTTTTTGCAGTGTTTGAGTGCAGCGAGCTCACAGGCAAATCCAGTGAGCATAAATCCCCTGTGCACGTGGTTATTAGACTGCTGTCTGTTCATTGACTATGGGTCACTACGTTCGCTTCATTGATACGCGTGGTATTGACCCGTGCTTGCTGTGGGATTTTGGCTTGGATTCCTGCTCCTCAGCAATCCAACTTAAATGACGTGCAGATGGAGTGTGTCCCTCTTTGTCATTACTCTGTCTGTATATCTCTATTGGGTCATCAGTCCCCATTAAGTTTAGAGATGTTTAAGGTAGAAGGGGGCTATTTTGTTCACCACCAACACTATCACTATCACCCCCCCTTCAGCAGGAGCAAGCTCAGTTCCTGGTATTGTAGCTGGTATGCCAGGCTGTTTTCACTTTTGATGAAATTTAGAGGCTTTGATACCAACTCCTAGAACAATGGTGGTCACCTTGGAAGTGCCCATTTTCTTTTCTGCTGCACCATTCGTAAATGCCATGCTTAGTTGAGGGAATATTGAATCACTGACAAAATATCGAAGGTCAGAATATCGACCTACAGAAAAATCGCAGCAAGAATATCGAAATCAAGAATATCGACATCCTATCTACATTATGGTAAGTACAAAAATATCGAAAAAAATATCGATGTAAAAAATATCGTTGTTAAAAATATCGTGTTTTTTTAAATTATTTTTTTTTAAAATAAAGTAAATAATACATATAATTTTTAAAAAATGGTTAAAAATATTTTACAATGTTTAAAAATGACAAGTAATATATACGTAATTTAAAAATACATTAAACATATACATATAATATATAATATAAATACTTATAAATATGTTTTAATAATTATTTTAATAACTTATAAATTGTTTAAAAAAATCTTATAAATTATAAATAGATATATACAAAGAAAACAATAATATAAATTAAATGAATAGATGTAACAAATAAACAATAATATATATATATATTTTTAGATTAAGTATATACTACATTAGCTAAAATAATACAAACAATATTAGATAGCAGAGGGAATAAAATTACTATTCCAACTCCAAACAGTGCAACAGTGGTGAAAATGTTGGATAGCGTAGGGGTTCAAATTACAATTCCCACTCCAGGGAGTGCAACAGTAGGGAAAGTGTTGGAGAGCATAGGGGTAAAAGTTACTATTCCCACTCCAGCTAGTGCAACAATAGGGAAAGTGTTGGATAGCGTAGGGGTTAAAATGACTATTCCTACTCCAGGGAGTTCAACAGTAGGGACAGTGTTGGAAAGCGTAGGGGTAACAATTACTATTCCAACTCCAGTGAGTGTAACAGTGTGGAAAATGTAGGATAGTGTAGGGATTAAATTAACATACTTATCAATTAAATAATTTTTGTAAAATAAATAACATATTAATAATTAATTAACACAAATATTATTGCTAAATACCAATACCATTTAATTAATATTTACTTAAATAACATTAAATTACTTCCCATACTATTCCCCCATTAACACACAACACGATGCATATAAAATATACACAAGTAATTTAATTATCAATCAATTAATAAAAAATACCAATTAATCATTAACAACAAATTAATTAACAATAACAATAAATAAAAATGAATAATACATTAATTATAATTAATATAATTAAACACTAACTGATTAATAAAAATTATTTGCCAATTAATAATTAATTAACAATAAATTAATAATCAATAACAATAAATAAAAACATATTAATGAATGAATTATAATTACATTACTTTCCACCCTATTCCCTTATAAACCCACAACTGACTCTGATGCTAAAACACAAAATGTACTTTAAAAAAAGTACTTATTTCTAAACATTTAGGGCCATATGTAGGTAGCATACAAGTTACCACTTCTTAAATACCGAACTTTACCGATTCGGTATTTAAGAAGTGGTAACTCGTATGTAGGTAATCATTCGGTAATTATTACCGAATTGGAGAAATTCGGTAATTACCAAATCGGTATTTACCGATTTGGTAATGAGGCATACCTTCCCATTGATTCCTATGGGCCTGGAGGCCCATAGGAATCAATGGGAAGGTATGCCTCATTACCGAATCGGTAAATACCGATTCGGTAATCGGGGGAGCACATTCAAGGGTGGCAGGGTGTCACATTGACACCCTGTTGCACCCCTGATTCCTGCATATGTGCACATGTGGCGCACATACATGCCCTAAGGGCATGTATGTCTGCCACATGGCACTGTTAGTGCAGCAAAATATTGCTTTTTGCAATGAATTCGGTATTTAGCACCAACATATATTTGGTGCTAAATACAGAATAATTTTCCCTACACATCACTCATTTGAGTGTCACCTACATCTCATTTCAGGATTCGGTATTTACCGAATCGGTAAAATTACCGATTCGGTAATTTTACCGATTCGGTAAATTACCGAATCCTGAAATGTTCCCCCTACATAGCACAAGCCTAAATACCGGTCGGTAACGGGATATTTACCGAAAATCGGCCGTTACCGACCGGTATTAGGCTACCTACATATGGCCCTTAATACATATATTTAAAAATTATAAAAATACATTAAAATAAAATGTTAAAAATGCATATAAAATACATACTAAAATACATAACACTAACATTTTTTTCGATATTATTGACAACAATATTTTTGCTAACGATATTACTTACTTCGATATTAAAAAAAAACAATATTTTGGTCAACGATATTCTTGACTTCGATATTCTGTCCCTACTCGATATTAAGGTAGGTCGATATTTAAAAATCGATATTTTGACTGTGCACCAGGAATATTGCCTCTCAAGGAAGCATGTAATTTTTCCGACTCTACCTGTAAGAAAGAAGAATAGAGACACATGCGGGCACTGCAGTAAGAAAAAATGCAATGAGACTATCAAAGACAATTATTTAAATGTATTTCCCTCTGAAAATGTGCCTATCCTGACTGCATTATTCAGTGAAACCAAGGGGATCAACAGAAGGTACATCCAGCTCATTAAAACTGGCCCTCAGAGACCACGGGCAGTAACTGCTTTACATTGTTTATCATGCCCCTCCTGATGTTTGGTGCCTACTAAGGGGCCGATTGCGATGTGGGACGGACTCAGGTCCGTCCGACATCGGGCAGCAGCCGTAACCGACCGACCTGCTGTCGTCGGTTTCGGCCCTGCTAGTAAGATGCGACCGAACAGGGTTCGGTCGCACTCATATCCAACACAATGCAAGCATGCATTCCGAGCGGAATGCAGGCCTGTATCGTGGAAAGCAGGCGTGCAGTTCATCCCTGCACCCTGTGGACGGCACCCCAAGGTGCCTGCCACCGGGTGCAGGGATCCCCAGAGGGTCACCGTTGGTGCCCCCAGGCCGCCATACGGCAGCCTCGCACCCATGGGGGCTCTACTGGGGGCCCCCAAAGACAGTTTCTGACTGCCTTTTCGTGCTGGAAAAACCGTCATGAAAAGGCAGTGAAAAACTGCCATCGTACTCCCTCGGTCGAAAAGAGGCAGCCGGGGGAGTACTGGGATTCGGATTCCTTTCCGACCGAGCCCATCGGAATGGCTCGGTCGGAAAGGAATCCGGCCGACATGATCTGAATCGGTCAGAAGGGCTCCGACCGTCGGTCGGAGCCCTTCCGACCGGAATCGGACCCTCAGAGCCATGATGCCCAAAGTATAGATGACACTATCGACCAATAGAAGACAAGTTCTCCATGTCCACTCAAATGCATTGACCCCACCTACCTAGAGGCCCCCTCCCCCGTCCTGTAGTGAAAACGTGTATGGCTCAAGTTAACACCTTCCTTAAAAAACATGCAAAAAGTGACAATGAAATGAAGCACAGACAACCAATTTCTTAAGATGGCGACCTATAAGTAAATCTAGACCTAATAGTTTGCTCTCTAACAGGGCCGTTCCTGTGCAAAAAAGAATCACTTCAAGAAAGAAAGAAACAAATAATCCAAGGAATATTTACAGCCCAGGTAATCCAGGCAGACACCTAGTGGCCCTGCATCAAGCTACCAAATACTGAAATTGGATTAAAACAGCAATTAAGACAGTAGGGACATGTGCATTATTTACTAACGAAATTGCTGTTGAAAATGAAGCAAGGGAGACCAGGCCAAATGTTTGTTTCTATCTTCTCACTGCCACTGAGAAACAAAGGCCCCCATTAGTATGGCGGGTGGACTTTGTCAGCCTGCCATACCCTCGGGAAACGGGACCGCCCGCTGAGGGTGCGGTGCTCCCGCACTCCTGATTAGTATGTGCCCGCCACACTGGCGGGCGCATGGCGCATCTTCAACATTGCGGCGGGCGGTGCAGAGAGCACCACCCGCCGCAATGCCACAAAGGCAGGTTGTGCATTTCAATGCACAATGTGACAGGCACCGCGTGGTGCCTGCCACGTTGTACATTGAAATGCAGGGGGGTGCCATAGGTACCCCCCATGTGCACCCCCACCCCCGCTACATGCCCCCAATGTAAAAAACCACCTGCCTTTCCGTGGCCGCATTGCCATGATGGAAAGGCAGGTCCCCGCATGCATTGTGATATGGATGGCTCACCATATGAAATGCTTTTCCGCCCGGTAGGCAATTGGGCGGATTGCCTACGGTGGAAAACCGGTGGACGGTCTTCCCGTCCACCGGGGTCCCCCCCGCCATGGTAATGTGGCAGGGGGGAATTTGTCAGCGGGCGGTAATTTTTAGCGGGCGGATCGCCACTGCCATACGGGAGGTGGCGATCCGCCCTCTATACTAATGACCGCCAAAGTATTCTAAAAGTCCCTGAAATCTGCATCTTTGACCCCAGTGCTTTCTGCGTGGCACAGCAAAGCTTCTTGGGCAGTGTTTTTAGGTTGAGCATTCAAAACCTCTTGAATATACTTTAGTATATACTTATATGCGTATGTACTTTGTGGGCTCTGGAGGTCAGCCGTAGGACTTGTCTGCTTCCGCTTAGGGTCTTTGTTTTCTGTTCAGCTGCCTCTATTTAACTGTCTTGATAGAAAACGACCAGTAGAGGTCAGTGAAATACCAGAATTGCTTTCTGCTGAGGGACTTTCTTATTTTTATATTTCTGGCACTTTATCATTCTCTAGATTCCAGTCCATAGAAATTGTCTTCCACGAGCACCCGTAGACAACATTATTTTCAAATCTTGTATTTTCAGTGATATGACCACCGAAGGCCCTGATTTGATATTAAAAACAGAGCTTTGGACCATTTCCCGCTGAAAGGCAATATTTCTCTCCATGTGTTCCCATACCTGCCTTGCTGAGTTGTGAGCCTATTTTAGTGGGTTGTGAAAATTCAAGCAATAAATAAAGATGCCTTTAACTTCTGCATTTATCTTGTCACAGTTGCTGCACTTCAAAGACAGATGTCAAATGTCAGGCTATGGGGTCTATTATGATGTAGGGTGGGTCGCCACGGCCCGCATGGCGGTGCCTATCCGCCCTACATCATACCCGGCCCGCCACCCATTTCCTCCCCGGCATATTAGTATGGCGGGGGGGATCAAGACAGACGGAAAGACCGTTTGCCGGTTTTCCGCCGGTCGACCAGTCGACCGGGCGGAAAAGGGGCTGGATATGGTCACGGTGTCTGCTAGACACGGCCATCCATATTAGCATGGGCAGCGGTGCAGGGCTTTCCATGGCGGAGACCCCGCCATGGAAAGCCATGCGGAATTTGCATACGGAGGCACGTTGCGGGCCCCCAGGGTTTTGAGAGGGGTCGGGAGTGCACATGGGGGTACCTATGGTACCCCCCTACATTGTCACGGACAAGGTGGCAGGCACAGCGCGGTGCCTATCACCTTGTGCACCACCTGCCACAATGCTGGGAATAGAGGATTGCACCACCACGGTGGCATCCTAATTGCCGGTGCGGGACCGCCGCAACACTGGCGGCCGGTCCCAGCACCGCTAGGGTGGCAGGCGGACTAAAGTCCGCTCACCATCCTAATAGGCCCCTAAGTCTTCTGACAAACTGCTGCTTATTTTTTAACATGGCGATTGGTGTTTACAGAATCCTCACTTTGCAGTCAGAGAAAAAAAGTAAAGTGATTTATGTGTCAATCTTGCTGGAATACAGTAAGTGTCAATGGAAAGGCTGTAGGATGTAATTTCTTGTAAAACACAACAAAATGTAAATACCTATAAATGACCTGTACACATTCAGCGGTTAGGAAAGCAACAATGAAGCATTTTTTTGTATTTCTGAAGTGTGATGGAAACAAAGATTTTTAATAGGCTCACAACAAATCAAAGATATTTTACTTGGTTATGCTCAAATGATAAACACTCACTGAAACCATGGGCGTCATTGAGGGATCACCAGGAGTCGCAGCTGCGACCCCTGGCTTCAGAGGTGGCAAAGAGAGTGCCATGAACACAGTTGCAGACCATCCTTATGGACGTCAGTTGGGGCTTTGTTTTCGCTCAATATTTTTCTATTTTATTACACTAATAGTGAATTATGGGTACAATTTGCTGGAATATGTCCTTCCCTCGCAGATGAGGTAAGTAAAACAAAATGCGTATAAGTGCATGTTGTGCCTGTGCTAGAGGCTGAGTGTGTATTTACGTGACAGTAAGTGTGGATGTGTAAGCATGAGAATGTGTGAGTGAAGTTGAAGGTCAAAGGACAAGTGATATCACTTAGCTAGCCCTGGCATTTTGGTGAATTCATGACTGAAACCTGATTTCTGCACATTATCATTATTATGTGACCAATATAGTGATATCGCCAGGTTCTTATCTAATCTTATCTTATCTTACCATTCCTAAGAATCCTCGGCCAACTGGACCTTTTTACCTGCTGTGAAGTGTAAAGGGGAGAAAAACATTTCATTCAAATCAAATCAATAAACTAATCAATTCCGACTCTGAAGAATCACTAACTCGGAATCGGTTTTAGGGGATTTATTACAAAGCTAAAAATAATTGAACGTACAAGCACCTCATGATGAGGTTAAAGAAATATATGGGCACTAATACAAAATTAATTCTGCGCAACAGCCTAATTCGGTGCAGCATAAATAGGATAAGTAACTCTAAAAATATTAAACAAGCGATAACTGCTCCAACTTCTAGATCAGTCTTCATGGATATCTGCAAGAAAATCTGTAAATCTGTCCCTACTCTATCACTAAGGTGACATCCCAGCTTAGCATCTTCCAGGCAAAAACAAGGAAAGGTGTCAGCGCGTGAAGACTTCCTAACAAGTACACTCACGTTGAAAGGGTCAGTAGCTAAAAGCCACTAAGTTTGTTCTAAGTCTCCTTCCTCAATATCGATCCTTTCCTTCTACCTTCTAACGGCTTGAAGCATGGGAACAGCAAATTCTTCCACGCACATGAGTTTCACTAACTACGTCCAAGTGAGAGCCTTTCCAAGGAAAGTACACTTCGGTCTGTGACCGTCTGGTGCACTGCCTCCTGCTGGACACCATGGGTCCTCTCCAGATGTGACTAGGTATCTACCTACTCACAACAAGGAGGGTGTTGGTGTTGCGTTGCACTATATGAATTCATTTAAAGTACTGTTATTGTATTGAATGTATTTATTTGAAGTGCTTTTAGTGCTATTTTAAGTAATATCACAGGCCTCCCTATATTTGCAGTGCAGGGTGCTCGTCCTCTTACTGGGTTTGTGCAACATAAATATACCAGTACATGGTAACATTTTTAATGATGTGAACGACCAGTAAACCTAAATATATCCAGTGTTGCATCTTAATTTCTAGCAATGTACTTTTGATATTTATTCTGATTAACAAGTTTTTTTTTTCATGCTAGGCTGGGTAACACGTCCATTTCCTGCGCTCCCAGGCAGTGTCAACAGCCCCGTTATCTTAAAATAGACACATCCCTTCAGTTAGATTAAATGTACGTGAGCGAGCACACTTCTCCTCTGTGAAGAAGTGGGGGGCGCGCTGAAGTGTGTTTACCCTTACAGTGCAAAGTAAATGTGTTTTTGGAAAGGATACATCTGCCCGTGCCAAACATATATGTATGCACTGGCATTCTCTACCACAGGGGCGCAACAGACCGAGCTGTCCCATGATGAACAGACCTTTTGCAAATTTCTCGCGCACAAACTCATAAAAGGGGAAGTTAACGAATTCGAACTTTCGACAGGATGTTTCAAATACTGCTTCTCTTGTAACAATGGGACAGGAAGCAGCCTGTTCAGCTTCCAAATTCTGAAGAAAATGAGCTGTTAAAATAATGCACATAAAGGGCGCGAGGAGAACTGACCCCTCCTGAGACACTTAACACCCCTGATTATTTCATAGAGTAAAACGAATAGTTACTGAGAAATTTTCTAAACGACACACTACAACAGTTTTCTGTGGGTATGAACAGAATAGGTTAAAAGAAAAAAAGGTGTTTGTTTCTGTAGGACCTGGGGTCTCCAGGCCCTATGGGGCGGTAACGTGACACGAGCGGTCGGGCCACCAAAGGTCTGTGTGTAAAGCAACCATACAACACGCACCTCACATGGGACGAGGAACACACACAAGAAGTGATGCCACACTGTAGGAGTTATGTAAATACTCAAGTTTATCTAAGTAGATCACGTTAGATGCAGTTCATGAGGTAGCAGTACATTTCATAAGCTGATAACACAATTCCTAGCGATATACATGTCAGTCAGGAGCTATAAAAGTTGGTCATACCCTAAATGCAATTCATGAAATATCAGTACTGCCTGAGGGACAACTACTATTCACGTAGGTGTCCACGCGTGCTTCACTTTCCTGTAGCGCCTTAGGGGGGTGATTACAGCGCTGTGCGCGCTAACTGGTGACGACCTCAGAACGAGGCATCTAGCACCGGGAGCTACTCGTAATAGATGACATTTAGCACTTCAATATGGAACATGAATAACAGAGCGCTACTCGTAATCAATAGCACGTAGCACTTCAAAATGCGCGTGAATAACAGAGCGCTACTCGTAATCAATAGCCCGTAGCACTTCACTATGGAACATGAATAACAGAGAGCTACTCGTAATCAATAGCACGTAGCACTTCAATATGGAACATGAATAACAGAGCGCTACTCGTAATCAATAGCACGTAGCACTTCAATATGGCACATGAATAACAGAGCGCTACTCGTAATCAATTACATTTAGCATTTCACTACGGAGCATAACTAACATAGCGCTGCTCGTAAGCGATGACATTTAGCACTTCAGAACGGAGCAGGGAAATCAGAGCGCCACTCGTACTCAAGGACAGTCAAGGCTTCCCACGGGACTGTCAGCAGGGAGCGCACAGGACTTGCGGAGCAAGTCTCTCGGGCTCCGGTGCAGTTCGTAGGGCACCGCGCTTCAGTGCAGTCACGGGGGCACCAGGGAGGGATCCCTCGGCGGGGTCTCTCTGTCGCGAAGACAAGGGGGACTCCCACGGAGAGGGAACCCGGGCTGAGGGTGCGGTGTGGCTCCCAACCAGTAGGGGGCGCACCAGGGACAATCCCAGCCTCCGGGCTTACCTCGCTCTCGGCGTCGGAAGGCGTCCGCTCCAGCGACGATGGGGGAACTCGGCCCAGGCCTCGCGCACCTTCTCACGCAGCTGCGACGGCAGCGGCGGGGCCCCGGGCTTCTCCGCGGGACTCGCGACTCTGCAGGGCTCTTCTTCCGGCCTCCGGGCCGCGGCGGTGAGCGCGCTGGCTTCCACGTCACAGGGGGGTGCTCAAGTTAAGGATGGGGGTTCCGTGCTCAGCGGAGCACGCTGCCGGGGGTCCCAGGCCAGGTCAGGGAGCGCAGGGGTCACAGCGCTAATACCTGGTCGATCCCCGGTGGCTCTTCAATCTGCTTTGCATACGGCTTCTGGGGTCAGTCTGGACATGCAGTCTCAGCGCTTGGCATATAGGTTTACAGTTCAATCTGGACACGCAGTCTCAGTGCTTGGCATATAAGTTTAGAGTTCAATATGGACACGCAGTCTCAGTGCTTGGCATATAAGTTTCTGTTCTCAGATGTTAGGTGAAGTCTTGTTGGCGCAGATGTATCTGGCGCCCTTAAGGGGTTCTGTTACAGGGGGGTAGGGATGGAGAAGGCGACTAGGTCCTTCCTAGTCAGGCTGGGCAGAGGTTCTCTGGGTCCTCCTACTGCTGGGCAAGATCAGTGGGTTTCACAGGGTCCCTCACTCACTTAAGAGGCAGCACCTAAATCCTGTCACTCTCAGAGGCATAAGTCCCTGGCTAGGCCCTACCGCCTACACTCCTGGTGGATTCTTCCAGCTCTGCTTCGCCCCACTGGCCAACTCACCACAAAAAGTTCCCTCCCTCACTTAAGTAGCCCTAGGTCAGGTGACCTCTAGCCAAGGCGGCAAAAGAAAAACCACACCTCCCTTCTAGAAGGTTCCAGCACATTCCAGGAGCTTCCCCACTCTACCTATGGGACAAAAAGGCGGGCTGGTGTCGCAACATTGTTGTGGGGTTCCAGCCAGCTCCTGGCAGCTAGGGTGCTACTATGAAAGACCACTCTGCAGTAGCAGGGGTCTGTGGCAGCCATCTTGGGAGAAGGGAGCACCTGCACCTTAACACTACAAAAACGAAAAAATTCAGGGAAAAAGGGCCAAGTCCAACATAACCCCCTTCCAGCCAAAAGCCAGGGTAGACCGATCAATGCCTTGATGGTCTTCCCTGCTTGGGGCGAGAAAAGGTGGACGCAGGCCCGCAACTGCAGATTCTCTTCCACTCTGGAACCCGGAGGTTCCCTCTCAGTCCTCCCTGGACCAACGAAACCACCCCACTGGGGCTCCCTAGCTAGTTGTGGCCAGGACCGGCCCCCGGGCCGTCCAGATGTCTCTGGCCCGTGTGGTCTCTCAGAGTGGGGGGCAGTAGCCCCAGGCCCGTAGTGCCCGATGACCACTCTCCTACTCTTCCTTGCAGTCCTAAACTGCCTCTGGTCCTTCCACCTGGGGTCCACACCCTTAGGCTGACTAGCCTTCAGGGGCGAGGCTCTCCTCCCCCTAACTCTCCTTCTGGGGTTCCTCACCCTACCCTGCGAGGCACCCTCAGACCACCACGGTCTCCTCAGTACAGGGCCTTGACCCTTCAACTGATTCCCCAACCTAGGGCCTAAACCCTTCGGCTGAGCCGGTGCCCGAGGCGAGACCTTCCTCCCTCTGCACCCCCTTCCAGATTTCAGCACCCTCCTAACGGGAAAAGTACCCCTGGAAGTCAATTTCGGGGGGACCCTGTTAACAGAGGCCCCACCCGCTAGGTCAGGCAACCCCTGAGCCAGGCACCCCAGCCCAGGATCTAAATCCTGCAACTGGGCCAACCCCAGAACCTCAGGCTCGCTGGTTACAGTTGCCCTGGGTCCTCCTGACACTAGGGGCTCCCTTTCCTCGGGCGGCACATCGGGACAGCCTAGGCTCCCAACCTGGGGCTCCCTTGCGGAACTCTCCAGGCCCTGAGACTGCGGTTGGGGCACCTCGGGACACCTCCCCGTCTCACTCCTTCCAATGGATAGGTCGTGAGGCCCTACAACCCTCTCTCCCTGGGACCTAGCTGGGCTATCTGCCACCTCCCCCACCTCGCTGGGTTGGAAGAGCCCTGCACCACCCCCTTCAGGGTCACCCACCAATGCCTCCTCAGACACCCTGGTGATGTCATCCTGGGGTAAATAAAATTCCAGCTCCTGTGGAGCTTTCGGTATGCTGCCACCAGTGTCCTCACTGGACACATTCATCTGGAGGGCACGCAGCTCCAACTCCTTCAGCCGAAGCTCGTGCGCCATCCTCCTCTCCTCCATTTCCCATTTCTTGTTCTCTCTTTCCCTTTCTCTTTCATGTTCTAATTTCGCTAGCTCCCATTTTAATTGCCTCTCTTCCCTTCTGTCCTCGTACTCCTCTGGAGACGCGCTCCTTCTAGACCCTGTCCTACTACTGGCCCCAGAACATCTCTCTGGGGGCACATTTTCCGACATATCTACATTTAAGATGTCTAGTACTTCCTGGGTGCTCTCCTCCTGAGGTGCATCTGGCGCCTCCTGTCCCTCATCCTCTTTCCCTTCTGGGTGGGCCTCTACCCATGCCCTAATGGCGGTGCGGAGTTCCGGTCCTTTGGCCCTCCGTACCCCAGGCACCCCCATCCCCTGCCCGAACTCTCTCAGTTGCTTCACCGAGTACCCCTCGAGGTCAGCTAACCGGAATTCCATCTTGACAGGTGGGGACCTAGATACTAAGGAAAAAGATTCCTAGGGTATAGGTGACAGTACCAGCTAACCAGGACTCTTGCACTTTCAACCTGGACAGTGGCAATAACAATGCAGCAATCAATGGTTTCAGAGCTCTGGAACAATTAGGCGTTTAATTGTGGCGCCCTCCGCCTCACGGAAGGGTGCTGTATGGTCACAGGTCCTAAGGATCCCACCGCTCGCCAACAATGCAGGACCTGGGGTCTCCAGGCCCTATGGGGCGGTAACGTGACACGAGCGGTCGGGCCACCAAAGGTCTGTGTGTAAAGCAACCATACAACACGCACCTCACATGGGACGAGGAACACACACAAGAAGTGACGCCACACTGTAGGAGTTATGTAAATACTCAAGTTTATCCAAGTAGATCACGTTAGATGCAGTTCATGAGGTAGCAGTACATTTCATAAGCTGATAACACAATTCCTAGCGATATACATGTCAGTCAGGAGCTATAAAAGTTGGTCATACCCTAAATGCAATTCATGAAATATCAGTACTGCCTGAGGGACAACTACTATTCACGTAGGTGTCCACGCGCGCTTCACTTTCCTGTAGCGCCTTAGGGGGGTGATTACAGCGCTGTGCGCGCTAACTGGTGACGACCTCAGAACGAGGCATCTAGCACCGAGAGCTACTCGTAATAGATGACATTTAGCACTTCAATATGGAACATGAATAACAGAGCGCTACTCGTAATCAATAGCACGTAGCACTTCAATATGGGCGTGAATAACAGAGCGCTACTCGTAATCAATAGCCCGTAGCACTTCACTATGGAACATGAATAACAGAGAGCTACTCGTAATCAATAGCACGTAGCACTTCAATATGGAACATGAATAACAGAGCGCTACTCGTAATCAATAGCACGTAGCACTTCAATATGGAACATGAATAACAGAGCGCTACTCGTAATCAATAGCACGTAGCACTTCAATATGGCACATGAATAACAGAGCGCTACTCGTAATCAATTACATTTAGCATTTCACTACGGAGCATAACTAACAGCGCTGCTCGTAAGCGATGACATTTAGCACTTCAGAACGGAGCAGGGATATCAGAGCGCCACTCGTACTCAAGGACAGTCAAGGCTTCCCACGGGACTGTCAGCAGGGAGCGCACGGGACTTGCGGAGCGAGTCTCTCGGGCTCCGGTGCAGTTCGTAGGGCACCGCGCTTCAGTGCAGTCACGGGGGCACCAGGGAGGGATCCCTCGGCAGGGTCTCTCTGTCGCGAAGACAAGGGGGACTCCCACGGAGAGGGAACCCGGGCTGAGGGTGCGGTGTGGCTCCCAACCAGTAGGGGGCGCACTAGGGACAATCCCAGCCTCCGGGCTTACCTCGTTCTCGGCGTCGGAAGGCGTCCGCTCCAGCGACGATGGGGGAACTCGGCCCAGGCCTCGCGCACCTTCTCACGCAGCTGCGACGGCAGCGGCGGGGCCCCGGGCTTCTCCGCGGGCCTCGCGACTCTGCAGGGCACTTCTTCCGGCCTCCGGGCCGCGGCGGTGAGCGCGCTGGCTTCCACGTCACAGGGGGGTGCTCAAGTTAAGGATGGGGGTTCCGCGCTCAGCGGAGCATGCTGCCGGGGGTCCCAGGCCAGGTCAGGGAGCGCAGGGGTCACAGCGCTAATACCTGGTCGATCCCCGGTGGCTCTTCAATCTGCTTTGCATACGGCTTCAGGGGTCAGTCTGGACACGCAGTCTCAGCGCTTGGCATATAGGTTTAGAGTTCAATCTGGACACGCAGTCTCAGTGCTTGGTGTTGGACCTGGCCCTTTTTGTGGGGTCATCCCTAGACTTTTTGCCTTCCTCCTGTATTTTTCCGGACCTGTTGTTGGCTGATTTATGACTCTGGGCACCTTACCACTGCTGATCAGTGCTAAGGTGCATATGCTCTCCCTATGGTAAAATGTATACATTGATTGGTGTCCATGTTTGGCTTATTTGGTTTACTGTCAGCCCCTAGTAAAGTGCACCAGGAGTGCCAGGGCTTGTAAATACAAATGCTGCTGGTGGGCTTGCAGCACTGGTTGTGCAGCCCACAGAAGCAGCCTAGTAAAATGTGTCTAGGGTCTGCCACTGCAGACCCTGCGTGCGGTCTGGTACCATTGCGCTGACTGCGCAAGTGCCCCCACTTGCCAGTCCCTAAACATTCCCTTAACTACATGTTAGCCACCCCTCTGGTAGGCCCAAGGGCAGGGTTCATTGTAGGCATAAGGTAGGACATGCCCTGATGTGTGTGGCATGTCTTAATAGTGAATTACAGCCATTTTCATTTTTCACTATTGAAGGCTACCTGCTCTCCATAGGCCAGAATGGGCTGCTGGAATTACTACACGCTGTAATCCCAGTGGACTCATAGAGCATGGTAGAAAATCAAGTTTAGTATGCCTGAACTCAGAATAATAAAATACTTCTTTTAGTAAAGTTTATTTTAATATCCTGCATTTGTAAATACTACTTTTAGAAAGTTAGTATTTACTGACCTGGCCATTTCAGTCCGCCTCTGCGCTGTGTGTGTGTTCTGCCTGGTAACAGGGAAGAGCAGGGCTGGGGAATCCCCAGAGACAGGCTGGCTGCCAGGTGGTGGGTAGAGAGATTACACCAGGATGGGTGGGAGGAGTACACCTTGACTCTTGAATAGACCTGTGCTCTGCCACCACAAAGCCGGCTCCGCCCCCTGTAGAGCAGCTGATGTCTCTGCCCTGCTCCTGAAAGGAAAGAGCAGAGTCACCATAACAAAGTGCTCCAGAACTGGACTGAGCCAGGCCCAGGCCCCCTGGCGCTAAAGAACAAAAGAATTGTGCTATAAAAGTAGGAGCCTGGCTCCTAAGAAATCAGATCCTGTTTGCGCCGAGAAGAAACTCTGCCTGAAGGAGAAGGACCTGGAGAAGCTGAAGGAGGAATACTGTCTCTCTGCCTGAGAGACTGGCCTGCAGTGGGTGCCTATCTGCTGGAAGGAGAAGGAAAGCCTGAAGAAAAAGACTTTAATTCAACTTGTGCTTTTACAAACAATCTCCAAGGGCTTGCGTGTGAACTTGCCCCCTGACCTGCGCCCCAGGAACAGTGGGCGCTACCACCCTGAAAGAAGAGGAGAAGTGCCGTGGGTAATTCCGCAAGCTGACCCCTGGGAACCTGTGCATCCCCTGACCTCACTGAGCAACGCGACTTCTGCTGCTGGCGTGGCTGCAAACAAAGTAAAGGCCTGACAGCCCGAGCACCGTGAACAGCTGCCCCCTCGAGCCGTAGCTCGCAAAGTAAGGAGGAGAGTCCTGCGTCTGAGCGCCGAGCCCCTGTGACCCCTGCCGGGTTGTGGAGGCTCTTGTAAGGACCTGAAACATGCCCTGGTTCGCTGTGCCGGGACGAAGCTGACAGCGCGCTGCGCTGGAAAATCACCCCCGAGCCTGCCCTTCTGCTTCTGACCCCCCTTCGTGGCAACCTGCATCCTGCCCGAGCGCCCCACGAAGCTCCGCCGTCCCCTGGACACTTGGGATGCCAGCGCGACGTGGGACACCCCTGGACGGGACCGCGAGGCCGCCACGAACCTTCCCCGTGAAGCTGCAAAGGTACGGTGCCGATCGCGGTGAAAGTACGATCCGTACTTTCCTTTAAACATATTGCCTTCAAGTGTACGGTGTCTGGGCCGTACTTGCCATTGAACCCCCCTGGGTTCGAACCGTACTGCCCTTTTGTGGTGTTTGGGCCCTAGGCCCTCATGCTAGTAATGACGGACACAGGACACCTGGTTAGATGGTGGGTTAACTGGCCACGAGCACGTGCGCTCGGCCCTTTTATTAGCCTAGTCACCTGACCCAGTGACGTAGGTGGTGGGTGGGTGTAAAGTGTAGAGCATACACTTCTGAACACTAGAACGTGTCCATGCTAGGACACTACATTCCTCCCAATCTTTAATAACAAAAACCCGGAGTCAAATGTCCAACCTAGGGGAGAAAAGACATATATATACAGATGTAATACAGTGACTAAACTTCTGCAGAGTCGCTCACGCTTCAGCAGCCTGGAGTCACAGACGATGTTCTTCCTGTCGTGGACGATGGTCTTCCTGTCGCGGACAATCACCAGTTCACTGTGGCACCAGTCATGGGTGCTCGATGGAGTTAGTCTGTTTGACGGCTCTGCCTTGAAGTTGCTCTCACAGTCTTTCTTCGCTTTACTTTCTTGGCGACAAACGCAGTTGTTGAGTTCTTTTGGTTCAGCGCTAGATGTTGCCATTTATCCTTTTTAGTCCAGTCCTTTTCTTTATCTGTGGCGTGTGTTCTGTTTTGCAGAAAGACGGGTCATTCGCAAGACACCCCTCTCACCAGGATGCCCCTCTCACAGGTGTTCCCCTGCCACGGGATATCCTTGAGGCCCTCTTCCTCAGATCTGGCCTGGGTTCAGTGTCCTGTATCGTGTTACTCCCATGCCGATAAGTACGGGTGTGGAGGAGACGGCAGGTCTCACCTCAGATGCCGCAGTCAGACCTGGAGGGTAGCTGTTGGCTCCTGTCTTTAGCACGCGAAGTCTTCATCCTCCTGAGACCTTTGCTGAAGGGCGGCTGATGACCATCTCTCGTCGCGGGGATACTCTCTCTCACCGGCATCCCTGAGGCCTTTGCCCCTGAGTCACCACGGCTGGCATTGACCAGTGTCCGTGTAACCCCAAAGGTGGGTGTTTCGAATGGTCCGGCCTGCTCACCTCTGCAGATCCCAGGTGTGCTGAAAGCATCATCAAACAGATGGTCTTTTCTCCGTGCCACGGATGTTCGTTAGGACTTGCGCACTGTGTTCTGACGCTTGTCACCTTCCTTGTCTTTGAGGTGTGAGTAGTCTTGCCACACTCTTCTCTCTGTCCTTGTCTTTGAGGTGTGAGTAGTCTTGCCACACTCTTCTCCTTGTCCTCTATTTCTTTCTCCGTGAGGATGTCATGTCACTCTGACTTCTTCTCCTTCTTACAGTGGCAACCGTGCCACTCAGGTCTTTCTTTCCCCTTTTTCTTTAAGTGGCAGACGTGCCACTCTGATGTCATCTTCCTTCTTGTAGTGGCAAACGTGCCACTCAGATATCTTCTTTTCTTGTGGTGGCAAACGTGCCACTGCGATATCTTCTTTCTTCTTAGTGGCGGACGTGCCACTCTGGTCTCTTCGCTTCACGACCTACTTCGGACCGTTCCTGGTCTCCTCTTATCTGGCCAGGCTTCTCCATGCAGCGCGCGCACTCTGCACGTGTTCCCCCTGGTCTTGTCCTCGTCCGAGAACACTCTCTTCATCTTCCTCAGCATTCCGAGTTAGGGTCGTGACCTTCTCTTCATCTTCTCCTTTTCACCAGTTACTTCGGTTGAAGTTCGTGGGGCCATGCTCATGGTCCGCTTCGTTCTTCTCCCTTTCACCAGTTACTTCGGTTCTTCTTGAGCTTCTTGGACCACTTGTCGGTCCGCGCTGCCGATCGCTGGCAGGATATCTTCGGTCTTGCGTCAGACCTCTTTGTGCAACTCCTGGCGAGTCGGCTTCTTTGGTGCGACCATGTGGCAGGTCGGCTGGGCCTTTTGGGGTGCGACCATTTGGCTGGTCGGCTTGACCTTTGTGGTGCGACCGTTTGGCAGGTCGGCTTGGCCTTTGTGATGCGACCATTTGGCTGGTCGGCTTCACGAGGTGTGTCACGTCGTGTGAGTACCTGTGTCCGCTGCCTTGTCAGGCGCTGGTGCGTGCTACTCTTCGTACCGTCGTGGTACATCTTCAGTGTAGCGTTGCTCCTAGTATCATGATCACTTGAGGTGGTGGCTTCTTGGCGCCACTGGGTGTTGCTCTGCATCCATGGCCGCCAGTGTCGGATACTTGCTGCGCCCATCCTCTTCAGTGGGTTCCTCTCCTGTAGGCGCTGCAGTGTACCTTCCGCGTCCGGCGTACATCTGCACTGAGTCCGTTTGTTCTCTCTCGAGGGTTCTCTCCACTTGATGCGGCGACAGCGCAGTCCTCGCTGGGGTGGATGTGGCTCGACACCGTTCTTCTTTCTTCCTCCTTGTTGCTGCGGGATGGCGCTGCATCCCTGTGGCACACTGTCTCTTCACCCTTGCAGTTCTGTGCTTCTGTCGCGTTCCTGCGCTTCTGGCACATTCCTGTGCGCCTCCGTCGCATTCCCGTGCGCTCACCATCGCGCCTCCGTCAGACCTTGCGGTACGTGCCTTGCTGCCTCTTCTCCCTTGCCGTCGGTGTCGCTGCTGGACTTCCTTGGCTTGCTGTAGGCTTGTTGGTTTCTTAGTGCTGCAGTACCACCAGTGGCCACTGGGTGGCAGTGTTGCTTTTCTTTTGGCTTCAGCAGCAACCTTCTGTACTGCCAGAACTCTATGCCTTGTTTTCCTTTCCTCCATTTCCCCAGGCTCCGGTAGAGTGCAGAGGGCTGGAGGGGAGCTGGAGCCAGGCAGACCAGTGAAGGGCAGGACAGGAGCTGAGCAGCAGGTAAGTCTCTTCATTTATTTGTGTACTTAAGTTTGTTGAGAGGCATAGGGGGGGCACAGGCACTGATGTGAAGCTGCAGGGGTTGGGGCACTACTCTGTGTGTGCGCGCGTTGGAGGGGGGGGGAGAAGTGCTCCTTCTCGCTGCGGGTATGCTCCGCTTTATGTCATCAGCTACATGGAGGGTACAGGCGCCTGGGCTGGTTAGAGGGTGAGGCAACACTCCTTTTGGGCATCGTGCCATCGCGCACATGGTGTGAGTTTATTTTCGGCAGCGCTGGCCACTTGCTGCTCTGAAGGCGCTGCTGGGGGACCCACGAGGTGGGGGCATGATCCGGATGGCCGGCGGCGGCCATTCTTTACTTTTGACATCGCCCTCCCTGCCCGCGGCAGCTTCCTGCAGTCCTCGCGAGGCAGGGGGGTGTGTCGGCAAGCTTGTTCCTATGCGGGGTAGGCACCCGCCGGTTCCGTTAGTCGGGCTCTGCTTCCGGGTGAGCTCCGCTTTATTTATTCACCTTCTCCCCCTTCGCCGCTCTCTGTGCATGCCACGCTGGGTGTGCCTTTATTTTATTTCCTCTGCACTGTCCGCGTCGCGGGCCAGGCAGGCCTCGCGCTCGTCCCCTTGATTTAGTTAGCGCTCCGATCCGCGCCTTCGCCCAACACGTTGCTCTCCCCTCATTGGCGGCGCTGGCCGCCTGCGGTCGCATTCCGCTGCGGGTGGGCTCCGCTCTCCATTGTCTCTTCGTCCCGCCCCCGCAGCCGGTCACCTAGCATCACGGACCGCGCGGGGGGGGGTGCTGCTGGTGGCGCTTTGCTATCGCGGCGGGGTAGGCTCCCGTCCGCTTCATTTGGTCCGGCGCTCCATCCAGGGCTCACCTTATGCCCGGCTGGGCTTTTCACGCGGGTGGGCTCCGCTTTTACTTGCCGTTGGCGGGCCTCCTTCGTTCCGCGGGTGGGCACCGCGTGTCACACGCCTCTTGCGGGGGTCGCAGCCGATGCGGGTGGGCACCGCTCGGCTTGCCTTATCACCGGGCACTTCCGGGCACAGCGGCAGGTCGGGGTGGGCACCCGACTTCCACGCTTCGACTCCGGGGCACTGTGCTTGCCCGCGGCGGTGCTGTGGGCTCCGACTCGCCCGGCTGTCTTCTCGGCGCGTCGCGCCTTCCTGTAGAGGGGGGGTGGCCTTAGTGGGATCACTCCTCTCCCCTTCACGAACAGAAGGGCTGCTGCGGCACGCTGGGGCTCACAACCCTCGTCGCCATTGTGGTGTTTGGGCCCTAGGCCCTCATGCTAGTAATGACGGACACAGGACACCTGGTTAGATGGTGGGTTAACTGGCCACGAGCACGTGCGCTCGGCCCTTTTATTAGCCTAGTCACCTGACCCAGCGACGTAGGTGGTGGGTGGGTGTAAAGTGTAGAGCATACACTTCTGAACACTAGAACGTGTCCATGCTAGGACACTACACCCTTTGTACACCCTGGGTTCGCACCGTACTGCTTCCCTGTTTGCACCGTACTGCTGTTAAAATACTCTGGGTTCGAGCCGTAACTGCCCTTAAATACCCTGTGTTGATCGCGGTAAAAGTACGAGCCGTACGTGCCTTGAGTCGTACTTCCCTTTTAAAGACTCTGGGTTCGCACTGTACTGTTGCCCCGTACTGCTTTTGAAGACTCTGGGTTCGCGCCGTACTGTTTGAACCGTACTGCGCGAAAAGCATTGCCGGTGCTCACGCGAGAAGCGTGAGACTCGGCAAGCTAACTCCGGCTCACGCGAGAAGCGTGAGAAACGGCAAGGTACTGCAAAAACCTTGCCCAGAGCATCACAAAGGTGCTACGAAGTGCGCAGAAGACCCAAAGAACTTATTTCAAGTAGAACTGTGCCATTTTGAAACCTGTGGCTGCCCTTAAACCTTTACAAGTAACTGGAACCCTAATTTACCAAGAGAACTGTATTTTATCATCCTGCCTGAGTGAAACCTTTTATATAAAGACTTCTATTTTTGATAAATACAGCCTTGTGTCTTTTGTGTGGTGGGGTGGTGATTATTGTGTGGGACAACTTGAACGCTTAACCTATATGCCCTCTGGAAATTTAGCCCGACTGCTCGCGCCACGTTACCTAGAGGGTGAGCAGGGGTTATTTTTAAAGAGGTGATCCTTTGCCCTGACTTAGAGGAAAGGGTCCCTGCTTGTCGCAAGTGCATACCTGCGCCAACCAGAGACCCCGGATTCTAACATTGGTGGCAGCGGTGCGGATTTACGGATTTGCGTTCTTGGTGTCTGCGCAGTGATTGCTAACCATTGCACAGTAGACGGTCCAGTAGCTTAAGCCACAGAACTTTTTATGATTTAATTTCGCCTGCCAAGAAAAGATCCCTTGCGTTGAAGCCAGGCCGGGCTCAAACAGCACAGCATCTGAAGCCTCTGAGATGGAATGGGAGTGGGATGCGTCAGAACTTGACGACTACACAAGAAAGCAACTCAAGTACTTTTGCATGAAGTTCAAGGTTCCGCATGCAGGATGCAGGAACAAGAAAGATCTCTACAAGGCGCTGAAAGCCTGGATGGAGTCAAAGAATGCAACTGATGAGATTGTGTTAGTGGAACCAGCAGAGAGCGTCCACAGCTTTGGCAGAAACCTGTCGCCAGGGGAGCTGGCAGACAGGCAGGCCGCAAGAGAACAAGAGGTCACTTTGGCGAAACTGGAACTGGCTCTGGAAGAAAAGAAGCTGGCCCTTGAAGAAAAGAAAATGCAAATGGAGCATGACTTTTTAATGAAGAAATATGATATGGAGCTCGAGAGGCTTGAGGCCATGAGTGTCTCAGCCCAGCAGCAAGAAAGGTGCGTTGCTCAGAGATTGAGCTTTTCTGAGTGGGAGGAGGAATCCAGCTCAGATGGTGGCAGCCATATTGAATTTTCTAGTGCTGAGAGAGTAGTACGCACACCCAGAGATGTGGCGCCTGACTTGAGGGAGGGGGTTAACATACACCAGGAGGTTCAAGGGCATGAGGTAGCTCCAGTAATGCGCAGTATCCCTGAAGGGAATAGGGTAACTGTCGCAGGGGTTCATGGTCCTAGTGGCGGGAGGGACACTCTACTGACTCTAGATGAGAGGTGCAGGGAGAGGGGTTCCCCCAAAACTAAAGTCCTGGTGGGTGAGTGTGAAGACCGCCCAGAAGAGTGTGGGTTGTGTGACAGAGACAGTCAGATACTGTCTTGCCAGTCTCAGGAGAGTGGTGTGGAGTACGTGTGTGAGGCACTGGATGGTAAGGTGAAGGATAGTTGGGTTAACCCTGCTAGGGGGCTGTGTGATCCAATTGTGGGAGAGCATATTTTAAGTCCCTGTTTTCCAGAGCTATGTCAACACCTGTTGGAGAGTGAGTTCTCTGACCTCAGAGAGCCCACATTGGAGGCAAACCTTTTGGTGGAGTCCAGAGGGTCTGGAGAGGCATTGGGGAGTGACCCCGTGGGGAGTGGCTCAGGTATCTTCCAACCCAGAGGGGTGGAAGTGGTGCAGAGTAGCACAGCTAGGTCCCATGGTAGTGGGAGGGGTGTAGGGGCTCACATCCTGTCTCAGTGGAGAAGGAGTGAGTGTGGGGCTGCGTGCCCCCAGGTGCCCGAAACCCAGTCTCAGAGCCTGGATGGTTCTTTAAGGGAACACCAGGCGGGGAGCGTAGGCTGTGCTGATGGGCCGCCCGTTGAGGGGGATCCCCTAGTGTCTAGTGGACGGGGAGGGTCTGTAAGCAGGCCTCCCTCGGTTCTGGTGTCTGGCAGTACCGCTCCAGTTGGGAGGGTGCAGAAGTCCAGAGTGAGGGGTGAGAGGGGGAGAGAGTCCCCAGTGGAAGAACCAGTGGGTCAGGGGCCAGCCAGAAGGGCTGCGTCACCAGTGAATGACTATGGTGACACCACTTCTGTCCTGGGGGATCTTCAGGCACTGTCAGATGGACAGGGGTCGGGAGATCAGCGCCAGGCAGACTGTCACACGACACATGAGTTATGTGTCACCCTCAGGGGGGCATACGTGCTCCCAGGGAAGTCATGGTGCGCCAGGCGAGCGTTCAACCGCATGGGTTGGTCCCAGGGTTGGGAAGCCAGGTTCAGGGGTTGTCTGACCTGGAGGGTGGGACTACTGTAATCAGTGTCCTGACCCATGTTGCTTCTGGGGGTACCACTCCAGTTGGGAGTGGGCAGTACTCTGGAAGGGGGTGCAGAGGGAGGGAGTCCTCGCCTCTGGCCCCGGTGCAGCCTGAGGGTTTAGACCCTAGACTGGAGAGCCAGGGTCAGGTGTTGTCTGACCTGGAGGGAGGGACATCTGTAATCAGTGTCCCTACCAGTCTGTCTTCTAGGTGTACCGCTCCCGGTGGGAGGGTACAGCCATCTGGAAAGGGGTGCAGAGGGAGGGAGTCCTCGCCTCTGACCCCGGCTCAACTGGAGGGTTTAGACCCTAGGTTGGAGGGCCAGGTTCAGGGTGTCCCCCCTGACCTGGACGCCCAGTTGCAGGATAGAACACCTGAACTGGTGGCCGAATTGCGCAGGACACCTGCCCCAGGTGCCCTGGCAATTCTGGAAGGGGGTACCACTCCAGGTGGGAGGGTACAGAGCCCCAAGGAGAAGGACCGGGTGTGGGAGAGGCCACCCCAGTCTTGGGTCCAGCTGCCGGGTACAGTCCTGGGGCTGGTGGGTCAGTGCCAGGATGTCATACCTGACCTGACAAGGGGGAGAATGGACAAAGGGTGCCAAGCACCTGGGGCTACTGCCCCCCGCTCCCTGGAGCCACAGAGGATTGAGAGCCCTGAGAGGCATACGGCCTGGGTCTCATCCCTGACTACTGTCAGTGGCCACTGTAGCCTTTTGCTGTCTGTCTGTTGGGACACACCTGTGGGCCAGTTAAGGTTAGGTGCTGCACAGGTGGTGTCCACAGGTGAGGAGAAGGGTTCCCCATGAATTGGCTTGGTGGGCCCTGAGAGTATGGACAGAGGGAGTCCAATAGGTTCGGATTGGCATAGAACTGGAGTCTGCCCCTGCAGTTGCGGGCCAGGTCCTTGTTCTATCGCCCCAAGCAGGGAAGACCATCACGGTGGTGATTGGTCTACCCTACGTTTTGGCTGGAACGGGGTTGTGTTGGACCTGGCCCTTTTTGTGGGGTCATCCCTAGACTTTTTGCCTTCCTCCTGTATTTTTCCAGACATGTTGTTGGCTGAATTATGACTCTGGGCACCTTACCACTGCTGATCAGTGCTAAGGTGCATATGCTCTCCCTATGGTAAAATGTATACATTGATTGGTGTCCATGTTTGGCTTATTTGGTTTACTGTCAGCCCCTAGTAAAGTGCACCAGGAGTGCCAGGGCTTGTAAATACAAATGCTGCTGGTGGGCTTGCAGCACTGGTTGTGCCACCCACAGAAGCAGCCTAGTAAAATGTGTCTAGGGTCTGCCACTGCAGACCCTGCGCGCGGTCTGGTACCATTGCGCTGACTGCGCAAGTGCCCCCACTTGCCAGTCCCTAAACATTCCCTTAACTACATCTTAGCCACCCCTCTGGTAGGCCCAAGGGCAGGGTGCATTGTAGGCATAAGGTAGGACATGCCCTGATGTGTGTGGCATGTCTTAATAGTGAATTACAGCCATTTTCGTTTTTCACTATTGAAGGCTACCTGCTCTCCATAGGCCTGAATGGGCTACTGGAATTACTACACGCTGTAATCCCAGTGGACTCATAGAGCATGGTAGAAAATCAAGTTTAGTATGCCTGAACTCAGAATAATAAAATACTTCTTTTAGTAAAGTTTATTTTAATATCCTGCGTTTGTAAATACTACTTTTAGAAAGTTAGTATTTACTGACCTGGCCATTTCAGTCCGCCTCTGCGCTGTGTGTGTGTTCTGCCTAGTAACAGGGAAGAGCAGGGCTGGGGAATCTCCAGAGACAGGCTGGCTGCCAGGTGGTGGGTAGAGAGATTACACCAGGATGGGTGGGAGGAGTACACCTTGACTCTTGAATAGACCTGTGCTCTGCCACCACAAAGCCGTCTCCGCCCCCTGTAGAGCGGCTGATGTCTCTGCCCTGCTGCTGAAAGGAAAGAGCAGAGTCACCATAACAAAGTGCTCCAGAACTGGACTGAGCCAGGCCCAGGCCCCCTGGCGCTAAAGAACAAAAGAATTGTGCTATAAAAGTAGGAGCCTGGCTCCTAAGAAATCAGATCCTGTTTGCGCCAAGAAGAAACTCTGCCTGAAGGAGAAGGACCTGGAGAAGCTGAATGAGGAATACTGTCTCTCTGTCTGAGAGACTGGCCTGCAGTGGGTGCCTATCTGCTGGAAGGAGAAGGAAAGCCTGAAGAAAAAGACTTTAATTCAACTTGTGCTTTTACAAACAATCTCCAAGGGCTTGCGTGTGAACTTGCCCCCTGACCTGCGCCCCAGGAACAGTGGGCGCTACCACCCTGAAAGAAGAGGAGAAGTGCCGTGGGTAATTCCGCAAGCTGACCCCTGGGAACCTGTGCATCCCCTGACCTCACTGAGCAACGCGACTTCTGCTGCTGGCGTGGCTGCAAACAAAGTAAAGGCCTGACAGCCCGAGCACCGTGAACAGCTGCCCCCTCGAGCCGTAGCTCGCAAAGTAAGGAGGAGAGTCCTGCGTCTGAGCGCCGAGCCCCTGTGACCCCTGCCGGGTTGTGGAGGCTCTTGTAAGGACCTGAAACGTGCCCTGGTTCGCTGTGCCGGGACGAAGCTGACAGCGCGCTGCGCTGGAAAATCACCCCCGAGGCTGCCCTTCTGCTTCTGACCCCCCTTCGTGGCAACCTGCATCCTGCCCGAGCGCCCCATGAAGCTCCGCCGTCCCCTGGACACTTGGGACGCCAGCGCGACGTGGGACACCCCTGGACGGGACCGCGAGGCTGCCACGAACCTTCCCCGTGAAGCTGCAAAGGTACGGTGCCGATCGCGGTGAAAGTACGATCCGTACTTTCCTTTAAACATATTGCCTTCAAGTGTACGGTGTCTGGGCCGTACTTGCCATTGAACCCCCCTGGGTTCGAACCGTACTGCCCTTTGTACACCCTGGGTTTGCACCGTACTGCTTCCCTGTTTGCACCGTACTGCTGTTAAAATACTGTGGGTTCGAGCCGTAACTGCCCTGAAATACCCTGTGTTGATCGCGGTAAAAGTACGAGCCGTACGTGCCTTGAGTCGTACTTCCCTTTTAAAGACTCTGGGTTCGCACCGTACTGTTACCCCGTACTGCTTTTGAAGACTCTGGGTTCGCGCCGTACTGTTTGAACCGTACTGCATTGAAAAGCATTGCCGGTGCTCATGCGAGAAGCGTGAGACTCGGCAAGCGTACTCCGGCTCACGCGAGAAGCGTGAGAAACGGCAAGGTACTGCAAAAACCTTGCCCAGAGCATCACAAAGGCGCTACGAAGTGCGCAGAACCCCACAGAACTTATTTCAAGTAGAACTGTGCCATTTTGAAACCTGTGGCTGCCCTTAAACCTTTACAAGTAACTGGAACCCTAATTTACCAAGAGAACTGTATTTTATCATCCTGCCTGAGTGAAACCTTTTATATAAAGACTTCTATTTTTGATAAATACAGCCTTGTGTCTTTTGTGTGGTGGGGTGGTGATTATTGTGTGGGACAACTTGAACGCTTAACCTATATGCCCTCTGGAAATTTAGCCTGACTGCTCGCGCCACGTTACCTAGAGGGTGAGCAGGGGTTATTTTTAAAGAGGTGATCCTTTGCCCTGACTTAGAGGAAAGGGTCCCTGATTGTCGCAAGTGCATACCTGCGCCATCCAGAGACCCCGGATTCTAACACTTGGCATATAAGTTTAGAGTTCAATATGGACACGCAGTGTCAGTGCTTGGCATATAAGTTTCTGTTCTTAGATGTTAGGTGAAGTTTTGTTGGCGCAGATGTATCTGGCGCCCTTAAGGGGTTCTGTTACAGGGGGGTAGGGACGGAGAAGGCGACTAGGTCATTCCTAGTCAGGCTGGGCAGAGGTTCTCTGGGTCCTCCTACTGCTGGGCAAGATCAGTGGGTTTCACAGGGTCCCTCACTCACTTAAGAGGCAGCACCTAAATCCTGTCACTCTCAGAGGCATAAGTCCCTGGCTAGGCCCTACCGCCTAAACTCCTGGTGGATTCTTCCAGCTCTGCTTCGCCCCACTGGCCAACTCACCACAAAAAGTTCCCTCCCTCACTTAAGTAGCCCTAGGTCAGGTGACCTCTAGCCAAGGCGGCAAAAGAAAAACCACACCTCCCTTCTAGAAGGTTCCAGCACATTCCAGGAGCTTCCCCACTCTACCTATGGGACAAAAAGGGAGCACCTGCACCTTAACACTACAAAAACGAAAAAATTCAGGGAAAAAGGGCCAAGTCCAATAGTATCCTAACATTTTCATTTTCCAATGCAAGACCGTCGGAGACAAGATATTTGTTTATTGTACGTGTCTGTTTTATGTGTTGTCTTGTTTGATGGTATGTCAATTGACATTGTATGGGCCAGAGTAATGGCGTCTCAAGGCCCTGTCTCGCCCCTGTGTCACAGGAGTACATTACAACAGGAGACATTTGTTGTCAGGTAGCAAGAGTGCCCTGTACAGCATTACTTTCAGGATAACAGTCTACAGCAGAAGTGTTAAAGATAGTGTTGTAAAGTTCTCCGAGTTCAAACTGTTTTTCATGAACATGCAGAGCTGTTTCATTTCTGTACATCAGGTTATTTCAGTGCATTGATAGGTATTGTCCCTGTTTCAAGTGCTGGTTTTTAAAAGTGTGCATTTGAACATATTAGCTATCTCTCAACAATGGCAACAGTGCCAGTATTGGGCTAAAAGATGAATGATATGGGTGGCGTAGGTTCCCATTATTAAGAAAAATGTTGTAAGTTGATAAGATGAAAATGAAATGCCCTTGATAACACAATTAGGTCATGTTAGGTAGCTGGCTTGTTTTCCCCATTTCTCACTCCACAGACGGCAGCCTAACATATAACATCACCATCCTCACAAGCACATAGAATAGCACTAGGTATATTGCGCTCTTAAAGGGTTTTGCCTAATTGAATGGGGCAAGGAGAAGTACTATTTTATGTATGCATCTAAAAGAAATATTGTGTATGTATATTAATGTTTTTCATTTCTAGGTTCTTCAGAGTTGCAGGAAATAATATAATAAATTATATTGTAAGGTGGAATCTTCTAAAATGCATTCTAAATGCAGTGCATTCGCCAGGGACACAAAGGATAGGAATAAAGAAAAGTAGTAATGTTGCGTTTATATTATGCTTAGGTATTGATCATTAGTAATGAGTATATGCCTATACAGAAGGATAGTGTGCATCGAATAACTGTGCTTCGTATTATAATGTTTCAAGGATACAATGTGTACAGATTTAATAGGTGTTTTAATATATAGGTGCAATATTTCAGGGTGTGTGAAAATAGGTTTCAAGGTGTAGGGATTGGCACAAAGGGGTGTGGAATTTAATGAAATATCTACTTGTTCACGGGGCAGGTTGCTTCTTAAATATACTTGTCCTGTAACAAAATTCACTTGTCCCTTTTGTGCCATGTAACGCAGCGACAAATTATGGCAGCAATGTCATTATATAAGAGCTCTGAAATAGCCTCTCTGATTATGTTAGGGCTCCTTCCATAGTAGGCTTTGAATACTAACAATTCCCTTATGCTGCCACGTTCCGCAGATCTACATACAGGGGCTGAAGGTAAAGGTAAGAAAAAGTTACAGGGCTGAAATACCGTTTTGATTATGTGCAAAATTACTAACTTGCATGTTTTAAGGGTTTTCACCAGCTCTTCTCTAAAAATGTTCCCATGCTGAGAAAGGTTGGATATTTACTCCTGAAAATGGCAGACATAATACTTCTTCCGAGGTTGTATAAAAAGTGGATGGAGGAAAAGTGAACTTGCAAACACTCAGATTTTCGCATGTGCAGATCTACACTTGCATATTTGCTCATGCTTAAATGCAGTTCACAAATGTTTTCTAGGAGTACTATTTCTTGGCCTACTTCAGTAAAGTCTTGTGAATTGTCAACAGTTGTATATCTGCACTTAATTCAAGGATGTGGGTGCACTTTATTTCATAATTGGGCCCCTAATTCGGTCTGGCATTAACAATGACCTTCTGTGTTTATTAAAATGTTGTCTCTCTCCCTCTCTCTCCATGAGGGGATTCCTCACATCCACAGGCCAACAAATACAACATGCACAGTTGTTTAGTGACCTCCTCCAAGCATTACTAAGACCATCCAAAGTGGCTATAATAAAATGTGCAGTGCACACATCATCAAAGGATTATGTATCAAAGGGGAACGCATTTATTGATGGGGAAGCACAGAGAATAGCACTGACTGGCTGCCAGTTAGCAATGGTACAAATAACAAGCAGCGAGAAGAACACTAAAGATAACAGTGACTCATTACACTCCGACCAAATAAATATTGAGAGGAAGGTAGAGGAGGATGAAAAGGAGGAATGGGCCAAAGGAGGGTGTGCGCAAACAAAGGAAGGCTTATGGACAGGGCTCAATGGGAACATATGCCTGCCTTCAGCAATGCTTCCTTCCATCACACGCCTTTTTCACGGTAACTCACATGTTGGCCGAGATGGCATGATCAGATTGTTTTCCCAATGTTGGTACAACTCCAAGTTCCACCAAATAGCAGAAAGACTTTGCAGACAATGCACTGTTTGCGCACAATACAATACTGGAAAGGGCACACCAACTGCACCTGTCCATTTCCCACCTCCCCACGGACCATTTGAAAGCCTCCAGATGGACTTCACAGACATGCCCCACACTCAAAAGCACAAATATGTTTTGGTAATAGTGTGCATGTTCAGCAAGTGGACAGAAGCGTATCCCACCAAGAACTGTGATGCACAGACTGGGGCCAAATGCCTTCTAAAAGAACTCATTCCGCGATTTGGTATTCTATCCCTCCTGAGCTCAGATAATGACCCTGCGTTCATCTCCCATGTGATAGGGGAACTATGAAAGGGGCTTGGGGTCACACAGAAATTACATTGCGCCTATCACCCACCAGCAGCGGGTGCGGTGGAGATGAAGAATAGGGTGTTGAAGAATAAGATTGGAAAAATGTGTGCATCAACTGAACTTCAACTTGTGCATAAACTGAACTTTCGTGAGTAGATGCACTACCACTAGCCCTGCTGGCAATGAGAAGCACACCAGATAGGGTAACAAAGCTCCGCCCCCACGAAATAGTATTTGGCCACCCCATGAACATTGCAGGCCATATGTCCACAGCTCCACTATCAATAACAGACTACCTGCTTTTATTGCAAGAAATTAACAGAGACCTTACGTTACCTTCACCGCTAGGTTCTGCTGGCTCTTTCAGAAGAAGCAACTCCACCACCACATGACCTGCAGCCTGGTGATTGGATCTGGGTAAAGGCCCACACCCGACGGCACTGCCTCCAGCCGAGGTGGAAGGGACCACACCAGATCATCCTAACAACAGCAACAGCAATCAAGTGCCAAGGACTGACATCCTGGATTCACAGCTCCCACACTAAGAAAGCAGAAGGGCCAGACAGCAGAGAATCAGCTCAACCAGCACCACCAGTGACATCTGAGGCACCTCGCAGGTACAACCTTCGATCCACCGTACAAGACAAGACCAACGGGAAATAAGAGGCAGCTACCTGCTCGTGGCAGGGTAGGCCTCCAACAGAAGACATAAGATACCAGAAGCAGTCACTTGCAGTGCACGATATGTTCAGGCCTCTGGGTATCACTCCTCCAAAGACGTCTATACCAGCTGCCTTTCAAGAGAGTGCCAACTGTCATCTGCTAGTAACCTCTGACGGTACACTATCAAGGCACCAACATTTCCTTCTAAATGGTTGACTGGCGTTTGCACCAATAGACCCCCAGGAGGTGCAGAGCCCGCTAGTTAGAGTTGCTGGTGATGCTCCAATTAGGTACCTAGTGGTGCATCACCCGCTAGTTAGATATCAAGGATAAGGCTTTGGAACATCAAAGAACTGAATTGAACACTTGGTTAAGAGTATGCAAACACCTAAGTAGACCGCAATTACGACAAATGCCAGCAACAAGATCTGGAAGGCTTAGATCAATACAACTGAGAGTAGAAGAGTCACAACTAATAATTTATATAAGGTTATTGTGTCCTGGAATAAAATTAAATAGTGTGCTGGAACTGACTGTGCCAAATACTCCGCTATTGAGTGGGTTAAGAGACCTGATCTTGCAAGACATCTCGTTCCCCACTTTTGGACATCAAACAACAGCACAAGATATCGCAGACATACGCCTTGACATTTTGGATTGCTTGATTTATGCAATAGAAGAGATCGGATCTGGTCTTATCAGAGACATTAACTGAACAAGTGAAAGAAAGGAACGATGCCAAGTACGAGAAGAACGAACAGAAAATTGACACCAGTCCCTGGGATAATAGTGACTGCGCTGATAATATTATTTGCAAAGGACATTGAAATACTGTTCATCAACGGCCGGCAGGGAGGTGAGGGGTTAGAAGATAGTGATTTGGTATCGGATGGGGCAATGTAGAAGCCATCTTTCTTGTATGATACCAAATGCTTTAAGATTTTAGGCCCGGCTAAGTTGACATAAAAAGCAGTGCACAAAATGTTTGTACTTTTCCATTTGCTTCAGAGACACAGCTTTTGTAACACAAGGTTTGCTCAGGGAAGATGCCTCCATAGACACAGGCATTTCAGCATAGCACATTTTGCAATATGTCTGGTCCTTTCTATTATGTTGCAATAATTAACTGGGAAGGTACCAACGTCGATAGATTCCATTACAGTGGAAAGTCTCCATAGCTGCCCACTTGGGACACGTGGTCAGCAACAGTATATTTCGGACGTTAAAAGGTATAGCACAATCTAGGCCTTTGCTAATTGGTCAAATGGATAGGGCTTAATTTGTGCTACGTATGTGATGATGCCGCATCCTTTGTGGTTTTGGCCTATAAAAGCTGTCACCAACGTCACATCTTTGGGCATTCAGTATCTTTATTGTCTGCCTCCGTGCTGCACGTACTTTTGCATTATTTGTTGTTCCCCAATAAATCTTGCTAACAGTTGTGCTGACAGTGCCTTGTGTTATTTGTATTATTCCTTAATATTTCTATTTCAGCTTCTACACTGTATACCCTTGAGGGATACAACACCACTTAAACACACGGTTTTCCAGCCGTAAAGCAAACAAAAATTGGCTTTCCTCATGGAGAGGTATCGAAAAGAGAGCTTGACACAAGTCAATCACGGTAAACCACTATGCCTGGCATGGAATCTGGAATAGTATCACTGTTGGATTCGGTACCACTGGACAACATGGGACAACAATTGTGTTGACCTTTCGCAGGTCTTGCACGATTCTGCATTTCCCACTTGGGTTCTATAATCTCATAATGGGTGAGTTGCATGGACTACCCATTATCTCCTTCAGTATTACCTGCTTAATCATGGAATCAATTACTGGTTTGATCCCTGCGATCGTCTCCGGTGACAGGTTATACTGGGGCGTTCTCGGGAACTCAGCATTCTGCTTAATCTGGATCTTAACTTTCAACACCTTTGATTAACCCAACCTCTTCTCCCGTGAAATCCCACACATCCAGTGAAACAGTCTCTCTTAAGTCAAGTGGAAGCTCTTCCACTGTCAGCACCGGATATATCTCTATGCACAAATGCTGATTTGCAACCTTAAAGGTGGCATCATCATCCTTTGTCTGTACTTCCACTCCCTTGGGTGTGCAGTAAATGGTGCAATTCAACTTGCACAAAAGATCTCGTCCTAGCAAGCAGACTGGACTTGAGTCACACACCACGAACTGGTGTCGATCTCGAAAGGTTCCTATTCTCACAGGAATCAGTTCAGTCAATGGGCTAGTCATTTTCTTATTTGCCACTCTTACAACTTGGTTTGATTGTCCCGAGAGGGGTAGGTTGGGAACTACTGCAGATCTTACAGTAGAACGGGTAGCACCAGTATCAACCAAAAAGGTGGTTTCATGACCATCAACATCCGTCTCTATAAACGGTCCCCTCTGGTCTACCTCTAAGACTGCCCCAAGAGTGCAGACTTCCTCCCCTTTCAGGCACCGTCATTTCAACGGGTCTGAGCTGTACTCGTCAAAGTTCTCGAAAAGGGGCATCTGTTGGTATGTTCGAATTCCCTGTGGAATTCTCGGAGGTTGCGGAACTTGAACTTGCGGGACCATCGTCCCCAATTGCATGGATCTAGGTTTCGTTACTGTATTGACAGCTTCAGGTGCCTGCACAATCTCTGCCTCTTGTTGCACCTGATTTGCTGAGTTCAATCTACACTTGCGCTTCCAATGTCCGATCTTGTGGCAAAGGTGACATGCAGTGATCTTTTTCAATGCTGCCACATCCATCCCTGTCTTGGGGTCTACAGGTTTCCCCTACCCTGCACATTCTGAGCCCTCCTTGACTGTTATCAGTCTTCTCCCGAGAGTCCCTCCATGTGGCTGCGTCTGGAGTTCCCTATCAGCGGTCTGCATTTGGACTAGCATCAGCTTGTCCTTAAGCTTCCTGTGTTTTGAGTCCACCTCATCAATGCAGTAACTGGCATACCGCAGTATTTCATCCACAGACTTGTTCTGTCAGCAGATCAAATGTTGCTGAGTCATGAAGCTAATTTTTTGTCTCAGGCCCAAAACGAACTTGGAAACGAACTGTTCCATATCTTTGGGGTCTAACGTATCTAGCCCACTGTACTGCTTAAAGGCTTGTAGGAGCCTTTCGTAGTATTCATAGATGGATTCTTTCGGTTCCTGAATAGTTCGGTCTATCTTAACCCAATCAATATCTTGTGGCGAGATTTTAGATTTCAGCCATGTGATTACCTGTTCAAACTTTTTCATAACAATCGGCGAAGGACCATTTGTAACCGGATCCCTGTCTGGTTCAGAGGTTGGCCCATCAACTGCAACTTTACAAGCTGACCACAAATCACTTGGTACTACAATGTCAAACTATATATTCAAGTCGACACACAACACCTTTGAGATTTTGACAAAGCGATCGACCTGCTTGTACCATTCGACAGGCTTCTCCCCCTAGCAGAGGAAAGTCATTAGTGAATGCTGCCAAATCACCTCTACTCCAAGGCACATGCACATACCCTCCATTCTATACTTCTCGTAAAGGGTAGTTCTCCACTCCTATCATTCCCCCTCCTGGAGGCAGCGTCTCTCCTACGCTCTTTTTAGTTCTTTTCTTTTTGGACCATCTTTTCTCCCACCTGTCGAGCATGCTCCATGCGCGTGTCCCTATGATCAGTTCTTGAATATGAACCTCCAACCCTATAACTCTCTTCTCTTTCAATTCCTGATCACTATACTGAAACTTGTGACTTTCCTGTAACATCTTTGTTTTGGACAGATTCAACTCATACCTTTTTGCCAGCTCTGTCAGTTTTTCATGTGACGACCATGCCTTACGAGTCACGTCCTTTGCTACAAACAGTAACTCGTCTGGTTCATAAAGTTCTACTCTTTCCAGGGGCAAGTTCCCACTAATTATCTCGTCTACTTCAGCTTTTAATCCCACCACATCCAACATCTTAGCTCGCTCTTATAGCAACTTTCAGCGTCCCTCGACAAGATGCGCCACTCGATCCCTCATTCTCACTATTTTGATCACCACATCGGTCCTTTTCCACTACATTCCTAAGGACTGGCCCTTCTGGGTCTCTGCGGTCCCAATCTCCTTTCATCTTGTCACTCTGGTTCCTTACTGGCAGTTCCCACATTCTTAGATCTGATCTTGACTCGGCCAAAGACTTCGGTCTCGCCGTTCTCACATCCCCCTGTCCTCTAGAGGAGTCCGCAGTGGCTGGTAATGGAGTACTTGATTATATGGGTCTAGGAAGGTGAGCTATTCCACTCACTGTGCCATTCCCTCCAGAGGTAATCCCTTCTCCTACGGCTGACTGCACCAAACTCCCATTTCTCACTTGATCCGGGTCATATACTGACACTATGGGTCCAATGGTACCCGGCACTGTAAGAGCATCCGGTAACCTTGTAACTCCGTTAGCCTCAGCACTTGTGGAGTTTGTGCCTTCATTCCTTGTGTTCCAGTTGAGATTTTGCCCACTATTCTCGCATTAACTGGAGCCTGCGATTCCCCGATCCACTCTGTCGGTACTGACTTTGCCTCCTCTGAGTCTGGGTTAAATGAGGACGGTCTCTCTGATGATAACCTTTCTAACAAACTGTCATCTGTGTCACTATCATCTTCCTCGGCTCTCTTCTTCTGTGTATCTCCCACTTTCACCGTTAACGAGAATAGCCTATCCCCCTCAATAGTTTCCACCCGCCATCTTTTCTCCAATGCATCCCATCGCGCATCTTGAAATGCCCTGATCGACTTTTTCACCCTTTCCTGACTTCGATCTAATTTCCTGTCATGTGCTGCTCTACCCATGCATGTAATGCCTCAAACTTTGTTGGTCTGGGTAGAGGTCGCAATGAAGACATCTCAGATTTCAAATGGTATAACGCTTCCAACCTGAAAGTGTTATAGCGTGGAAAAGCCAATTCTCCCTCTTTTTCAGTCATTTTATGCCACTTTTCAAGCCAAATTATTGGAAGCAAGCCCACATTCGTAGCCATGTAATAAGCTGGGGTATCCTCAGGTGGAGCTTCTTCTCCCACCCGAGTGACCACCCTTATTGAGGCGTGAGCCGGGAGTCAGTGTAGCGTACTTCACTACTGCTGAGCGTGTATTTGAGAGTAGATATATATTTTATCCTTTATGTCATTTTTAGACTGCTGAGACTACCTTCCTTACCTGATTGCTTTTTGACTGCTGCACATTGGGGGGCATTGCGGGGGAGTTTCACTCATGTGGTGGCGCTGAGGAGTGAAGGGGGAAGCTGCTTCTCGGGTTAGGCTCGGGCGGAGTTAGGAAACGTGACCGCCATCTTGGGGACGAATCGCAGCTAGCGCTCTAGTTGTCAGAGGATTGGACGATACTTATGGGGGCACTGACGCGACCGCGCAGACCTTAGACTCTTGAGGCGTGAGCCGGGAGTCAGTGTAGCGCACTTCACTACTGCTGAGCGTGTATTTGAGAGTAGATATATATTTTATACTTTACTCTATGTTTGTTTTAATCATTTTTAGACTGCTGAGACTACCTTCCTTACCTGATTGCTTTTTGACTGCTGCACATTGGGAGGCATTGCGGGGGAATTTCACTCGTGGTGGTGGCACTGAGGAGTGAAGGGGGAAGCTGCTTCTCGGGTTAGGCTCGGGCGGAGTTAGGAAACGTGACCGCCATCTTGGGGGCGAATCGCAGCTAGCGCTCTAGTTGTCAGAGGATTGGACGATACTTATGGGGGCAGTGACGCGACCGCGCAGACCTTAGACTCTTGAGGCGTGAGCCGGGAGTCAGTGTAGCGCACTTCACTACTGCTGAGCGTGTATTTGAGAGTAGATATATATTTTATACTTTACTCTATGTTTGTTTTAATCATTTTTAGACTGCTGAGACTACCTTCCTTACCTGATTGCTTTTTGACTGCTGCACATTGGGGGGCATTGCGGGGGAATTTCACTTGTGGTGGTGGCGCTGAGGAGTGAAGGGGGAAGCTGCTTCTCGGGTTAGGCTTGGACGGAGTTAGGAAACGTGACCGCCATCTTTGGGGCGAATCGCAGCTAGCGCTCTAGTTGTCAGAGGATTGGACGATACTTATGGGGGCACTGACGCGACCGCGCAGACCTTAGACTCTTGAGGCGTGAGCCGGGAGTCGGTGTAGCCCACTTCACTACTGCTGAGCGTGTATTTGAGAGTAGATATATATTTTATACTTTACTCTATGTTTGTTTTAATTATTTTTAGACTGCTGAGACTACCTTCCTTACCTGATTGCTTTTTGACTGCTGCACATTGGGGGGCATTGCGGGGAATTTCACTCGTGGTGGTGGCACTGAGGAGTGAAGGGGGAAGCTGCTTCTCGGGTTAGGCTCAGGCGGATTTAGGAAACGCGACCGCCATCTTGGGGGGTGAATCGCGGCTAGCGCTCTAGTTGTCAGAGGATTGGATGATACTTATGGGGGCACTGACGCGACCGCGCAGACTTTAGACTCTTGAGGCGTGAGCCGGGAGTCAGTGTAGCGCACTTCACTACTGCTGAGCGTGTATTTGAGAGTAGATATATATTTTATACTTTACTCTATGTTTGTTTTAATCATTTTTAGACTGCTGAGACTACCTTCCTTACCTGATTGCTTTTTGACTGCTGCACATTGGGGGGCATTGCGGGGGAATTTCACTTGTGGTGGTGGCGCTGAGGAGTGAAGGGGGAAGCTGCTTCTCGGGTTAGGCTCGGACGGAGTTAGGAAACGTGACCGCCATCTTTGGGGCGAATCGCAGCTAGCGCTCTAGTTGTCAGAGGATTGGACGATACTTATGGGGGCACTGACGCGACCGCGCAGACCTTAGACTCTTGAGGCGTGAGCCGGGAGTCGGTGTAGCCCACTTCACTACTGCTGAGCGTGTATTTGAGAGTAGATATATATTTTATACTTTACTCTATGTTTGTTTTAATTATTTTTAGACTGCTGAGACTACCTTCCTTACCTGATTGCTTTTTGACTGCTGCACATTTGGGGGCATTGCGGGGAATTTCACTCGTGGTGGTGGCACTGAGGAGTGAAGGGGGAAGCTGCTTCTCGGGTTAGGCTCAGGCGGATTTAGGAAACGCGACCGCCATCTTGGGGGGTGAATCGCGGCTAGCGCTCTAGTTGTCAGAGGATTGGATGATACTTATGGGGGCACTGACGCGACCGCGCAGACTTTAGACTCTTGAGGCGTGAGCCGGGAGTCAGTGTAGCGCACTTCACTACTGCTGAGCGTGTATTTGAGAGTAGATATATATTTTATACTTTACTCTATGTTTGTTTTAATCATTTTTAGACTGCTGAGACTACCTTCCTTACCTGATTGCTTTTTGACTGCTGCACATTGGGGGGCATTGCGGGGGAATTTCACTTGTGGTGGTGGCGCTGAGGAGTGAAGGGGGAAGCTGCTTCTCGGGTTAGGCTCGGACGGAGTTAGGAAACGTGACCGCCATCTTTGGGGCGAATCGCAGCTAGCGCTCTAGTTGTCAGAGGATTGGACGATACTTATGGGGGCACTGACGCGACCGCGCAGACCTTAGACTCTTGAGGCGTGAGCCGGGAGTCGGTGTAGCCCACTTCACTACTGCTGAGCGTGTATTTGAGAGTAGATATATATTTTATACTTTACTCTATGTTTGTTTTAATTATTTTTAGACTGCTGAGACTACCTTCCTTACCTGATTGCTTTTTGACTGCTGCACATTGGGGGGCATTGCGGGGAATTTCACTCGTGGTGGTGGCGCTGAGGAGTGAAGGGGGAAGCTGCTTCTCGGGTTAGGCTCGGACGGAGTAAGGAAACGTGACCGCCATCTTTGGGGCGAATCGCAGCTAGCGTTCTAGTTGTCAGAGGATTGGACGATACTTATGGGGGCACTGACGCGACCGCGCAGACCTTAGACTCTTGAGGCGTGAGCCGGGAGTCGGTGTAGCCCACTTCACTACTGCTGAGCGTGTATTTGAGAGTAGATATATATTTTATACTTTACTCTATGTTTGTTTTAATTATTTTTAGACTGCTGAGACTACCTTCCTTACCTGATTGCTTTTTGACTGCTGCACATTTGGGGGCATTGCGGGGAATTTCACTCGTGGTGGTGGCACTGAGGAGTGAAGGGGGAAGCTGCTTCTCGGGTTAGGCTCAGGCGGATTTAGGAAACGCGACCGCCATCTTGGGGGGTGAATCGCGGATAGCGCTCTAGTTGTCAGAGGATTGGATGATACTTATGGGGGCACTGACGCGACCGCGCAGACTTTAGACTCTTGAGGCGTGAGCCGGGAGTCAGTGTAGCGCACTTCACTACTGCTGAGCGTGTATTTGAGAGTAGATATATATTTTATACTTTACTCTATGTTTGTTTTAATCATTTTTAGACTGCTGAGACTACCTTCCTTACCTGATTGCTTTTTGACTGCTGCACATTGGGGGGCATTGCGGGGGAATTTCACTTGTGGTGGTGGCGCTGAGGAGTGAAGGGGGAAGCTGCTTCTCGGGTTAGGCTCGGACGGAGTTAGGAAACGTGACCGCCATCTTTGGGGCGAATCGCAGCTAGCGCTCTAGTTGTCAGAGGATTGGACGATACTTATGGGGGCACTGACGCGACCGCGCAGACCTTAGACTCTTGAGGCGTGAGCCGGGAGTCGGTGTAGCCCACTTCACTACTGCTGAGCGTGTATTTGAGAGTAGATATATATTTTATACTTTACTCTATGTTTGTTTTAATTATTTTTAGACTGCTGAGACTACCTTCCTTACCTGATTGCTTTTTGACTGCTGCACATTGGGGGGCATTGCGGGGAATTTCACTCGTGGTGGTGGCGCTGAGGAGTGAAGGGGGAAGCTGCTTCTCGGGTTAGGCTCGGACGGAGTAAGGAAACGTGACCGCCATCTTTGGGGCGAATCGCAGCTAGCGCTCTAGTTGTCAGAGGATTGGACGATACTTATGGGGGCACTGACGCGACCGCGCAGACCTTAGACTCTTGAGGCGTGAGCCGGGAGTCGGTGTAGCCCACTTCACTACTGCTGAGCGTGTATTTGAGAGTAGATATATATTTTATACTTTACTCTATGTTTGTTTTAATTATTTTTAGACTGCTGAGACTACCTTCCTTACCTGATTGCTTTTTGACTGCTGCACATTGGGGGGCATTGCGGGGAATTTCACTCGTGGTGGTGGCACTGAGGAGTGAAGGGGGAAGCTGCTTCTCGGGTTAGGCTCAGGCGGATTTAGGAAACGCGACCGCCATCTTGGGGGGTGAATCGCGGCTAGCGCTCTAGTTGTCAGAGGATTGGATGATACTTATGGGGGCACTGACGCGACCGCGCAGACTTTAGACTCTTGAGGCGTGAGCCGGGAGTCAGTGTAGCGCACTTCACTACTGCTGAGCGTGTATTTGAGAGTAGATATATATTTTATACTTTACTCTATGTTTGTTTTAATCATTTTTAGACTGCTGAGACTACCTTCCTTACCTGATTGCTTTTTGACTGCTGCACATTGGGGGGCATTGCGGGGGAATTTCACTTGTGGTGGTGGCGCTGAGGAGTGAAGGGGGAAGCTGCTTCTCGGGTTAGGCTCGGACGGAGTTAGGAAACGTGACCGCCATCTTTGGGGCGAATCGCAGCTAGCGCTCTAGTTGTCAGAGGATTGGACGATACTTATGGGGGCACTGACGCGACCGCGCAGACCTTAGACTCTTGAGGCGTGAGCCGGGAGTCGGTGTAGCCCACTTCACTACTGCTGAGCGTGTATTTGAGAGTAGATATATATTTTATACTTTACTCTATGTTTGTTTTAATTATTTTTAGACTGCTGAGACTACCTTCCTTACCTGATTGCTTTTTGACTGCTGCACATTGGGGGGCATTGCGGGGAATTTCACTCGTGGTGGTGGCACTGAGGAGTGAAGGGGGAAGCTGCTTCTCGGGTTAGGCTCAGGCGGATTTAGGAAACGCGACCGCCATCTTGGGGGGTGAATCGCGGCTAGCGCTCTAGTTGTCAGAGGATTGGATGATACTTATGGGGGCACTGACGCGACCGCGCAGACTTTAGACTCTTGAGGCGTGAGCCGGGAGTCAGTGTAGCGCACTTCACTACTGCTGAGCGTGTATTTGAGAGTAGATATATATTTTATACTTTACTCTATGTTTGTTTTAATCATTTTTAGACTGCTGAGACTACCTTCCTTACCTGATTGCTTTTTGACTGCTGCACATTGGGGGGCATTGCGGGGGAATTTCACTTGTGGTGGTGGCGCTGAGGAGTGAAGGGGGAAGCTGCTTCTCGGGTTAGGCTCGGACGGAGTTAGGAAACGTGACCGCCATCTTTGGGGCGAATCGCAGCTAGCGCTCTAGTTGTCAGAGGATTGGACGATACTTATGGGGGCACTGACGCGACCGCGCAGACCTTAGACTCTTGAGGCGTGAGCCGGGAGTCGGTGTAGCCCACTTCACTACTGCTGAGCGTGTATTTGAGAGTAGATATATATTTTATACTTTACTCTATGTTTGTTTTAATTATTTTTAGACTGCTGAGACTACCTTCCTTACCTGATTGCTTTTTGACTGCTGCACATTGGGGGGCATTGCGGGGGAATTTCACTTGTGGTGGTGGCGCTGAGGAGTGAAGGGGGAAGCTGCTTCTCGGGTTAGGCTCGGACGGAGTTAGGAAACGTGACCGCCATCTTTGGGGCGAATCGCAGCTAGCGCTCTAGTTGTCAGAGGATTGGACGATACTTATGGGGGCACTGACGCGACCGCGCAGACCTTAGACTCTTGAGGCGTGAGCCGGGAGTCGGTGTAGCCCACTTCACTACTGCTGAGCGTGTATTTGAGAGTAGATATATATTTTATACTTTACTCTATGTTTGTTTTAATTATTTTTAGACTGCTGAGACTACCTTCCTTACCTGATTGCTTTTTGACTGCTGCACATTGGGGGGCATTGCGGGGAATTTCACTTGTGGTGGTGGCACTGAGGAGTGAAGGGGGAAGCTGCTTCTCGGGTTAGGCTCAGGCGGATTTAGGAAACGCGACCGCCATCTTGGGGGTGAATCGCGGCTAGCGCTCTAGTTGTCAGAGGATTGGATGATACTTATGGGGGCACGGACGCGACCGCGCAGACTTTAGACTCTTGAGGCGTGAGCCGGGAGTCAGTGTAGCGCACTTCACTACTGCTGAGCGTGTATTTGAAAGTAGATATATATTTAATACTTTACTCTATGTTTGTTTTAATCATTTTTAGACTGCTGAGACTACCTTCCTTACCTGATTGCTTTTTGACTGCTGCACATTGGGGGGCATTGTGGGGAATTTCACTAGTGGTGGTGGCGCTGAGGAGTGAAGGGGGAAGCTGCTTCTCAGGTTAGGCTCGGGCAGAGTTAGGAAACACGACCGCCGTCTTGGGGGTGAATCGCGGCTAGCGCTCTAGTTGTCAGATGATTGGACAATACTTATGGGGGCAAGCCCGTCTGCGCCCGTCTGCGCCAGGCCGTTGCCAGTCGCCAGACCCCTTGCCCTTTCTCCTACTACATTCTGGATCTACTCGCGTGCTGAGTTAGTGGGGCTGCAGTCCAAATGCCATTCCTCACCATGGCATCCGTTGGACGGCCCTGTTAAATGTAAGTTTTGTTTGTTTCAACTTACGGGGGAGGTGTTGGAGCCTTGCCCTCCTTACCATACGGATTTCAGGTTTATGAGCCTGAACTGTCGGTCTCTGGTTAAACATCATGCCGAGGTTTTCGATCTTTTGGAGGATGAATCCCCTGATGTTCTTTTTTTAACTGAGACATGGCTTACACAAGACTCCATAGCAGAATCTTGGTTGGCTCTCCCTTCTGGCTTTGTCATGAAGAGTCTAAATAGAGTGAGGAAACGGGGAGGCGGGATTGCAATCATTATGAAAGATATTTACTCCTGTAGTTTTATTAGGGAAAATGTAATGGACTGTGAGAGTGCCCTATTTAAAATCATGCTGAATCCCAACCTTACTATCTCCGGTTTTATTATTTATCGCCCTCCTGGGCCATCTGGAGCTTTTAAGGAAGACCTAGTGAATAAAGCCATGTTTCTCGCTAGTCAAGCGGCGAATTTCAGCATTGTAGGGGACTTGAACCTTCACTGTGAAAACGCTGGGAAGGCAGAGATCGCTAGTTTTCTGGCTGATCTAGAGGCTCTTCAACTGACCCAGTGGGTGCCCGAGCACACGCATGCCGCTGGGCATTTACTAGATCCCTTATTTTCAAATCTCGCTCTGTTGAAGGTTCAACCTCCTGTTCCACAGTGTTGGACGGATCATTTTCTGGTTGTCACTGCGGTGGCGGGGCCAGCCGGGTGGTTACTGCTCTGCCTCTGTTTTGAAACGACCTTGGCATAAGCTAGATAGCAGTTGTCTGTCCGCTCATTGGTCTAGCCACAGGCCGCAACTGCCGCAGGACATGGAGGCTGCTGATACGGTTGTCCATGACTGGGTGATATCAGGCCTAGACAGCTGCATCCCGGCGAAGCTGGGTAGGAGAAATCAGGGGCAGTCCAAACCTTGGTTCAATGAATCCTTGTCCAAAGCCAAGAAACATTGTAAACAGCTTGAGCAAGTGTGGAGGCGCTCATATGATGTAGTAGGGAAAACTAACTATCGTGCTGCTATAAAACACTATCATAAATTAACTCGGAGAGCGAGGGCTGAGTATGTTGGTAATAAAATCTTAGACAGTCCTAACCCCTCCAAGACAGTCTTCTCCCTGCTTCAGAATATGAAGAATGGAGGTGTGTCCGGGATCTCCCCTATTTCATCAAATAATCAGTGCAATGACCTGGCCAGGTATTTTGTTAACAAGGTTGAGAAGATGTATCAAAGTCTCCCCCCCCGTGGTCAGGTCAGGCAGCAAGAGCGGGCCTGATGTTCCTGGTCCCCAAGGGACTAACAGCCTGTTATCCTTTCCTTTGCTATCTCTTGCAGATCTTGAGATCCTCTGTAAGAAAATTAAATCAGGTTCGCCAATTGACCCATTGACACCTAATCATTTTTGCCAGTTTTTCTCCACGATTGCGCCAGTAAGCTTGGAGTTGGTTAATCTCTCCCTGTCCTCAGCTACGTTACCAGCAGCGTGGAAACATGCGAAAGTCACCCCTCTGCTAAAGAAACCATCTCTGGATCCTGGTGAGCCAGGCAATTATCGCCCTATCTCACAGCTTCCTTTTTTGGCAAAGATGGTGGAATTCCATGTGAATACTATTCTTACTGAGTTTACCGAGCAGAATGCAATTCTTGACCCTTCGCAGAATGGCTTTGGAGCACTTCTCGGCACAGAGTCTGCTCTGTTGGCTGTGACGGAGGAAATCCAAGGGATTTTGGATGTGGGTTATTCTGCGGCCTTAATTCTTTTAGACCTAAGTGCCACTTTTGACACTGTTTCCCACGAGATTCTGCTGAGGAGTCTGCATGACATCGGAGTGAGGGATCTGGCCTTGGATTGGTGTCGGTCCTTCTTGACGGGAAGATCTTTTCAGGTCTGGGTGCCACCATTTCAATCGCAGGAGTTTTTTTTGCAACAGGGGGTGCCTCAGGGCTCTATTTTGAGCCCCCTTCTGTTTAATATTTACATGCAACCTCTTGCACAGGTGGCTAAGGGCAGAGGGTTGTCATTGGTGTCATACGCTGACGACACCCAATTGGTGATCTCTTTCTCCAAGAAAAATAATGTTAGTTTGGGAAGGTTTAAGGAGGATCTGGTAGAGGTTGCAGGCTGGATGTCAACTAACTGCTTGCAGCGGAATGCTAGTAAGTCCAAGGTGCTGTTATTTGGGAAAGACCGAGACTTATGGTCCGAGCAGTGTTGGCCAGACAGCCTCAAACCGGCCCCTGTGCCTAAAGAGGCAGTCAAGAATCTGGGGGTCTGGATCGACAGTGGGCTTACCTTCGATACACAAGCTAAAGCCGTGGCAGGGACATGGTTTGGACTGTTGCGTGGTTTGAAGCCTCTTCTCGTTTTTCCCCCCTAGGGTGCGTCTGACCATTATCCAAGCGACAATCCTGTCTAGGCTGGATTATGGTAATTCTCTGTATCTTGGGGCCAACAAGTCTTGTATTAAGCGCCTACAGAGAATACAGAACGCGGGCTGCACGTATTCTGGTGGCATTGCCGAGATTCTGTTCAGTTTCCCATGTCCTGCCCAAGCTACACTGGCTGCCGGTTGAAAAGCGAATCCAGTTTAAAACTCTTTGCGTTTCGCATAGGATTCTGACTCAACAGGCTCCCTTGGGCCTGTCCAATTTACTACAGTTTTATGTGCCGCGGCGGTCTCTTAGATCGGCTGACCAGGCGTCAGTGAATGTCCCTCGTGTTCTGAGAGCGAGAGCTGGAGGCCGCTCGTTCCGTAGTCTTGCGCCGCAACTCTGGAATCTGCTTCCGGTTTCGATCAGAGAGATCCAGAGTCATTTTGTTTTTCGAAAACCCATTAAGACCTGGCTTTTCCCGATTCACGTCTAACTGCTTTCCTGCCGGCCACTCTCATTGTCTTTTGTCGCGCTGGGACGCCCCGTTGCTGGGGCAGCTATGCGCCATACAAATCCGACAAATAAATAAATAAATATCTCCTCTACACATGTCTTATAAAACTTTAAACCATTTCATGATGAAATCAACTTTCCTTCACGCACAGCGTTCATTTTACTTCCTGATGTCAATCCATCAATACCAGTGTGGCTTTACACCAACTGACCTATTGCAGCGTGGCACCCTTTGACGTCACTCTTCCACCGCATGCAGCAGTTTCCCTCCTTTACAATTCGTCTCTTACACACTCATGCATTTTGTTTCATACAATGAAAAAACTGTTTGTCCACCAAACGACCGAACAGTCACTTCTCCGACTGCCTGTCCACCAACGACCGGACAGTCTATCACAATTGTCGACCTCAACTCTGGCAATCGTCTGTCTGTAAAACTGCCTCAGACTATCTACCCACGAACGGCCGGACAGTCATGCACTTAACTGATAGGATCCAAACACTTGATGTTCCACATACAGCAACCCACAACCGGCGTCGGTTACTCACGCACTAACACACACGTTTCCTATCACCGGTGGGCCAGTCAATGATGTCTCATGACTCCCACAATCACTGGTCAGACAATTTCAACTCTGGGTGTCTTCTACTCTGCAATCTCTTATCAAGGGATATGAAAATCAGACCTCCTGGACCGCGTGCGCTCACAGTCCATAATCACAATCACTCGACTCTCATTCCAACCCAGCAAGACATCACACAATCAAAACAACACCGCAATCTAACAGGCATACATCTGTGTTCATACTCACTCTCTCATGAACTACTGCTTCCGCCGCACCGTTACTCTCCGCCGGCTTCCATCAAACACTGTTGTACTCCGCTCATGATCCACTGGATCACTAAACACTTGGGCTCTATGGGATCAATATCTACCTTTCTCTACCTTTCCCCTTACTACAGAGATAACCATCCTACTCTGCTACCAACTGATAACGCCGGATTCTTATCTAATCTTATCATATCTTACCATTCCTAAGAATCCTCGGTCGACTGGACCTTTTTACCTGCTGTGAAGTGTAAAGGGAGAAAACCAATTCATTCAAATCAACTCAATAAACTAATCAATTCCGACTCTGAAGAAGCACTAACTCCAAATTAGTTTTAGGGTATTTATTACAAAGCTAAAAATAATTGAACGTACAAGCACCTCATGATGAGGTTGAAGAAATACATGGGCACTAATACAAAATAAATTCTGAACAACAACCTAATTCAGTGAAGCATAAAAAGAATAAGTAACTCTAAAAATATTAAACAAGCGATAACTGCTCCGACATCTAGATCAGTCTTCATGGATATTTGCAAGAAAATCTGTTAATCTGTCCCTACTCTATCACTAAGGTGACATCCCTACTTAGCATCTCCCAGGCAAGATCAAGAAAAGGTGTCAGCGCGTGAAGACTTCCTAACAAGTACACTCACGTTGAAAGGGTCAGTAGCTAAAAGCCACTAAGTTTGCTCTAAGTCTCCTTCCTCAATATCGATCCTTTCCTTCTACCTTCTAACGGCTCTCTGCTCCATCTGCTCTCTCCTCCCTCGGGGCACTATCCCTAATACAAAATGCACATTAAAGAGGACACGCCTCTTCAACACCTCCTCTGGCTAAGCACCTCACGTAGGTAATTTTCCACCAAAACTTGTATTTCGTCCAGCAACGGTTGATACGTCCTTGGATCCCAGGCTCCCTCAGCGCATCTTTCAATTATCAGCATTCCTGGAGACTCTTGAAACAATTTCCCTCCATACCTAACTCCTAAAACAAAAGGGTTAGTCTTAGCTAACGAGGACGGTATCATTGCACCTGCAACATAAGCTTGGAATGTTGGAAAACGAGGCAGCATCTGTGAGGCCTGCACAAATAATATGGCTACATTTGTCCTTCACTGGGAACCAAACACCCAATTGTAGCGCCTGACTTTCAGAGGGTAGCGGTGCAGAGCAGTCTGAGGCTTACTCAAGGGAGGTGGTGTGGCCTAGTAATCGCCATTTGCAGGTGCGCAGCAATAACACTCAATAATTGATTGTCCAGTCTGTACTTTGCTTTATAAAAGTAAGAGTACATTCATTAAACACACACACTACGCAATACTATGCACCAATTTACAAATATTCATAAACTGTTGGACTTACTTTGTGACATTGCATAACGTCTCCACCCCTCCCGCAGGCGGGGTGGGGTCTAGTACCACCACTCCCATGTATGCACATCATCTTGCCCCCAATGCAGTTAGTTGAACATAACCTGGAACGAGGGCCCTGCGCACTGGCACCTTCCCAGTGGCGACCCACCCCACTACCTCAACAAGCATTAAAAAGGGGTACACCTGCCTTGGTGACACATGACCCTGACTGAGCATCTCCTACTGACCATAAAGTATGCACCTCTATATCTTACGGGCTAGCAGTCTGGGGTCTTCACCTAAGCGCAGCAGCAAAAATACATGCTTACGCACACTTTAGAATGACAGTACTCAGCACAATTGTGGATCTTTAGAATGTATTGCAATTGCAGCCCTAAAGGCATCACAGATGAAATCACAGGAATACGAATACAGGCAGACACCCTAGCAGGAAAGTCTGGCCACATAACCCCACTCTGTTTATGACATCACCTTACACCAGTACTTCATGTTGAACACATGAACTTCAGTTCCTCTAAAATAAATAACCATTAGTAAATGCGTTTCTGGTGCATCTTTACCTTTTCACCTCTAGGGGATGACCTTCTCAAGACATCCCCAACTCAGCCTTTCACTCCTGGATGCACTTTTTAAGTCACCTTCAGCAATAGAACTTAAGTTCCAGCCCAGAAGATGTTTAATGCATACTGAGCCCTTGAGGGGCTATTCCTTTCAAATCCCCCAGGAAACTTAGGGTGGGACTTTTCTTCTTGCTGGGGGAGACTGCGCTCCTCCAGCAGTTCTCCCAGCACCTTTGCACTCACATGGTGGTGACCCCGTCCTCCTGGGGCCACCACGAGCCGAGAAAAAGCTGTTTTTGCCTTGCAGGCCGGTCCAGGCCTGCAAGGCATTATGGGTGTTGCCGCATATTATAGTAGTGGCTCCCCCGCTGCTTCGGAGGGTGTCGCGATCTAACTGTGGCTTTGCCACGTCTCCTGTTCTCGTTGGGGGGCCCGGTTCCACCCGGACCCCCAGGGGATTCATGGCAACTCGGGGAGCCCACCCCTGGCTACTCCGTCGCGGTCCCCGTGAATGTGCCCACGCTGAAAAGTGAAGACGGGGAGTGCCGTCGTGCTCTCCGTGAAGGTTTGCAGGGGGGCCTGGGACCCCATCCCCGGGCATCGAAGCTGGAGGGAGGCGGGGGGAGTGCCGTCGCACTCCCTCGAGGTCCGCCGGCACCAGCGGTAACCTCCGTGTCTGCACGCCGGAACGGGCAGACCAGAATGAAGATGCCGGCTCCCGCGGCCGCACACGGCGGTGCAGGCCGCGGGAGCCGGCATCTTCATTCTGGTCTGACCGCTCCGGCGTGCAGACACGGAGGTTCCCGCTGGTGCCGGCGGACCTCGAGGGAGTGCGACGGCACTCCCCCCGCCTCCCTCCAGCTTCAGTCCCTGGGGATGGGGTTCCGGGCCCCCCCTGCAAACCTTCACGGGGAGCACGACAGCGCTCCCCGTCTTCACTTTTCAGCGGGGGCACATTCACGGGGAGCGCGACGGCGCTCCTCGGCTCACATCTTCGCGTGGGGGCGCGACGGCGCACCCCCCGCCTCCATCTTCGGTGGGGGCCAGGGTGGGTTCCTGGCCCCCATACCAGGCACCTTCACGGGGCGCGAGACGGCGCTCCCCGGCTTTACTTCTTCTTGGGGGCAGCCCCCGGGACCTGACCCACCCCGGGGGCATCTCTGAGACCGGCGGCGGAGCCCCACGTGCTTCGTCGTCGGTCTTCTTAGGGGTCAAAGGTCGCCTACCTTCCGGGGGCCACATCTCAGCCCCTGTGGGTCCGATCTGCCCCATTTCCGCGTCTTCTTGATCCTGGTGGCATCCCCCAGCCACTGGGAGCACTCTCCTTCGCCCTCGGGGTCTCCAAGAGGGTGGATTCAGCAGAGAGCTGTCTTCACTGGCTCCTTGCGCCAGCCTGTCGCCTGGCTCTCCTCCTTGGCCTCTCTTCTCCCTGCGCAGAGGCCACTGCTTCTGCGCACCGGTCCTGGGCTCTTCTTCTGGTGCTGATAGGGTCCTGGGGGCAGTCAGGAGGTCTCTCCTTCCAACTGCCCATTGCGCCAGGCTCCAGCACCTTCAGCCGCAGGCGACCACACCCCAGAGAGAGCTTCTCTTCCTGTGCAAGCACTTTTTAAAAGTTGAGTAGGGGGCTGGCAGGAAGTCTCTACTGGTCCTATCAAACAGTGACACATCCCTGCCCCTACTCCCTCCTTCTTGTCCAGCCTCTGGGCTTGTTCAAAATGACATCGTCCAGGGTCTCTGGCCACATGGCCTCTGAAACCCCACTCCTTCCCTCCTTGGTGCAACCAGGTGCCTGGCACCAAGTGATGGATGAGCCTGTAGCCCCACCCCTCATCTCTTCATGGAGAGAAGGCCCTCGCTTGTGGAAGAAAGGTTATCAATCCATCCAGCTGAGGTCAGCCCTCAGCCTGGGTCTGGTCATGGCTGGCTCAGAGAAATATGACAGTTCTGGATGACCCAAAAGCAGTACAATACTTATTTTCACATCCGCTACAGTGGATTTAAGCGCGTGTCTGGAATCTGTAGGCCTAATGGAAGTTAGTCTAGCCCATAGGCTCCACATTCCCATAGGGGAATGAAGTAAAAAACACAGTAAGACACACTGACTTTCCCTGGCATGTTTCTTTCCAGTGTATAAAGCCTATTCCATGTCACCACCCAATACTGCATAAGTCCTGCCACACCATTCACTTTGTAGCTGCTCCTGGACTGCGCATGCTAGGAATCTCCCCTGCGCAGCCCGTACACGTGTGCACAAGCATGTACACATGTGTCTGCATGTAACCAGCCCGGTGCCCCATACTCCAGCTGCTGCGCAGCAGCCTAGTAAAGCCAGGGGTACACCAGTAAAATCCCTATACAGTCTCTTTCATCCTGAGTTGACTGTGGGTGAGTACCACCTTATGAAGCTCCCCCACAGTAAAAGCTCAACAATCAGGTGCTCAAAAAGCGAAAAATCCGGGCGGCCCATAGTGTCAGAAACACCTTCTAACACTTGGGAACAGCAAATTCTTCCATGCACATGAGTTTAACTAACTACCTCCAAATGAGAGCCTTTCCAAGGAAAGTACACTTCGGCTTACATAGTTCAGCTAACATATGAAATACGAATAGGCCTTTCATAGCAAGATGTGAACATTCATTTAGGCCTCTATACAACAAGAATTAAACGCATTCATAAATGTTGCATTAATAATTCTACACTTCATCACTTTAAAGCATAATTAGTTAATTCTACATACGCAAATTTTAATATGATGCACGTTTAAATCTCATGCAGTACATTACACACCAACTAATTCATTAAGCAGTTGCGATGAACATCAAGAGATATACAATCAAATTTAAATGACACAAAAAATTTTTCTATCATTATAATCACACATTTCATTATTACTTCTACCATTCTAATGATCAGTTTTAGTACAACACGAGATTATATGCGGGTGCGGTCTACCAACAATTAAGATGCACCCCTACAATTTTCAGAACAGCATGACGCTCTATCAAGAGTTTTAGCATTAAAACCGTAAGTCTGCACAATTTTAGTGGCCATTTCAATGTAGAATTAGCTATGTGCACTGCCACAGGATGCTTTAGATATATTAAAATGTCCCTGCCTCAAGTCGTTTAAAGCTAGGTGGTTCAATAAAGTTTGTCATTCTGAAAAAAAGTTGGCCGAGGTACTAAAAAGTTTGGGCAGCACTAGTCTAGTGTGGAATGTGCGCAAGGTTACAAAGTGTGCATATGCAAGTGAGCCCTCGGCTTCCGAGCCCTCGGCTTCCGAAGTGTATTCTGTAAAAGTGCGCGAGGTAAAAGGGGTTATTCCTCTTGAAGAGTCACCACATGCTGTGTTATGTTATATTGATTTGTATAGCGCACTAATCACAAGAGAGGGTATCGAGGCGCTTGCTCTTCCTGTCTTCCATGAGCTACGGGTTGTGGTCGATAGAATGGAGTCTGAATAACAGATTTCAGGAGCTCCTATTGCTGGTAGTGCTAAATTGATGGCTGTTAGTTCTTACTCCTTGAATGTTATTTCCGTTTTCCATTTGTTTTTTTGTTTTCTATAGGGGAAAATGTATTTCATATAGTTTCTAGTGAGGGTATTTTCGATTCTATTAGATTGTAGAGGGCTTGCCTCTACACATACTTCTGCTGCTCGAGCGGGCACGAGAGAATCGGGTAGATTTGCCTAACTCCGTGTTGAATAAACAGTTTAATCGGATATCCAGTCTCTGTGTATATTGCTAACATAACAACCGACACAGGGTGGCACTGCTGCATAGGGAAAAATAACCTTCCCGAAATGCCTCGGTATATTGAATGGCGCAGGAAGGGGAAGTGTCATGGTCAGTGCTCCTTCATCAAAGCTCCATAGAGAACATTGTAGGTTTTCTAGGTGTCGCCTAGGCAGCACTTGCTCTGTTTCTTCGAGACTATCTGTATTTAAACAAAATGGCAATAAAGTTAATTTATTACCACTTTATTTTTATCCACCCATCCTGAACCGAGCGAGGCAGGGCTCTCTGAGTGACAGCAGTATGAAAGAGGGCGGGCTGCCAGGGAAGTTCAATGTGTGCATGGCCCTTTGGCCGACGGTCTTGTGACAGCCTGCCAGATATGTGAACTTTGACGTCACTAACCCCAGACAGCTGGGTTAGACCAAGCCCAGGCCTCCAGTGCCCCCGGTGGCGCCGAGAAAGGCTGCACCCTCCAATCCTTGTGGTGATCTCATGCTGGTTAACAGCATGAGAGCCAGGGCACGAGTCGGGGGTACACGCGGGTGGATGGCGTCCACCCACTCTTTTCACAGGGTGAACGCTGTCCACTCTGGAAAGAATTTGGGCCCCAATAATGTGCTGAACTCGTCCTGGTGCAATTTCCAAACACCGGGACACTTTCAGCAGCGCCTGCACGTTGTCTGCTTTCCATCTGAGACAATATGCAAGCCTGGATAGGGTTTCCTTATTTAAGACTCCTGCTGGGCCCATAACAAAGGCAGAATTTGAGGGGTCCTCAGGCCCTTGGCGGAGAACAGTCAGGAGCCTCACACCTGATGCAAATGAAGTAGAGGGGAAACAAAGGCTCACACCTTGTTAGCACTTCACACATACTTAAGAGAGGCAGCTTTTCACTTTGGTCAGTCCCTGTTTAGGAGATATGCATGCACTGTAAGAATATCAGATGTGTTGGTCTTTCCCTGTATTTACACAAAGCAAATTGCATATATATAGAGATTACTTCCCCTGAGGAGGCATTGAAATAATTTAAGTACCACTATTGTTTCTTGTATAGCCCTACTCATTCCAATGCAGGGTTTCAGAATGCTTTACATCAACATGTACAATAAATTATATAAGTTTGTAAATGAATGTACAGGATGTGTTCGATAACACTGGGGGATTGCAAGGTGTAGAAATCACATATCGTCTTGCATAGCTCACTGTGCTGTTATCCTCGCAATGCGCTTAAATGTACACAAGATAGACCTGCTAAACATATATGTGAGGGCTTTAGATCTGATGTCACTTCTTGTGATACCACTACCTGTAAAGTCGTAACTTGTTTTGCCACTTTCTATGATGTCAATTCCTGTGATGCCATGTGTGATGTTGTGCGCCGTATGCCGTGCGCCGTGATGTCATGTGCCCCGCCGTGATATCGCGCACTGTGATGTCACTTGCATACTGTCAAACTAGGTCAGACACCCCTCTTCTTTTTTCAGGACTTGTGCCCTGATGAGTGCAGCACCAGGATTGGTACGGGAGTTGTTGAGGGTCCTGCGCTAGAGCCAGAGCCGAGAAGCCGGAGCAAGGAGGACTTTTGTTGGGTATGTGCCTATTATTTCTTTTATTTGTTTAATGTGTGCCATCCACCACCCATTTGCCTGCCCCACTACTATCTAGTGCTGCCAGCCACGGTTGATACAGAGCGATGATCAGATGTGCCAATTGTGATTATATGCAAAAGAGTGTGAAGGAGGTACACACCTGTCAAAATATTCACAGGGCAAAAATTAAAGAAAATGCAGAATGTACTGGCGACTGGATGCATTGTGGGTGTGAGGAGGCTGGTGAAGCTGCAAGGAAGAGAGGGCATGTCAGATATACAGATTAAGTTTTTCAGAAAGATATGAAAAGAAAAAGACAGATGAGTGGTGTGAAGAGGAAAATGGGAGGGATTGAGACTCCAAATACGTCGCCCCCTCCACAGACCATAGTAATTTTTAATTTACACTCTCGTTAAAACGTTTATTACCTGTGGCCCATTCAGCACCCTTTAACAATCACATCTAGGTATGCTAGTGCCCTTTGCTTATTTGGATGACAAGCTCACCACTTCTGGTGGCTCTCCGCACACCCACAGCCAGGACACCTTTCATATAGAAGATAAAGAAGTGCAAAAAACCACAAAAAAAACAAGCCAAAAGGCTTTCCAAATCTATGCACCAAGGATCTGGGATTATATCTCCTTATCTATTGGTGCAGTCCCGACCCAGACCCAATTTAGGAAACAGCTTATATTCACCATTTTAAAGAACACTATATCATGACGCAGTAACAGCCCACAAATCAGCTACCCCCTTCCTACCACATGGTCTCTCCAGTCTTTGGCTTTGACCCTAGACAGCTGCCCACTGCCCTATGGCTAGGTGTGCACTATGTACATACCACATACATACATAAAGCACCAACTATTTGTTAGCATTTGATTAAAGATAAACGTTTTGGAGACACCTATGCAAGCCTTCCCACCCAGCATGACTAATATAATGTATTTGAACAAAATAGAACTTTAAAGTACACATACATATTTTAATAGAGTTATTATTTATGTTTTTATTGTTTTATTGATATCAAGACAAGAAAAGTTTCTTCTTGCAAAGATGTATTAATGTTGCCATTGGACTCATAGTCAATTGATTACACTAACTGTGATTTAATGTACTGTGGTATCAGATTGCATGCAAATTAGAGGGGACCCCTTCATTTCCTTTCTGGCTGGAATCTGAAAAACCCTAAAAGCACCCCTGAAGCCAAACATGCACCCATGAAAAACAAATGAAAGGAAATTATTTGAAGTAGAAAACATTCCCTTGAAGTATTGTAGCTTGTCCTCTCTGACACTGCACACAAGGCACAGCAAACAAGTTACCCACAGCTGGAAAGAATGTTTACTGTCACATGATTAGGGTCCCTCAATGAAGCCAAACTGTTGGTGTGGCACATGATAGCGGTGCAGAAAGGGGCCTGTAATAATAAGTCATTATGTGGGTGGTCATTTTGGAATGGAGCACACTGGGGGCCTATTCATGAAGTTGTGCAGTTTGTGAGTACAACTACTGCTCACTTACTACAAAATACTATTCACTAACTTACGGAAGGAGTGCACAAAGTATGTGGGGCAAGGAGGCGTGGCTGGAGAATGAGCAATAATAACTACAGAAAATGGTTAGGAAAAATATGTTGAGGTTTAGGGAGGAAGAGGCTACTACCAACACCCACCCACAAGAGAAGTGAGCCCATTTTCATTCACAAACTACACATCTAAAGTTTCTCTAGTTCTAAAGGTTTAAAAATAGTAGTACATGTACTCCAGCTCGAAAGGTGCTAGCAGTATTTTCCATGGGAGTGTTGCATTACTCTAATGAACAGCTGAACAACTAGAGCGCCCAGATTCTGAATTTATGACAGAAGTGTGACACACCAGAACATCATCTTAATGGAATCGAAGCTGGTAATCTCAAAGGATTTGAAATGAACAAAATGAGGAGATTCATTTTGTCACTGAAATTCATGTTAGTGTTCTAGAAAGCTAAAACGAGGACACACTGTCAGTAAGCTCTCAAATATCTTCCTCATCAAAGTCAGAAAAAAAGGATGGGACCCTAAGTGAAACTTACTTCTAACACCAGGAGGAGGCATTCAGTTGATTCCTCAGTGTTCTACTGTGGCTTAGCCACAGTAGAACACAATAAGCAACTAAAGTACAAACATTCTGTATTAATGACAAAAGTGTGGCACACCTGAATGCCACCTTCATGGAATACATTGTCTACAGAAGACACTGCAGTAAAGGAACACAATGAGGGGTTTCTTTTTGTCGTAGAAATCGTCATTAGTCTTCTAGAAAGCTAAAACCCTATGTAGGGTAGTATTTAGATACATTTTGTGGCAAGTGACAAAGGCCATGGTTGGCATGGTAGCTTCCTATTAAGAGAGGTTTCTAGCAGGTTACCAGTATCAGCCCCATAGTTTTGGTGAAGAGGGTTCCTTTGTTCTCGCAAACATTTTCCAAGGAGACAAAATGTGTGGTTGGTGGTGTCCCCACGGGCCACACTAATGCCAGCAGGGTTGGACTGAGCTGTTGTGGGCGCTGGGTGTAAGATTGTTGTAGGAGAAGTAAAGTATGTACATGGTGTGTGTTAGAACTGGGGGTCTCTAGTTGGCAATGGTTTGCACCTTTGTCCAAATAGGGACCCTTGCTTCTAGTCAGGGAAAGGGGGATACACTCCTAAAATAACCCCTGCTCACCCCCTTGGTAGCTTGGCACGAGCAGACAGGCTTATCTCAGAGGCAGTGTGTAAAGCATTTGTGAACACACACAGTAATAGAGTGAAAACACTACAAATGGACACCACAATAGTTTAGAAAAATAAGTAATCTTTATCTAGACTTAACACAAGACCAAACGACAAAAATCCACAATACAATATCAAGAATATGACTTTAAAATGGTAGAAAATAGCTTAGTTCAATGTAGATGGTAAATGCGACACTTTACTCTCAAAGTACCTTAGATACGTTACGCAAAGCAAACAAAAAGGGTCGCAGGGAAGGTGATGAGTCGTTCCTTACACTCAGGGGAGTGGATGCGTCGGCTCCTTACTGCTACGCATGGGAGTGGATGCGTCTCTTCCTTACTGCGTGGGGAGTGGATGCTCGGTTTCTTAATGCATCCCGGTACGATGCGACAAGATGGTGCCTTGATGCGATGCGACGATCTGGTGCGATGTGACAAGATGGGGTCTTTGATGCTATGCAACAACTTGGATGTGATGCGTGGATGCCCGATGGCCGTGTGGCGAACATGGTGGGCTGTTGAACCACGACAGGCCTTGCGACACGCTTCTACGGTGATGCGACGGCAACCTCTGCGGTGGTGACATGCTTCTTCGGCGGTGCAGCGGCAAACAGCTGAGACGGTGGCACACTTCTTCGGCGATGCGATGGCAACTGATACAGCGGCGACATGCTTCTTCCTCGTTGCATCGCGCTTCCAGTACCAAGTGACACACAGTCTCTAGAGGTCCTCAAAAACACGCAGCAGGCACCTCTCTGCAGGTAGAATTCGCAGCAAGGAAATTCAGGGGAGCTGGTGGTGAAGTCTTTGTGCTCCTGAGTCTTCAGAACAGGAGGCAAGCTCAGCTTCAAGCCCTTGGAGATCTTCCTCAAGATGATATAGTGCACACAAAGTTCCTCTTCTCCTTTCCTTGGCAATAAGTAACCACTTCAGGCCAACCCTAAACAGCAAACAGCACAGGGGCAGTCTCCTCCTTCAGCTTTCTTGGTTTCTCTCCTTCGCCTTGATTCGTAGAAATGATCTAATGTTCTGGGGTCTGGGCCCCAATATTTATACTACTAAATCCTTTGTTCTCTGAAGGCAGAGAGTGTCTGTACCTAGTCAAAACCAGTTCTGTCCTCCCTGGTGCAGCTTCCTGGCAGGAGGTGGAGACAGCATTGTTGAAAGCAGACCTGGCCCAGGTAGCTGAAAGGAAGTCTCCTCCCCTACTCTCTATTCAATGTAGGCTCAGGCAAGTGAAAGGAAATCTCCTCCCCCCTACTCTCTATTCAATGCAGGCCCTATTCAGCCCGGCCCTGACTCATCAGACTGCTGGAGCCAAAGCCCTCTCCAGCCCCCTGTCACTCACAAACCAGACATGCAATACACAAACCTAGCAGAGGCATACTGGATGGTTAGGCAAGAAAATGCCTACTTTCTAAAAGTGGTATTTTCAAACACAGAAGGTAAAAATCACCCACACTAAAAGGTGTATTTTAACATTCTGAGTTCAGGTAAATTAAACTCTTTTTTCTACCTTGTTCCCTGGGCCAGTAAGGATTATAACTGCCCATTCTGGCCTATGGGAACAGGTAGCTTTGCAATAGTGAAAAACGAAATTGGCTGTAATTTACTATCAGGACATGCCACACACATCAGGGCATGCCCTACCTTTCACATAAAATGCACCCTGCCCACAGGTGTAACATGGGTCTACCTTAGGGGTGACTAACATGTAGCAAAGGGAAGGTTTAGGGACTGGCGAGTGTGTGCATTTGCCAAGTTGACATGGCAGTCTCAGACTGCACACAGGCTCTTCAATGGCAGGCCTGAGCCAAATTTTACAAGCTGCTTCTGTGGGTGGCACAACCAGTGCTGCAAGCCCACCAGCAGCATTTGATTTACAGGCCCTGGGCACACATGGTGCACTGTACTAGGGTCTGACAAGTAAATCAAATAATCCAATCATGGAGTTACTAATCCATTACAACAATTTACAATAGGCAGCACTTGCACTTTGGCACTTAACAGCAGTTTTAAAGTGCCCAAAGCATCTAGACCAGCAAAAACATAGGAGGCAACAGCAAAAAATGGACTAGAGACCCACGCCAACGGTGCCAGGTCTAACAGTGTAGACAAAGAGTCAGGGAGTTATTTTAAGGGTTTCATTCCATGCTGCCCTCTAAATTAAGCCCCTAGACCCTAGGAGAGTTGTAGATTTGATAATACTGTATTATGGTGTATCTGACTCTCTATCTCTCCACCACATCTTGGGTAAGCCTTCTCTGCTTCCTACCACTACCATAAACGTATCGCCCCAATCACAAGCTGGTGTTAATATCCCACAGCACCAGTTTACCTGCGATAGCATCCGCAAAAAACATCGCCACAGATGACCCCTGCAACTATCGCTAATGAGATGAAGAGTAGGCGTTCCCGTGCCAAAAGCCGCAACAACACCACTCCACAACATTCACAACGACCAGCCAGAACTGCGATAAGAACACAAAATAGGCGATAAGGCACGTTAGCAGCAGGAAAATAACACCTGCTCAGACCTGGTGCAAAGACGGACGACAGCCTGCACCACAAAAGGGAGCCCAGCCCACAGCCACATCGGAAGGGCAACAGATGCCATGGAGTCACTGGTCATGAGGGCCGGACACCCAAGAGGGCCACAACACCCACCGCCACCACCCCAGGACCCCAACACCCACCCGGAACCCCCCCCCCCCCGGACCACCACAGAGGCAGCGCTGACAAAGACAGCGGACCCCCAGGAAACACATCAGCCTCACAGACCCATCACCTAACAATGTCATTGCCCACTACAGGCTCAAAAGAACAACCCTCGTACGCATCCTGACCAACATCGCCCAACAGGCCGACAGCACCAACACAGCTGACAACCAGCATCCCACCCCACACAAAGCTGCTAGCTGTGCTGCACCTGTTGGCCCCTGGTACCCCCAACCAACACCCACCAGAGTCAGAGGAGTCTAACAGCCAGCAACATCCAAGTCCCTCACACCTGTCCTGGACATCACTATCAGCCTGGTACCATAGTCGCTATACGTCCAACACAAAGCACAGGATCCGCTGGAGACCAAGCAAGGACCATACGCCATAGCTGGATGCACGCACGTGTTGGGCCAATCCACAGCACACGTGTCCTACCTGTGCCCCCTGGTGACACAGCACACAATCAACGCAACAGAAAGCACATGTCAATCAATGTGCAGGCAACATCCGAACACCGTGGAACCTCCACCAATGTCACCTCCAAATACCCAGCCAGTGTGCATGATTCCTTCATCCTCCGACAGTCCATCAGCAACCAGCGTACCCAGGATGGCACCAAGGGAAATGCACAGCCCCTTGGCAAGTTCCAAATGAACACCCCACTCACCTCTACTCCACAACCATGCAACTCACAGCTCTGGCAATGCACACGTCACAAAATAACAACCAACATGCAAAACAATATGCCAACCCACCAGATAAGACAGACCAACTCGTAATGGTAACCTGGGCAAACCGTGAACATGAGCCATCAACGGCATGGTACCTCAGCCACACACTAGCCGAATGTGGGAGAGGTGGCAACCAGGCACGTGTGAAGGATGCAGCAGAACCATGATTGGGAAAGTACACAATGCCAAGAATGGCAGAGATGTGCTGGACAGACCGCAGTATGCCGAACACACCCATCACACCTCGAGGCCAACGCCGTCCTCGTGAGCGGAGTTGCCTGCGATCCTGTGTGCCTGCTGTACCCCGGCCCGCTGGACCCCGAACACGTCAGGCCTGCCCCTGCGCAGCCAGGCCACACTAATCACCTTCCAACACCGGCGTGTATCAAGGAGGGCCCACCATGTGCCTGCGCAAGCTCCAAGCCTGAGGCCCGCGACCTTGGCAGCCTCTCAGACCATCACGGCCTCCACGACACAGGTCCGCTTTACTCCTTTCTCGTTGACGTACTCTACTGCCGACTCCGGCCTACACCCCGGTCAAGTAGGTCACACATTTGGAACTGAGTCTTGATTACTCCATGGCAGGGACCATTATTTAAGGCTGAGTTCATGTCACTATACTCCCTTCGATGTGGTGCCACCAAGTCTGTGCATAGCATTCCAATCACACGTGTCTGTGGGCCTACGTGGACTACTGCCCTCGGCCTACGCTGCGCATGAATAGGTCACAGAATTGGAACTGAACATCGATTATTCAAAGGCAGAATACATATCATCGCACGCAAGGGGAGGCGTAAGAGAATGCCGCGTTGCAGTCCGGAGGGAATAGGATCATCGTTACAGAGGTGATCGAACACTACCGACAACTGCCCTGGTGTCACTAACTCTGTGCATCGCGAGCCAATGACAGGTGGGTGTGGGCCACTGCTGACCGCTGCCTCCGGCCTACACTGCGGTCCAGTATGTCACAGAGTTTTGATTTAGCAATGGCGGAGGTCACATCAGTGTACCGGCATCATCGCAGACTGCATCCCCTCTCAGCACCGGTGCCACTAAGTCTGTTCCCCGACATTCATGGACACTCTCTGGTCGTACATTGGTGGCGTCTGAGTCTATGGACTAGGGGCTAGTTTTCATCCTCATGTAGCTGATACCGAATTGGTGGGGAAAACGAGGCTGTCGCTTTCCACTCCACCATTTCCTGCTTCTAGATAACATCAAACCTTACGCATCATGCCCTGGAGGACACCTTCCACTGTCCCCCGCAACCCTCTGCAACATACACCTCGGACATTGATGAGGAACCGCTCAGGTCGCATAGCCCATCTGACTGCACTGCAAGTCACCGTCCCGTGGCTGGGAGCCTGTGCCGGCCGCAGTGCATACGGGGCCACTAACTCTGTGCTGGTCATGTCCGGGACCCCTTCTTCTGAGATATTGGATGGCCTCTGAGGCGATGGCCTTAGGGTCATCAACACCATGTGTCTGTGGGCCGGCGCGGTCTGCTGCCTCCGGCCTCAACTGCGGTCCACCAGGGCTCACACAACAAATCGAGTCCTGACCGGCCCGGATGTTGCATCACCGCAGGAGGCACACGCCACCACCGCCAGGACCACCTTCAACCACCATCTGCCAGAGTCGAAACGGTGGTAATGACAGACTTACGGAGTTGCTCACACTTGTCGTGGATGCCATCATCAGACTGATACCCTGCTCGGCACTCCAGGTGCAACTGACTCAGTGCTTCGCAAGCCATTGTCCGTTACTGATTGAGTTTTGTGTTGTGGAGCGGTTGCGCAGCAAGGTCACCTCAAGCAGTGTGGGAGACCTGGAACATTGATGAGGTAGATGATGCAGGTGTAACACACCCCACTGCATCTGCATCAGGAATATCTCGAAGGGACACAATCTGAGACTTTTTCTTCACATGGGGGCACTCAGCTGTAGTGCCCCAACCTGAGTGCACTGCTACCTCCATGATGCTCCGCAGTTGTCCCTGTGATGCTGGTGTTGTCTGTTTACGTATTCATTGTGTTAACTGTTGTATTTGTTGCCAGCACCAACGACTCCCTGAGGGCTGGCTTGCACCCACCCTACACACATCCAGCACAGGCGTCACTGTACAAGTGGCCCTGCCAATAAAGAGGCTGGGCGCACATGCCCGTAGTCAGTTCAACATGATATCTGCGTGTGTCCCTGTGGTCTTCTTGTATGCACGAGGGCCCAAGGCCCTACGACATTACATTGTGCTGTGTACAGCGGATGTAGGCATGTCACCACAGGCATCGGGTTTGAGCTTGGACATGTAGCTTTGTCGTCACCCACTCAATTCATAAGGGGAGTGGCCTGGGCCGTAGTACGCAGGGCCAACGTGGGTGTGTGACTGATATGTGCGGGCCCCTGGGCGTGGTTGTGTACTGGGAATGTGCATCTGCATGTGTCTCTATGGCAGTGTGGGTCTCCTTTGTGGGTGTAGGTGGTCCCTGAAGGGTAATAGACACCAACGTATGTGATCTAGTTCACCTTCCATGGGTTCGGTCTCCACCCACACCTGTTCGGCCACCTCCTTTTGGCGTGCTGACACATGGCATTGGGGTGCCATGTGTGGGTGGGTGAAGTGTCGTGAGCCAGCTGTGCTTGCGGGTGCTTCCTGCTGTGTGGTCTGTTGCAGGCTCTGTGTTCTCCTCTAAGTAGCTTGGCTGCCCGGGTCTTGGTGGTGGTTTGCGTGGGATGTCCATCGGCTGTTGTAGGGCGTCGGTGTCGAAGGTGTGGTGGTCCTCTCCGGCATCACAGATGTGTTGTCCTCTGTGCTCTGCTGGAGGTGTTGTGTGCCCCTCTGCAATGTGAAGGGGAGATGCATGTTGACATTGTGTTTACATGTATGTTGGCGCATTGTTCTGGGTTACATGCAGACTGTATGACAATGTACATTGTGACTGTTTGGGAGGTGCTGAATACTGCTGCGGGACAGTGTACATTTGGACTACATGACGGATGTGAGGTCGTACGCGTACATTTCCATTTCACAGTTTCCTTCTCTGTCAGATGTAGTAGGCATGTTTCTGTGCATGTGCGGAGTCAGTTGTGTCCTCTGTTCTGCAGTGTCGGCTTTGCGCATTGTATCACGTTGTCGTCAATGTGGGTGTGCTGTTCTTGCTATGTGTGTGTGCTGCAGTGTGCCAAGGGGATGAGGGACATGATCCAGGGTAATTGTGGGTGTGCAGTGTGCTACACCTCGTTGTGTATGTGTGCGATTGTGACCATCTCCCCCCGTCCCCCCAGTCCCCTGGTCGTTACTCACCCTGTTGATGTTGTGTCAAGTCCTCTCGAGCTGTGTCCGTACTCCCTACTCCTTGCACTGTCTCCACACTGATGACTGTGGCCTCGGTTTCCTCCAGATCCTCCTGTGGCACAGGACTGCCACCTCCTGTCGCCGTTGCAGCCTTCCTGTTGGCAGCGGGTTTGTGCCTGGTTTAGGTTGTCACATCATGCCAGCGCCTCTTGGCCTCCTCAGCACTCTGACTGCATTCCCGGTGGTCTACTTGTGGCTCAGTTGATGGTAGTGTTCTCTCACCTCCGTGACGCTGATCTGATTTTGCTGCGGACTGCACCCCGTCTTCTTCTCCCTCTTCTCCTTGGCCGTCCCCGTTGTTCCTTGCTGGTGGTCTGTGGGGGTTGTGGGGTTCGCGTTGCCCCCTGCGCTGGGTCAGGGTGCATCCATGTTGCTACATGCTTTGGATTGTTTCTGATGTGTTGTTTCTGTGGTTTTTATGGTGCATTTTCCCACCAGACGCGTGAGATTTGCAGGCTTGTGGCTGGTTTTTGCTAGTTTTTGTACCGCGATTGGCCTCATCGCATGATTTTTTGCGTTCACGTTACGCATTTTTGTGGCGTGGCATTTAATTTTGCGCTGCCATTTGACGCGTTATCTGGTGACTATTGCATGCTACCGCCGCGTTGTGAATATTTGGTTGGCACGGCGTAATTTTCCCACGATAGGCTGCGATGTTGAGAGTTGGGTTAAGCTACTCTTGCGGTTGTTATCACACGTTCTTGTGAATATACCCCCAAGCGTACAAATGAAGTAACTTGATTATCGAATTGGAATGAAATAGAATTGCCCAATGTGGAACCAGAAATCCTGGGATCAGTCCCCACTTGACCAAACTATCTGATCCTAGGCAATTGTTTTATTTCATTTTGCTTTCTTTCTACTTTATTATCAGATACAAGAGCACCTTGAAATACACGAGTTAAAGATGTGTGCTGTACCAAACCTTCTCTTGTGTTTGATTTAATAAACTTTGTTGGCCATATATAATGACAACCCAAGGCATCCAGAGGGGTCCACATGACAAATGATTTGCCCCTTCACTATTGGCATTGTCGTCAGGGTGGAAGGAGGCGTGAACAATACTACATTCATTTTTTAAAACTATCACTTTGAAAAAATACTTCTCAAAGCACTCATATAATCGGATGTATTAATGTGAAAAGCTTATGCATGTTAGCGAAATAGACTTTTAAAAACTTTGTAGTGACTTTATCATATTTTTAAATGTTTGATGCAAGATATCTTTAAAAAATGAAGATGTTCCTAAAGTTAGGTGGTGCAGGCCACTTTCTTCGCTGCTTTTCATTTACTTTAATTAGCCTGTAAATAATCGCTTGCAGTGTGCTTAACATTTTTGTGACTGTGAATTGTCTGTCATGCAAACAGCAGCCCAGGGCTGCTGTTCACTAGGGGTACAAAAGGGGGTGGTGATGGACGGAGCATCAGAACCAATCAAACACTCACACCCAGTCAACAGATCTGGGTTGGATCCATCACCGTTCTTTAGCCCACTCTACCACCCCAATTCAGACATGGCCATATGCAAATCAGTCTGACCCTGTGCCTCATGGGAACAGTCCAGCCCGAACTGCCAAGCCATGCCTTCCCTGGACCGGAAACAAGCTTCCTAGGACCGGTTTCTGGCATTTCAGCCGTCTTCAGCCAGGCTTGCTTGAATCCAGTGGCAAAGTGAGCAAGGGACTCACGTCTGAGCATACCCTGCCAACTTATGGCGAACAAAGCGGTACAAAAGGGGGTGGTGATGGGCGGAGCATCAGAACCAATCAAACACTCACACCCAGTCAACAGATCTGGGTTGGATCCATCACCGTTCTTTAGCCCACTCTGCCACCCCAGTTCAGACATGGCCATATGCAAATCAGTCTGACCCTGTACCTCATGGGAACAGTCCAGCCCGAACTGCCAAGCCATGCCTTCCCTGGACCGGAAACAAGCTTCCTAGGACCGGTTTCTGGCATTTCAGCCGTCTTCAGCCAGGCTTGCTTGAATCCAGTGGCAAAGTGAGCAAGGGACTCACGTCTGAGCATACCCTGCCAATTTATGGCGAACAAAGCGGTACAAAAGGGGGTGGTGATTGACTAGGGGGCCACGCATGGTCAGGTGGGCCGCACTTTGATGATCATTGGTCTACACATTAGAAAACAAAAGGGCTGTGACCACTTCCATTTTGTCCACCACGGAAGTGAAAGCTGCTTGTTGTTCTGCGGTAAAAAAAAAAAGCCTATAAGACTACCTGGCAGTCACCTATCTCTTTTGGGGGAGGGGATGGGGGTACATATATGATAACCCCGGAATCCTGGAACAGGGTCAAGAAAGTGTTTCAAATTACAACAGCTAATGATCAGAGAAGACTGCAGACATACTTTACTTATCCTTCTTGAGAGTAGGATTAGTAATAGGTTTCAGCTGTATAGGGAGGCTCTGATGTTGTAGCTCCTGATATTTTCCCAGCCCCAAAAGGAAATGGAGACATTTACAGAGCAAAGGAGCATTAGCAGGTGCCCAACACCCCTCTAAGTAGGCAATGCTCATGTGCTAAGGGTGTTAGGAGTCAGGCAAATCTGTCAGAAAATCTCCCACTTGCAGGCGATTATACAGAGCCTCGCCATGAACCCCGAAATCAGTACAAAATAAACTAATTTATGTGCTATTCTTCTACAAATGTAAGAATTACCACCATAATGACTCAGCATAAACTAGATAAAAAGTTGAACTCTAGACACACTCCAGCCATGTATTTTCACACATCACTAACAAAATAGTCTAAACCTTACCTATGTTATGATTAGCTGGTTTACATGGGAGTTATTTCAGGATATTTTATGCCCATGCATGCAAATCCTCCTGGATACCTTCATGCCATTATCCCAGAAGTTGGAATCTCTATAGCAGGCTTCTCCAACGAGTGAGTTATGGGTAGCTCTCCAGCTACCTGTAAGTAGCTCTCCTGTGTCCAGTCCATCCTACAGATTAAAAAGCTTTTGTTTGGTTTAATTGAAAAATCTATATACCAAAATTGAAAAGCATATAGTTGAGATGAAAATGCATGCATTCTGAGAACTCAAAAAATGATGTTTGAAAAAAAATATATATATTCTAAGAAATATATGAATATATTTTAATTATTTACATTTGTAACAGATAAATACTTTAATAAGTTATTGTGCCTTGAAATGTCATGTTATTAGTTCTAGGTTATTGATAAATATTTTAAATACATTTACAATTTTATAACAAAATAATGTAATATATTATTTGGGTAAAATAATAAATATTAATTTTCCCCATTAAAAAAAAAAAAAAATGATGTTTGGAGAAAAATGGTTGAATTTCAATTTAAATATATTCAAAGCTGATATCTCATTGATAAATCATTGTGTTGGGGAGTTTTATTATGAATATTATGACCTTAGGCACTGCAACTATGGCTGTTTTATATTATCCTTGTAGATCTATTGTATATTGATGAAGATTTTTTTACATCTCTCCTGGCAACCAAGCTTGATGAACTGAGGTGATCACTGCTGGTAATCTTGCATATGGTGGCCACTAATGCATCCCCAGTTACAGTGAAATGCTAAATTCTACATAAAGTGGAACAATCCCTTCTCTGGTCTGGTAATATGAGCAACAAAAAACAATATGAGACAATTGAGTGCATATAATTGTGTATGGCTTCATCAAGCTAAAAAGGCCCATGTTAGTAAGGAGTAAGACTGTCTTCTCTGGCTTAAACTCTATCAGGCAGCTCAACGTATTCAATTCACAACAATGTTATTGGAAATGACAATCGTTTGCATGATATTCTCCCAGATGTTTTTGCCTTTATTATCCTACTTTTGCTGAACCTGTTTTTGTTTTCATTAGGAGGCTACACACTTTACCCCTGCGCCATGGCCCGTGCAGGTAAGAGTAGTGGGGCCAGCTGTGGGGGGATTTCGACAGACGATGATGAGGGAAAATTAAATAAATAATATATTTTTCCTCGTCATAGTCCGTCAAAATCCCCCCACCCCAGCCGGCTCCACCGCTCTTACCTGCACGAGCCGCAGCTGTTACCCCTGCTAACCAGTGGTAAAGGGCTTGTGCTCTCCCTCCTAACCAGGGTCAGATTGGTATAAACCTAATTGGCACATTTGATTTACTTATCCACCCAGCCCAGGGCCTGTAAATTGAATGTTTCTAGTGGGCCTAATAACACTAATTGTGCCACCAACTAAAGTAGCACTGTTAAGCATGTCTCAGGCCGGCCATTGCAGGCTGTAGGGCAGTTTTAAATTGCCAATCTGAACAGGAAAAATTAACCTTTTTTTATTTTGACACCTAGAAGCCACCCCTAAAGAACGCCCTAATGGCTCATAGGGCAGGGGGGCATGGCATTTGAAAAGTAGGATATGTGTGCCTAAATTCTACATGTCCTGGCACTGAAATGCCGTTTTTCATTGCAGCAAAGCTAGCATTTAATATGTGATAACTCCAGTTTCAGAAAAACTAATGAAATACTACTTACACTCATGTGAATTATAATTTAATATCCTCTTTAGAGCTAAAGTCGGATTTTAAATTACTGTTCTGAAAATGCAATGTTTACAAAGTGGGTATTTTTCTGTCTAAACTAAATGTGCCTTTCTGTCAGTGTCCAGGGTCACATAACAGTTAATGGCTCTTCTGTGATGTGTTCCTTCCAGACAGGAGACGTAAGGGACTTGGGTGTGGAGAAGGTTGTTCCTCTTATGAGCAGGATGGCCTGGAGGGCTGTACCCAGCCCTTTCAGCGATTCAAAAGGAAGCCTGAGGGCTGTAAGTATCCTTTCCTGACTTCAGAAGAAGACAACTGCCATTGCCAAATCCAGCCAGCACCTGCCCTGCCTAACCTTTGTTTCCACAGACAGACTGGAGCCAAACCCAGGTAATAGGGAAGAACTGATCAGAACCATTTTAGGGTTAGACACAGGCTGGGAGCATATTGCCTCACATCTCAGCACTCAATTCGCCCCAGTGCAGCATGGTAAATGCAGTGCATGATAACGCTTCAGTAGCAGTCTTTAATGTTTCACCCTTGTTGATGCAGCCTGTGCTGTGTAACTCAAGACATATGAAAAGTGAAGGGGGGGGGAGGGGGAGAGAGAGTTGTACGTTATCTGCCTCTTCATAATCATTGCCAAGGGGAGCATTTTGCTGCCTTTGTATTATGTCTGAGGTGGAGCCAAACAGGGCCTCCAGCCTCTGACATTGGTGTTGTGGAAGCAGCTGAGAGTTGGGTTCCATTATGGTTGGTTGCATATTGGTTATTTCATAGCACAACATAGGTTTGACCCTGGCTGACATTGGTTCTAGGTCAGAGTCCAGCATCAGTTCTTGATCTGGACTGCCATTGGGCCTGGAGACAGTTCTACCGGGTGAGTTGGTGCTAGGGAGGGACCCTCCAGTGGAAATGTGACTGATGGCCTTTGCATGGTGCGGCTCCATGGGACCAAAAGGCACTCCATAGGGACCCAGTGGGGGACTGTAGCAACTGGAAAGCTTGCGGCAACTTGCAGGGTCGATAACAGCTTGTAAAGTTCAGAGCAGCCAGGGACCAACCTTGGAGTCATGTACCGGAGAAGAAGGCCTGTTAGAGTGACAACTGTGCAGCTTCTTGCCTCACTTTGAATGGAGAGAGGGGGTCCAGTCCTGCTTCAACTTCTTGCACTTGTGAAGTGCTTCAGACTTCAATTTACCAGATGAGTTGGGACAGGAGCTTATTGTGAAGATAGCCAAGTGATCTGGAGCAGCCCTAAGATGGACGCATGCTTCAAATGCACCTCTGCTAGTGCTCTGCTGCATTCCACTTCCCACGCTTTCATTGCCTTCAGTTCCATTAAGGTATGTTTATAACACGACTTTGAGTCATGGCGAGAACCCAAGCGTCAGAGACCAACGCTATGGGGACCCTTGGTAACGCTGTGCAACGCTGTGACCGACAAGGAGTACTCTCCTTGGAGGCTTGTGGAGATACGGGTGAGTCAACCTTAAAAATTAAAAATAAATAGGAGGGTCAGTATCATGGATATGACTTTAATGGTTGGCATGGGAGGGACGTTTGGAACCAAACGGTGTACGAGGCTCATATAACTTTCAATATGCCTCAAGCCAGGGATTGGAGTGCGTTTAAGCGGGATATATGATGATGTGTTAAGAGGAGTTTAAATACTGATGATGTAAACATGGATATGCTGGCATGGGGATTGAGATGAGGATGGAACTATTATATTACAGATACTGTACAGGTCATTGGAATATTGGACTGATATTCGTTGTGACCACAAACACTAGGTATTGTAAGTCTTAAGTAACTTATTGATTGTAGATATGATTCAGGAATACGTGTTTATATTGTAAGGAAGTATTCATATTTTGCACTGTCAAGCAACAAGGATAGTGCATCACAACCTTGTATGTAATTGTGGAATTTAGGGAGCATTTGTTTTTATGCAATTTATAAGGAGAATGCGCTTATTCTGGTCATCATAGTGCAAAGGCTTGGTGTGATCTAGCGTTGTGGGCGAGATGTATTAGTAGGGATAGTGTGCAGGGGATCATGAGTATCTAAGGCATGTTTTATAATACCAATACATTAATTGAAGGATGGAAAGTGTTGTAGTGGCTAGAAGGCATTAGGGATCCGATTCAGAAAAAGGCAGAAGGCGATCAGGAGAACACGTCCTTTTGGAAATGGGTATACAGCTACCCCCGGGTGAGGGCAGGCAGGATATTGACTTTCTTTTTTTGTTGTTAAAAGAATAAGGGCAAGAAGCAAATACATAGGTCAACGCATCAAATAGAAGTACTGAATCAAGTTGTTACTCCTAGTTATAAGTGGGTGTACACTGACAAGTGAGTGATCGGTTATCTGAATAGCATGCTATGGAGCGGATTGGTAAGTTTTAGGTTAAAGTCCCCAAGTAAGTTCAGAGGACTAGTAAGTGAAAGACATCAAGAACCAATGCCATTAGGTCAACAGATACAGATTTTGAAGTGGTATTCAAACCAGGATGAGAAGAAGGTGATAAAGTTTTGATGATTAGGAGTGATTGGTTTAGAAGAACACTAACTCCAGCGCATTTGTGGTTATTATGAGATGAATGGGAGAAAGTTTCGAAGTCAGTGTGCGGTGTTGGTGGTGTAGTGGAATGTTTAGGACCGATCCAACTTTCAGTGATGGCTAGGATGTGTAGCCATCAAATCAAAGTGATCAGTGATAAAGTTCATCTTAAGTAAATTTTGGGTCCACTGGAATGTTTCTGTGGCTCGCTTCTGGTATAGTAACAATATACCCATCAGAGATTGGAAAACCTCATCCTGACCCGCTTCTACTGTTGGGATGCAATATTACTTTTCCTTCACTATGTGATGATTTAGACTCCTACATATATTGTGACCGATGTTAACTCACCTGATATGTACAGGATGAGGTCTGTGTTTTTAGCATTAGGCAGCGCACTATAGATTTTACCTTTTGGTAAAGTATAGAAGAGTTAGCTACAGGGACAGCTAGTCCACATATCACTCACTGATACAAGCACAAACAAGAAACCGATCATGAAAATCAGAGTAGGTCTTTAAAATTTAGCCATGTTCCACTGATATGCCAATAAGGTGTCTCTTTGATTTACCTATATGGCAAACAGCATTCAGTAACATTCTTTTAACTATCTGGAATGAGTACTGGTTGACCAATGTGTTAAAAGATCAAATTACTTACCTTCAGCAATGCTTTTTCTAGTAGAGACTATCTAGCCACAGATTCCGCACCTGTTGAATAATCCCCAGATATCAAAACTAGATCCAGAAACTTCTCAGAAGCCGGTAGTGCCATGCAGCTCCACACAGATGCTTTCCTGCTCTGGAAAGGACATGTTTAGCCTATTTAGGTGCCCCTCCCGCACGCTGACGTCAGTTACTTTTGAGACAGTCCGCGTTCCCATATGCAGAGCCCTAAAAGGAAATCGGTGTGACCAGTGTGCAGATTCTAAGACTTGGTGTCTTGTTAATAGATAGAGTGCAATCACAGAACTGGGAGGTCGGTGAGGAATCTGCAGCTTGGTAGACTCTTTACCAGAAAGGGCGTTTGTAGGAAGGTGGATATCTGACTATGGTTACCCCCAACTTTTTGCCTAGTGTGATGCTGGTTTTTCGACTTAGTTGGCCTGAGATCCTGCCATTCAGGGTCTCAGGCTGTCTGCTCTCTCTTTAAAATGGACTCCATGTACCCTAGGTACATTCCCAATTGGTAAGGATCACCTTATTGGACCCTGTACAGTGTACCCTAGGTACCCAGGGCATAGGTGTACCCTAGGCCTCCCAGGGGCTGCAGCATGTATTATGCCACCCCTGGTCTGGCCTTCCAATCAGACACAACTGGCTGATCACTCAGCTGGGGCAAGGTCGTGTAATCACCCCTTGCTTAGATATAGTATACCTATACCTAACTTACATATAGACACATTTGTACCTATCAGTCACTCCTATGGCAGGCCTTAACAATCCTGGAGGCAGAGTGCTTGGTAACATGTGAGATGGTACTCTAGCATGAGCTGAGCCTGTCTGCAGCTTTCGGAACCAAGTCCTTATAGCTGTTCTATGATATAGCCTACCATATACTCTTAAAGTGCCTTATAATCTTAGACGGTTATGGTAACTATGGTTTGGCTTTATCGAAACATGTCGTGTAAGGTGTCTAACACTATGGAATAATACCCCCATGCCATTTCTGGACATGAAGATATTATTCCCCCCTTCTAGAGGGAAAGACATGTTAAAATCATACTTCACTGTTAGCCTCTGACCAAAGCCTCAACATCACAAAATGGATGCTGCTGCCACAGACACAAGTCTGACCTCCTGCTGCTGGGAGTGATCCCAGCCAGGGAGGCCTGGACAATAGGTTTCCTGCTTGGGGAGGTGCTAGCACCTCCCCAGACAGCCTTTAGTGTATTGGGGCAGGGTGGGCTGAAAGGAATGAGACATGCCTGGGGCACACAAGGTGTTCCTTGCATAGTCCAGTTCAAACCGGCGCTGGGGCACTCCAGCCCCAGCTCTGGCACGAAACTGGACAAAGGGAAGTGGGTGTAACCACCCCCTCCCAGGTCCCACCCATAAGGCGTGACCTAGCAGGTATCCCAGCCCCCCAGATTAGTATAAGAGTGGGAGTTGGGCCTCAAGACTTTAGATTATCCTGAACCTGCAAACTTGAACAGAAACTCTGGACCTTCGACATTCGACGAAAGAAGAAGACTGAAGAATCTCCCTTGTAGCCAAGGAGTGGCTACCCTGTGCAAACAGGCACCATCAAGAGACTACCCTTTGCTTTGCCCATGTTCTACGAGGAACCGACTGCAGAGCCCGACCAGAGCCTTGACTTCCAGACTTCTCCGACCCTGATCCACATCCACAGCAAAGCTGAGATCCGTGGAGGCGACGAGCGACGTGGGACCGGCTACCTGGGAAAAGTGGCTAGTAACTTAAAGCGCAGCTTCTGAGGCACCCTCGAAGTTGTGCACCGGGGATTGAGAAGCCCCAACCCCAAGCACCATCTGCACCGAAGATCAGCCCCCCACACTCCATGAGTCCTGCGTGGGGCCCTTCTGCATTTTCCTGCTTGCCGCGTCTGTCCGGTTGCTTGCCCGCTGGCTAGTGGCCTTTGTGACGACGCACCCTGAAATCTTCTGCGCTGGTTTGGCTCCTCCAGACTGGCTCCCGCTTCTCTGCAAAGAAGAAGCACCCCAGACCTTCCTGGTCTGCACCAGAAGCAAGTCCTCCGTTCTTCGTGGGTTCCGCTTGCCAAGGCTTGGTGAGCCCTAGTCCAACTTCGACGCCGCCGACAGCAAGAGCCTTCGTGGGACAGCTCGCCTCCTGGTCCTGGTCGTCCTCGACGCTTCCTGGTCCTCCTGGCTGCAGCGACAAGCTTCACCTTCACCTGCAATCTTCACGACATCGCCTGGTTCCTTCCTGGTTCCACGTGGTCACTGGCTAGTGACCTTGACTCTGTCCCTTCTGCTTGCAGGTTTCCTCTCTTCTTGATCCCAGCCTTGGGATCCACCGGACACTCTTCACTGACTGCCTGTCAGCATCTTTCTTCAGGCATCCATAGGAGTCGACGACGAAAACCGACGCATCTTCACCCCTATGCACCCGCAGCCTGTGGGCTAGGTAACTTGGGTACTCCGGTGCTCATCAGGATAGTGACTATCCTAGTGTCTAGTTTTCAAGTCTCAACTTCCTAGCTACTCCGGAAGTGTCCTAAATCTACCGTTTTCTAAACTGTACTATTGCTATTGACTTTTACGCATTACGCGTGAGTGTTTCCACTCTGCACACGAATCCCGTCGGCCTCCCACTTCCTAACTAACGCTAGTGTAGTGTAGCCCCAGCGATTCCCTAGGCCTAGGCCTATTCTATTTCCGTGACAGTGGTCCTTATACCACTTACTTAGTATATGGTTTGCGTGGCCCCTAGGGCCTAACTGTATTACTTACCTGTGTGACTTAATGTATGCTTAAATAAGACTGTGTTGTACTTACCTCTAATCTCATAAAGAGTGCTGAGGGTTTGACTAGAATAAATACACTTTATTTTATATATATATATCTGTTGTGGTGTCCTTTCATTTGGTATTCAAGGGATTATATATGGTATCACAGCTGGCTTCACATGCCATTCAGAGTTTAGCCTAAGACTGCTCTTGTCCATGCTACCACTAGGATAGCTGGTCTATAAGGTTGACTTTACAACCAATCACCATAAGGGTATTTGGACTGATATAAGGTGTACACTAGAACTAGTGACATCATACATCAGGCCAACTTCTCACATTGGTGAGCAGCGGTTGGGATCTGAGCTTGCTGTTGTAATACCATTGTAATCTTGAGATACTAAATTGAAAGATCACACAGATATTGTCTAGGTACATATAACATAGATTATAATACTTAAGTCCTACTGGACTTAGTAGTTGTAGGTTGAAGGGAGTAACACACCCTGACTACAACTACTAGAGAGGTTTAGTAGATACAACTAGTGTAGGTAGGTGCACACACCACACCCTCACTAGAATCATGTCCCTGAATGGAGATCACACTGATGCTCCCTCAGGAGAGGAGAATCCTAGACAGGTTCCCTCTAGATATGATGCATTCACTTTCCAGGAGATGAGACAACTGTGTACCTCCAGGAGATTAAAACAGGGTTCCAACCCTACCCTTAGACAGCTAGTGGAGCTTCTGGAGGCCTATGATGCTGAAAGAGCTGCCAAGTATGGTGCCATAGCTGTAGATAAGGGTCTACCCACCACAGAGGAGTCAGATGGGACTTCAGATGAAGAGGTAGTCTGCCAGGGCCAAGTAGGAAGACTTAGCCAGGCTAACCTAAGCTTACATGGGAGTTTGCATGGGGTCCCCCCATACAGACCCCCAAGTGGGCTTACACAGAGAAGCAGTAAGGACAGATCCCCTTCAAGGGAATCCATCCACTCCCATGTCTCTAGCATCTCTAGTGTTTCCTCTCACAGGGGAATGACTTCCCCTGAGAGAAAGGAACATGAAGCCAGAATGAGGGAAGCTAATCTGAGGATTCAGAGGGAAGAACTTGCCCTTGCCAAGGAGAAGCTTGCTCTGGCTAGAGAGCAAAAATTGTGTGGGTCAGAACCCACTGGTGGCAGCAACATTCCTAGAGATAGGGATAGGTCTTATGACCATAGAAACCTAAGCAAGATAGTCCCCCCCATATCAGAATTGGGATGACATCCACAAGTGGATGACTGCTTTGGAGAGGGCCTGCAAAGTACAGCAGGTACCCCAGAGTCAGTGGGCAGCTATCTTGTGGCTCTCCTTTTCTGACAAAGGTAGAGACAAGCTCCTCACAGTCAGTGATGAGGATGCTAACAATTACAAAGTCCTGAAGAGTGCTCTGATAGATGGGTTTGGCTTAACCACTGAGCAATATAGGTTGTTGTTCAGAGACACCCAGAAGACACAGACACAGGACTGGTCTGATTTTGTGGATTGTGCCACTAAGGCTTTGGAAGGTTGGTTAACTGGCAGCAAGGTGCAGGACTATACGGGATTGTACAACTTGATTATGAGGGAGCAGATCCTTAGTAATTGTCAGAACCAGCTTCTCCATCAACACCTGGTAGACTCAGATTTGACCTCTCCCCAAGAATTGGGAAAGAGGGCAGATAAATGGGTCAGGACCAGGATTAGGCCTAAAAATCAGGGTGGTGACCAAAAGAAAGATACCACCAAGCCTCAAGAGAAGGGTGGGGATAAAACAAAAGAGAAATCTTCCTCAGGGCCCCAAAACTCCACACAGGGTGGTGGGTCCCAAGCTCCCTCCTCTACCACAGTTAAAAAGCCTTACTGCCATGAGTGTAAAACTCCTGGGCATTGGAAAACTGACAGCAGTTGCCCAAGGGCTAAAAACAAAACTGTTCCTCCAACTACTCCTGTCACACCACCTATTACTGTCAGCAGTAATCCCCCAGGTGGTGGGAGTGCCCCCAAAAATTTGGTTGGGTTTTCTTGGGGAACACAGGGGGACTCTGGCTTAGCCAATTCCCCTACAGCAGCTACTCTTGTCTGTGATGGTGGCATGGGGTTTGCCAACTTCACTGCCTGTCCCAACACTTTGGGTAGGTACAGACAGGAGCCCTACATCAATGTTAGAAAAGCTGAGGCCTACAGAGACACTGGAGCTAGCATCACTATGGTGGCCCATAGGCTAGTTCCCTCTGAGCAGCTTTTGCCTGGTTTCTCATACCAGGTCATTAACATTGATGGCAAACAGAACAGTCATCCCATGGCAGAGGTATGTCTCAGCTGGGGAGGTGTCACTGGCCCTAAAAGGGTGGCAGTGTCTCCAACCTTGCCTGTGGACTGCTTACTGGGGAATGACTTAGAACTCTCAGCTTGGGCTGGAGTTGAACAAGACACCCATTCTAAAATGGTAGGCCTTTCACAAAAGGGTAGTGGGGTTGTGCCAGCCACAACCCCTGTCCAAGTAGATTTCCTCCCTGAAAAGGTTGGAAGGGCAGTGGTAGCCACAGCCCAGGCAAAGACAGACTTCCCTGTAGAGACTGGCAGAACTGTGACTGTCACAGCTCAAACACAAACTGAGTGCCTCCCTGAAAAGGTTGGCAGGGCTGTAATGGGCTCAGTCCATACTCAGACTGACATAGGTGTAGTGAAGCCTGAAACTATGGATCACTCCACACAAACAGAGAGTAGTGGGGAGGAAGAAAAGTCTCCCTCTCCCCAGACATTAGGAAAAGGTCAGCCTCCTCAGGGATCTGACATCACCCCTTGTGAAGGAACTGCCCCAGAGGTAGCCAGGCCTGGCCTGGCAGAGCCTCTGAGGTCAGTGGCCCCTTCCAAGGTGGGACCCAGTCTGGTGCAGGTAGCCTGCCTCTCTCTACCCTGCCTCAGTCAGCCCAGGGCTGCAGAGGTCAGGGAGGCCAGTGGACCCCAAGAGGGCCCCTGTCCACAAGAACCCCCCCATCAAAAGAATGAGGATTGCCTGGCTAGTAGCCCTAGCCAGGTGATAGGTAAAAACATTCCTGAGGGATCCCCTTTACAGGTAGTTAGGGACCTCCCCCAGAGGGATTCTGTTGGGCACAGGCAAACCTGGGACCTTAGGGCCCCAAACCTGACCTGTCCCTCCAGTAAGCCCACAAAAGGGACCCAGCCTCCAGCTTTAGGTAGCCAGAGGCTGACCCTGAGAGCACAGTGCAACTCAGTGAAAGAAAGAAAGGCATCCATGGTGGAGGATGATTGGAGGAAGCTGAGGCCTCACTTTGAGGACACTCACTTCAGTACTCCATCTCAACACCAGCCTTTTACTTTGCAAAGACACCCCAAAGGTAGAGATTCCCTATGGTGGAGACCCTATGATACCTTTAGGATGAGGGATTGCTTAGTGGACCATGAGACAGGGGGTAACCATGCCAGTGCTGGTTCTTCCTTATATGACCACTTAGGCAATAGAGGCTTACCTTGTCAAGGCCAGCCTTATCTCCTTTCGTTTGGGGGGGGGGTTGTGTAGGAAGGTGGATATCTAACTATGGTTACCCCCAACTTTTTGCCTAGTGTCTAACTGGTTTTTCGACTTAGTTGGCCTGAGATCCTGCCATTCAGGGTCTCAGGCTGTCTGCTCTCTCTTTAAAATGGACTCCATGTACCCTAGGTACATTCCCAATTGGTAAGGATCACCTTATTGGACCCTGTACAGTGTACCCTAGGTACCCAGGGCATAGGTGTACCCTAGGCCTCCCAGGGGCTGCAGCATGTATTATGCCACCCCTGGTCTGGCCTTCCAATCAGACACAACTGGCTGATCACTCAGCTGGGGCAAGGTCATGTAATCACCCCTTGCTTAGATATAGTATACCTATACCTAACTTACATATAGACACATGTGTACCTATCAGTCACTCCTATGGCAGGCCTTAACAATCCTGGAGGCAGAGTGCTTGGTAACATGTGAGATGGTGCTCTAGCATGAGCTGAGCCTGTCTGCAGCTTTCGGAACCAAGTCCTTATAGCTGTTCTATGATATAGCCTACCATATACTCTTAAAGTGCCTTATAATCTTAGACGGTTATGGTAACTATGGTTTGGCTTTATCGAAACATGTCGTGTAAGGTGTCTAACACTATGGAATAATACCCCCATGCCATTTCTGGACATGAAGATATTATTCCCCCCTTCTAGAGGGAAAGACATGTTAAAATCATACTTCACTGTTAGCCTCTGACCAAAGCCTCAGCATCACAAAATGGATGCTGCTGCCACAGACACAAGTCTGACCTCCTGCTGCTGGGAGTGATCCCAGCCAGGGAGGCCTGGACAATAGGTTTCCTGCTTGGGGAGGTGCTAGCACCTCCCCAGACAGCCTTTAGTGTATTGGGGCAGGGTGGGCTGAAAGGAATGAGACATGCCTGGGGCACACAAGGTGTTCCTTGCATAGTCTAGTTCAAACCGGCGCTGGGGCACTCCAGCCCCAGCTCTGGCGCGAAACTGGACAAAGGGAAGTGGGTGTAACCACCCCCTCCCAGGTCCCACCCATAAGGCGTGACCTAGCAGGTATCCCAGCCCCCCAGATTAGTATAAGAGTGGGAGTTGGGCCTCAAGACTTTAGATTATCCTGAACCTGCAAACTTGAACAGAAACTCTGGACCTTCGACATTCGACGAAAGAAGAAGACTGAAGAATCTCCCTTGTAGCCAAGGAGTGGCTACCCTGTGCAAACAGGCACCATCAAGAGACTACCCTTTGCTTTGCCCACGTTCTACGAGGAACCGACTGCAGAGCCCGACCAGAGCCTTGACTTCCAGACTTCTCCGACCCTGATCCACATCCACAGCAAAGCTGAGATCCGTGGAGGCGACGAGCGACGTGGGACCGGCTACCTGGGAAAAGTGGCTAGTAACTTAAAGCGCAGCTTCTGAGGCACCCTCAAAGTTGTGCACCGGGAATTGAGAAGCCCCAACCCCAAGCACCATCTGCACCGAAGATCAGCCCCCCACACTCCACGAGTCCTGCGTGGGGCCCTTCTGCATTTTCCTGCTTGCCGCGTCTGTCCGGTTGCTTGCCCGCTGGCTAGTGGCCTTTGTGACGACGCACCCTGAAATCTTCTGCGCTGGTTTGGCTCCTCCAGACTGGCTCCCGCTTCTCTGCAAAGAAGAAGCACCCCAGACCTTCCTGGTCTGCACCAGAAGCAAGTCCTCCGTTCTTCGTGGGTTCCGCTTGCCAAGGCTTGGTGAGCCCTAGTCCAACTTCGACGCCGCCGACAGCAAGAGCCTTCGTGGGACAGCTCGCCTCCTGGTCCTGGTCGTCCTCGACGCTTCCTGGTCCTCCTGGCTGCAGCGACAAGCTTCACCTTCACCTGCAATCTTCACGACATCGCCTGGTTCCTTCCTGGTTCCACGTGGTCACTGGCTAGTGACCTTGACTCTGTCCCTTCTGCTTGCAGGTTTCCTCTCTTCTTGATCCCAGCCTTGGGATCCACCGGACACTCTTCACTGACTGCCTGTCAGCATCTTTCTTCAGGCATCCATAGGAGTCGACGACGAAAACCGACGCATCTTCACCCCTATGCACCCGCAGCCTGTGGGCTAGGTAACTTGGGTACTCCGGTGCTCATCAGGATAGTGACTATCCTAGTGTCTAGTTTTCAAGTCTCAACTTCCTAGCTACTCCGGAAGTGTCCTAAATCTACCGTTTTCTAAACTGTACTATTGCTATTGACTTTTACGCATTACGCGTGAGTGTTTCCACTCTGCACACGAATCCCGTCGGCCTCCCACTTCCTAACTAACGCTAGTGTAGTGTAGCCCCAGCGATTCCCTAGGCCTAGGCCTATTCTATTTCCGTGACAGTGGTCCTTATACCACTTACTTAGTATATGGTTTGCGTGGCCCCTAGGGCCTAACTGTATTACTTACCTGTGTGACTTAATGTATGCTTAAATAAGACTGTGTTGTACTTACCTCTAATCTCATAAAGAGTGCTGAGGGTTTGACTAGAATAAATACACTTTATTTTATATATATATCTGTTGTGGTGTCCTTTCATTTGGTATTCAAGGGATTATATATGGTATCACAGCTGGCTTCACATGCCATTCAGAGTTTAGCCTAAGACTGCTCTTGTCCATGCTACCACTAGGATAGCTGGTCTATAAGGTTGACTTTACAACCAATCACCATAAGGGTATTTGGACTGATATAAGGTGTACACTAGAACTAGTGACATCATACATCAGGCCAACTTCTCACAGCGTTACCGAAGGTAAGTAACATGTTCTTCTGATAGAGTAACTACAGCTCCCAAACAGCTACAGTCCGAGCTCTGATCCCTTTTCTATTTCCAGAGGCACTCAATAGGACTGCCCTCTTTCACCTCTACTTTTTATGCTCATTATGGAGCCCCTAGCACAGCGGATCCAAGACAAGCCTGATATTAATGGTATACTGTTTTGTGGGAAGGTACACCTCATCAGTCTTTATGCTGACACTGTCCTCGTCACATTGGTAAAGTCAGACAGTTCTCCTCCCGCCTATTTTGAAGAGCTTTAACCCCTTCAGCGCTGCGCGGATTCCTCCGCGGTGCTGAAGGGTTCGAGCGCGGGCGGGGCCATGACGGAACGGTTCCGTCATGAACACAGCTCAACCGATGCTCATGACGGAACCGTTCCGTCATGAGCATGGAAGGGGTTAAGCCTTCGGGCAGTCGGCAGGATTTCGGGTACATGTACATAAATCACAAGCCCTGGACCTCTCTCTTACATCGGCTACTCATTTGGCTCTTTCAACCAAATATCCACTGCAGTGGTCTCCTTCCCCGATCTGGGTATAAAGCTGGCATCATCAGTAAAAGCAACAGCGTCCCTCGATGAGGCTCATATCGCCTTGCCAGGTTAGGACAGGTGGTGGTGCACAAGATGTCAGTTTTACCCAAGATTCTTTAGTGTCAAAATGTTTTTATTTAAATTTTTCAAGGGTAACAGTGCCTTGTAAACCACCAATCTATATGTTAGGTTTATTGCATCCGCAAGCTACAGAGAGTTCCAGCATTCTTAAGACAGAAAACCTGGCATAGATCAGCGTGAATATACATAGTATTTGGGCACCTTAACATTCATCACATTTCAATCATATATTGTGAAGTACCCTTATTAAGGGGGAACAAAAACATCATAAGAAAATTATCCAAGTGGATAACAGCTGCTGATGAAAAACTGCCTTATTCATATAGAAGGAGAGGAGGGGTAGGGGAGCACAAGAGACCCCCTCATAAGGAGGGTCATATCCAAAGAGTAGTTTGTTTAATTTCAGGAGCGAGTAGGCGAATATGGTACGGCTAAGTGTGGAAAAGGTGAAGTGCCCACAGTCAGAAGAGAACAGTGGGAGCCCCTCGGAGAGCTGTTGTACTAAGGGGCCCCATATATAGTAAAAGCTCTTCTGCGTATCGGCTAATATATCTGTGATGCACTCCAAAGCCAGTGTCTGCCACAGCTTAGAGTACCATTGAGAGAGGGGAGGGGGCTCCGGCTTCTTCCAGGCTGTGTCCAGGGCCATCTTGGACACCCCCAAACAGAGCCACAAGATGGAGTGATCACCCGTTGTTTGATGTTTCAAAGAAGGGTCTCGTAGGCCCAGCAGAACATGCATCACGCTCTCAGAGATTGGATACCCTAAGATGTTCCTAACCCGCGACAGAATCTCCTTCCAAAAAGGTCAGATGGAGGGGCAATCCCACGAAATATGGCGAAAACTTTCCAGCATCCCACAGCCTCTCCAGCATCCATCGGTAGCGCTTAGGAATATTGTATGTAGCTTCTTGGAATTGAGGTACCAATCATAAAAAAATCTTACAATGCACTTTCCTCAGGGCCACAGAGCGATTATACCTAGTGATATCTCTGTCAAGTGTTACCTATAGTTTCTCTTGTATGGTGATGTCCAGTGCGGATTCTCAAAAGGACACATGTCGAGGGTAGGCAGGGTCCTAGTGCTATGTACCAGGGAATAAAGAAAGGTTATGCAATCCCTCGAGGCCCTACAAATTGCTCAACAGGGAAGAGGTCCCTGGTGGCCGCCAGGCTCAACTGTGGCTGCAACACCCAATGTTTCAATTCAATATAATGAAATCTCTTGGATAGCGGTAAATGGAAATTGAAACAGCAACTTTCAAAAGCCAGGATATCCTTCCCTTGGAACATGTCAGAGATGGTTAGTTATTCCCCTTTCCGCCATCTTTTAAACGGGCCAACGGAGAGTGCCAGAGGAAATGCGGAACTGTGGTGTATGGGAGTATATGGGGACGGGAATGTTGTTAGTTTATGAGATTTAAGGACCGTATCCCAGACTTTATGAGGCTGTAGGAGTACTTTCATAAGCATTTCTCGGTCAGTCTTGTTGGGGTTTCCATAGGAGATCCCATATCGTCCGGACCACCAGTGCTCTGCCCATATGGAGCCAAAGCTAATATGAGACCCTAAGACACCATTCAGATATAACTCTAAGTTGGGCCACTCTAAAGTAAAAGAGGAATTCGGGAAAGGCTATACCCCGGGGTGTCTTGTTTGGGTAATATCTCCTCCAGTCTGTTGGCTGGAAGGGAACAGTACATTTTTGCGTACAAGTTAAGTAACGCTATAGGCATATTCAAGGACCACAACTGGGGGTCCTGCCCCGGTTTGGGGATGATCGAAATCAGTGCTTCACTCATTGAAGAAGGCACTTCCAGGGAGGGCACAAGATTTTATTTTTATTTCAGGCACTCCCAGTGGAACCGCCTGCAGGCATGCTTCAGCTTTTGCAGCGAGCTATTAAAAGCTTTGTATGGACTAACGGTCAATTTCGCATGAGAGAGGCAGTGAGTTATAAACCCCTAGAGAAGGTCTTGGCATACCATGCCTTTTACAATTTTATCAAGCAGCACAGCTTTGTTTCAAACTTGAATGGTCTCGAGAGGAATCCAAAAAGCATTGGCTTTTCATGGACAGAGCAATATCAGGACAACATCTCTGGAAGATCTTTTTCCTACCTTAGCACTCTAGATTGAGAAGCCTCTATTTGTCACCCATTACTGAATCCTTCTTAGATGTCTGGTATCAAGTCAGAACACAAAGGGGTCTGACCTCATTACCCTCTCCACTCACCCAGATTGGGGGTAATGTGGTCTTCACCCTAGGACTCAATTTCTTCGAATTTCCTCTCTGGCAACAAGTCTTCTGCTGTTCCATTGCCCACCTATTCGACACAGAAGGCCTTTTGTACTTTGTCAGCTGCCACTCAGAGTTTGCCCTAACCGAAACAGAGTGGCTTATTTTATCTTCAAATTCGGCACTGGATAATGCATCCCATGGTTCGCCCTGGAGTGCAACGATCGCTCCCTGCTTTAAAAAAAAAAAAAATGGATGGTATCCAAGTCAACTGATAAGCACCTGATTACTGAGCTATAAAAGCTCCTACTTCAGTCCACCCCTTAGATTAAGCACAAGGGTCAGAGATGTTGGGAGATGGAATTGGGACGCTCCCCGACACACAGAGAATGGAAACACATATTACTGAGCAAGTCACATTGCCAGCAATGCGGGCAGTACAGAAACAGCAACTGGGATAGCCACTTGCCCCACTTACCCCCGTACACCACACATAAACCAGATTGCTGGCATGGATGTGGTTCCTAGGAACTCTACTGCACTTGCTCTGGGAATACCCAAAATTAACCACCTATTGGTCCCAGATTCTGGATGATCTGGATTCTCACTTTCATACCCAATTACCCAGATTACCGGCCTATGTGGTCTTGGGGCTCCCAAACCCTCTTAGTTTTGCCATATAATCATGTCGGGGATGGCAGATGCGCCTAGCCCTAGGAGCCGCATTACAGAACATACTAACACACTGGGGCTCTGACCTAATTCCTACTCATCAGGGGTGGCTTCACCACCTCTCGTATATTCTAGTGATGGAGAGGATGACCCTCACACTCTCGGCATGACACATCCCATGCTGAGCTCTGTACCCCTTTTATTACTCTATTATCTTCTTAACATAGAAAACGTACCTGTCCTAAATATTGACGTCTCCTTCATTTGAAAGACGTATTGACTACTTCACCCTTAGAGAGTACCAACTAGTTAGTAACCAACACTATGCATGATCACATCAGACATATCACTCGATATCATCTGGTATGGGGGAAGAGTTGAATTTTTGGGATTATTAGTTTTCTTTTGCAATGCATAAAATCCTTTATTAAATCACCACGAAAACCAAAATTAATAAAAAGATTTAAACCATTAAATAGGTCAGGAGCCTCTGTCCTTTTTAGGCACAAGGAACAAGCAAGAGCAACAACTGCATTATACTTATGGCACAGGCACCCTCTCGTTAGTGCCTTTGGGTAAAAAGGCTTGCACTTCTTACTGCAAAACAGAAAGATGGTCCTCAGTCGGTTGTTGGGGAGACAGTGGAAGGTTCAGTAGTGCAGAAAGGAAGGCCTCCCAAACAATTTGCACGACCCACCTATCTGATTTTATGGCCTGAAAACCAGACAGGAATCGTCATATCATGCCTCCCACCAGATGGCCATGCACCACTAAGGGCACAGTAAAGGTGGTAGCAATGGGGGGAAGGGGGGGGGGTGGACATAACGGCCACAAAACTGCAGGGCACCATGCTGGGGCGGGACTGGCTGGTGATAATGGTACAGCTGCAAAACCATGAAGAGTTGTAGGGTTGATACAGCTGGCAAGCTGGGGCAGATAATCCCTGGGAGCATGCCATGGCCCTTTTCTCTTTGAACTGCTTGACAGTGGAGTCTGTCTTGTCTCTAAACAGGTGAGTCCCACTTGAAACAGCATGCTCATGAGAGATGACTAGACATCACCTGAAAAAACAGTTGGCAGCAGCCGGGTGTGGTGGTGAATGCCAACATTGTGTTTAACGGTCGTCCATACATGATTGGTTAAATCAGAGAGTAAGAGTCTTGTTACACTACGTATTAGAACGGGAACAACAGGAAGGCAGGTGCCCTAACAGGAAATGCGCAGGTTGGAGCATTTAGATGGAAAGAAATACGAAGGTATGTGAGCATGAGGATGAGAATTGGAGTTTCGGCATCAGGTAGCAGGAGAGGAATGTGGGTGGGGACTGATGCGGGTGTAAGTCACTGCATGGTAGGCTACAAGAGGCAGGGTGAAGAACTTGGTTAATGGGGTACCCAGGCTATTTCGCTGTTAACATTCAGCTATGGTTTTAGAGGAAAAACGGTGCATGAGGGCTAGGTGTAAGATATGGTACGGACTGCGAATGTTTAAAGTGAACAAATGCACAATGTACGTTTTAGTGGTCTGAGTGATAATTTACCGATACCTGTTTTTTCCTTTGTAGTGAAACCCCTGAATAAAACGTATCAGAGTTCGAAATTCATTGGGTATAACATGATTCACTTCTGAGGATGTGTTATGTGTTCTAGCATGCCCAGAAAAAGACTTGGATGAGCATATCTGAGGCATGAGAAGCAGTTGAATATATTACATCTTACGTTTGATTTACCAACGCAAATACATGAAGTTATTTCAATGTCCTGCAGTACATGGATCAATTTGGTTGAATTCTGAAAAAAGTATTAAGCGAAAGAAATGCTGTACGCCAGCTCAAGTAACGATACTACACACCTCTGTGTGCCATGCAAGCAAAACACTGCATGTGGTATCGGTAAGTCACCCTTAATGGACGCCTTACAACCCGAAGGCAGGGTGCACTATACCAGTGTGTGGTCATATCTACCTAAGGGGATGTGTCCATGTGATATCCAAGTTCACTCTTAGATACTACGAGTGCACAGGGAAGACATCCTGAGTACATAGGCTGGACAACCATCATTATGATATTCCCAGCTACATATTGGCTTCAAAGTACCTAAAGGTGTTTGGTACGAAACTCCTCATCTTAGCCCACACTGCTGCCAGTGCTGGAATTATTAATAGATGCAGAGGACACCTTAGAGGTGCTCCCTGAAAAACTACTAGTGTGTTGACTGACTGGTCTCGACCAGCCAGCCACCATAGGCAGGTTTCTGACCTCCTGAGGCGAGAGTCTTTGCTCCCAGAAGTCCAGAACAAAGCCTTCGCCGGGAGGAGGTGGGAAGCTTCAAAGGCCCTGCTGCCTTTGATATGCAACTCCAGGCCTCTCCAGATAGTGGCAGTGCCCCCACCTGTACTGAACCTACCTTTTGGTGGCAAGACAGGCAGTAAAATGTGTTTGGCTAGGAAGTGTGCCCATATTCAGCTAGCACCACCCTATGACAGACCAGCGGATATAGATGTCAATTTTCCGACTACTCCATGTTGTTTTGGATGGAATCAGCATTCTAGGGTCATGGTTATGCCTACTTCCCACAGGAAGAGATCATCTAGAGGGTGCACACACCTTAAAGGTAGGTAGCCCATTGGCTACTCCCTGTCACTCCCCGTAAATGCCCCTAAATGGAGTATTTAGGTGGCACCCCTGGACCCCAGAACTCAGATTCGACAGATCCACAGAAGGACCTGTGACTATTTTGATTGAAAACTGTACTTACCTTTGAATGAAGTTCTTGGTTTCAAAATGTATATAAAAAGAAGTGTTATTTTTCTAAATGGTCTTGGATTAATTCTTTGAATATGTCTAATGTATTGCCTCTCCGAGTACAACAAATGCTCAGCACTACCCTCTGCTAAGCCTAACTGCACGCCCACACTACCACAAAAGAGCGTTAGTATTATCTACTTTAGGCTCTGTAAGCCAATTGGGGACCTACTGGAGTCTCTGCGCAGTGTACTTCTTTTTAGTACACTATATAGAGCTAGCTTTCTACATTGGTGGCAGCGGTGGGATCTACGGCTTTGCATTTGCTGATACCACGTGGTCAATAAGTGACTACATGAGTAAATCCAAATACTGCCTTTAGATAAAAGTTATTTTTTCCCAATTGTTGATTTTTTCCTAAATTCTTATAATTAAATATTAGGGTCTTGGCTAAGTCCCCCAAAGTTTAAAACTGTTTACATATTAAACATTTACTATAGTTAAGACTAGGAAAACTTGTGTTAGGATTTTTCTAGCTTCAAAAAAGTCCATTCTTTAGTACAATAATGGATCTGCAGGGTTTGTGCTCGACCTAACCCCTTATTTGCAGTTTACTGTCAAAAGGTTATGGACGATCTGCAAAAGGTACAAAATAAAAAAACCGCTCAAACCCTACCACGGTAACACTTCAGAAGCTGTTGGCAGTGTATGAGCTAGTCCATACTGCGGATGAGGCCACTGACCGGGAGAATCAGGGCAGAGCGAGTGAGGAAGATGACCCGAATATGATTCAACTCGAATGACAGGACACTGCACCTCTTCCTCAAGGCCGACCCAATGTACCAAAGGCCCTTGCCTCCAGTGAGGATAGCTCAGGTTGCTCAAGGTACACAGAAGATCCCTCAGAGGAGCAGAGCCTTCTACAGAGATAGGCCTGCAGAATAGCCCTGGAGGATAGGATACTGGCCATAGAAAGGGAATGGGAAGAGATGGGTTTAGGTCCCATCAATGGTGGCAGCAACATAATTCCCAGGGACAGAGAAGAAACCTTTGACTCTAAAATACTTAAAGGGATTGTTCCCAAGTATACAGAAGGTAATGACACCACAAAATGGTTCACAGCGTTCAAGAGAGCCTGTATTGCAAGGAAGGTCAGCCAGAAGTATTAGGCCTCTCTCCTTTGGGAACTGTTCTTTGGTCAGTGCATAAATAGACTCCTGACACTGACAGGAACAGAAACAGAGTCCTATGACCACATGATGGGGTACTCTGACGGAGGGCTTTGGACTCACCACTGTACAATATAGAATGAAGTTCAGCAGGAATCAAAAACCCGCAAGTCAGTCCTAGGTTGAATTTGTAGACTTTTCAGTAAAGACACTAGGTGGTAGATTAGATGGAAGCCAGGTGCATGACTAGGATGGGCAGTATAATTTGATTATGGAAGATCTGTTGAGTAAATGTGTAAATGAAAAGTTGCACCAATACTTGTTAGACCTAGGTCCAATTTCTCTCCAAGAATTGGGAAAGAAGGTGAACCACTTGGTGGGGACTAGGGCTACCAAAACCACCACTGGGGGCGGGGGGAATCAAAAGAAAGTGGTTACTGAGCCTCCTCAGGGGAAAGAGGGTGAACAACCCAAGGATAAAAGTAAAGAGTCTTCTAAAGGCCACTAACAACCTGCTAAGTAGGGAGGTCCACAAAACTCTTCATTACCAAAAACTGGGTACCAAGGTAAGAATTGGGATACCAAAAGGGCATGGTGTCACAACTGTCAGAAGACTGGACACCGAACTGTCCCAAAAAGAAACCCCCTAGTACTACTCCAGTTAGCAATGGAATAGCAAGTCTCTAGGTAGCATCCCTAGTGTGCCCTGGGCAAATCAGAGTGCACACTGATGCTACACTAGTCTCTGAGCATGGGGTGGACCATGACACCGTAGAGGTTTGGCCTACTAATATGGAAAACTACAAACAGCAGCCCTTGATTAATGGGAATAATGTAGAGGCCCAGTGAGATACAGGTGCCAGTGTCACCATGGTGACAGAGAAACATGTTAATCCAGGACAGTACCTGACTGGACAGACTTATTCAGTCACCAATGCTGATAATGTCACTAAGATCCCTTCCAAGGTGATGGACTCATTAAAATGGGGAGGGAAACAGGTAGTGGTCTTGTCTGCAATCCCAGTTGAATGTCTGCTAGGGAATGATCAGGAGTCCTCAGCGTATGATAAGGTCAAGTCCAGGTCCCATGCAGCCATGATGGGAATTCTTGAATGGGTGTGTATAAAAATCCGAGCACAGAGCGAGGCTCAAGGTGAAAAAGAAGTGTTGGCTGCCTGAAATGATAGACCAACCCACCACGATAAAAGGTAGGAAGACTGGGGAACCAGTTTCTAAACAGCCACAAGCCCAGGGCCCCTGTCACCATGGGGAACTGAGTCCCAGGAACTTGGTTCTTACACGGCAGAGCTCCTAGGCCTAGGGGGACCCTCTAGGGAAGAGCTTTGCCAAGGGCAGAGGAACTGTCCTGCTCTTGAAAGCCTGAGACAGGAAGCTGCTGCACTGGAACAGGGAGATGTCTTTTGGCTCCCACAGGACCTATTGGGAGGAAAGGCTCCTGTACTCTGAGGCCAAAGACCCCAAACCTGGTCCTACCGGGTGAGTGATGGTGCCTCAGCAGTTTCTTCTCACACTGGCACATGACATCCCGCTAGCTGGGCTTTGTGGCCAGACCAAACCTTAGAGCAGGTTTGTCAGCCACTTCTACTGGCCAAAAATGTCCCAGAAGGTAAAGGAGTTTTGCAACTCTTGTGCCACTTGTAAACCCAGTGGCAAAGCAGGTGGTCACCCAAAGGCCCCCTAAATTCCACTTTCAGTAGTTGGGGTACCCTTTGAAAAGGTTGGGATTGACATTGTCTGTCCCTTTGAGCCTTCAACAGCATCAGGAAACAGATTCATTCTGGTAGCAGTGGATCTTGCTACCAGGTACCCTGAGGCAATTCCCCTTAGGGCTACCACTTCTCCTGCAGTGGCTAAGAACCGCATTGGTATCTTTACTAGAGTGGGTTTCCTAACGAGGTGGTGTCGGACAGAGGTAAAAGCTTCATGTCTGGATACCTGAAACACATGTGGTCTGAATGTGGAGTGGAATGACCTGGCTGAGAGATCAAGACCAATAAAGAAACGATCATGGGACTCTCTGAAGAACTCAGAAGGGATGTCCTTTTACCATACCTGCTTTTTGCTTACTGAGAGGTGCAGCGGTGGGTTTTCGCCCCTTTGAACTTTCTGTTGGCCATCCTGTGAGGGGACCACTTTGGTAAAGAAAGGCTGGGAGAAACCTCTCAAAGAGCCTAAACAGGATATTGTAGACTATGTGCTAGGCCTACATTCCAGGATGGCAGAGTAGATGGATAAGGCAAACAAAAACCAAGAGCTTCAAAAACTCTGGTATGACCAATAGGCTGCCATGGTGGAGTTCCAACCAGGGCAGAAGGTGTAGGTGTTTGAGCTTGTGGCACCTAGGGCCCTCCAGGGTGAATGGTCTGTCCCCAACACTATCCTTGAAATAAAAGTCAAGTTCACCTATTTGGTTGACCTCAGCATTAGCAGGTGGCCAAAAAGTGCCATGCATGTTAACCGCCTTAAACCTTTCCACGAGAGGTCTGAAGTGACTATGCTGATGGACACTGATGAGGATGAGGAAGCAGAGAATAAACCTCTCCCTGATCCCCTTGCCAACAGCTCCAAAGATGTGTCAGTGGATTGAGTGGTCTATTTAGACACCATCTCTGCCCAACAGCAAGCTGACTACAGGAAAGTCCTGGAGCATATGCTGGACTCATCTCCTTAACAGCTGGACACATTGGTGTACCCATGATGTGGACATTGGAGACACTTTATCTGTCAAAAACAAGATCTATCGACAGTCTGACAATGATAAGGAGAGCATCAAAACTGAAGTCAGCAAGATGTTGGAGTTAGGGGGTCATTGAACCCTCTGACAGCCCCTGGGCTAACACTGTGGTTTTAGTCCCAAAACCTCACTACAAGGATGGGAAACCAGAAATGAGGTTGAGTGTGGACCACAGACGTCTCAATGCTGTCACTAAGACCAATGCTCACCCCATACCCAGAGCAGAGCTGTTGGTTGGCAAATTGGGAGAAGCAAAATTTCTCAGGACCTTTGACTTAACCTCAGAGTACTGGCAGTTTAACCTGGCTTCAGGAGCAAACGAAAAGACACATGTCTCCACTCAGGATGGGCATTATCAGTTCACTGTTATGCTCTTTGGCTTAAATAATGCCCATTATTCAAAGGTTGGTGCACCAGTTCCTTGCTGGAAGCTTTTAGTGCAGCATATCCCCGACAATATTGCAGTCTATAGTTCCTCCTGGCAGGATAACCTGCTACACCGTGGCAAGGTTTTGCAGGCCCTGCAGACTGCAGGTCTCACTATCAACACATGCAAATGCCAGGTGGGGATGGGAACAGTTGTCTACTTGGGCCACCTGGTGGGTGGAGGCTAAGTTCAACCCTTACAACACAAAATCCAGAACATTCTGGATGGGGAAGCTCCAACCACCCGGACCCAATGTGAGGGGGTATGGTTCCATTGTGGCCCCTCCCACAGACCTCACCTTCAAGAAAATGCCTAAAAAGATCAAATGGACAGTTTTCAAAAGGCTTTTGAGACCCTGAAAAAGGCAATGTGCTCAGCACCCATTCTCAAAGCTTCGGATTACTCTTTAATTCATTGTGCAAAATGATGCATCTGAGCAAGGAATAGGAGTGGTTCTATCCCAAACAAACAATAATGGCCATGACCAGCCTGTTGCTTTTATAAGCAGGAGGCTACTCTCCAGGGAACAATGTTGGAGTGCCACTGAAAGGGAAGCCTTTGCTGTGGTCTGGACCTTGAAGAAACTGGAACAATACCAGTTTGGTTCTCACTTCCTTGTTCAAACCGACCACAGACCTCTCAGATGGCTCAAGCAGATGAAAGGTGAAAACCCACAACTTTTGAGGGGTTTCTCTCCCTACAGGGAACGGACTTTACAGTGGAACACCGACCTGGGACCAACCATGACAATGCAGATCGCCATTCCAGGTTCTTCCACTTACACAACAAAGACTCTCTTGGGAAAGGTTAGTCTCATCCTCTTTCATTTGGGGGGTGGGTGGGTGGTTGTGTAGGAAAATGCCTCTTTTGACTTGGTACACACTTTTTGTCTGGTATCTGATGCAACTTGACGGAAAATGCACTGGGTTCCTGCTAACCAGGTCCCCAGCGCCAGTGTTCTTTCCCTAAATTGCATCACTGTTCCACGATCGGCACCCCTTTAGGATCCTTGTAAGTCCCTAGTAAATGGTACCCCGGGTACCTAGGTCTTTGGAACTAAAAAGGGTCCCTAAAGGCTGCAACACAAATTGTGCCACCCTAAAGGACCCCTCACCTAGCTCACACAAAATGCAATTGCAGCCTGCGTGTCTTGGTGCAGAGAAAGCTGGAGTCGACATGGGTCACACCTCTTTGTGCCATGCCAGCAAAACACTGCATGTGGTATAGGTGACTACTTTCTGCAACCTCTGGTCAAGAAGACTGCGTCTTACATACAGGACACCTCAGACTTATTAAGACTCTTGAATGAACTACCATCCACGGATGAGATCACACTATTGGTGACCCTAGATGTACAAGCACTGTACACAAATATACCACAGAGGGCTACTTTGGATGTGGTAGAAGAAGTCCTGAATCAGGGAGTCTGGGAACACAACACCCCCACTGGTTTCATCATGGAATGTGCCACCCTAACACTGACGGAGAACTTCTTTGAATTCAAAGGCCAGATTTACAAACAGACACAAGGAACTTGCATGGGGAGCACGGTTGCCCCTAGTCTGGCTTGCTTATATATGTCTGATTTCGAGACCCGGTACATTTATCACGAGTCCAACCCTTTCAGCACAGACATATACCTTTGGAAGAGGTTTATTGACGACATACTCATCCTTTGGAAGGGGGATATGTCGACCTGTACCGAATTCTGTGATTGGATCAACACCCTTGATCCACACCTCAAGTTTTCACAGACAGTGTCCGACAACATCATTCCTTTCCTAGATCTAAACATCAGTCTACATAGGGGCACTTTATCTACCTCCCTATACAAGAAACCAACAGATCGTAATAGTCTATTACTATACACAAGTCATCATCCCCGCAGTCTGAGGGACAATTTACCCATCGGACAGTTCCTCAGGGTAAGACGAAATTGTAGTGACTTATCAGACTATAGAGTAGAAGCGAAGAAATTGGCTAATAATCTTCGGGCACGTAACTACCCTGCCAAACAGATAGCCCTAGCCAGGAAGAGAGCCCGAAACAACAATCGTGAAGCCCTTCTGGAACCCAAAGTGACAGCTCCAAACGAAACCCTGACCTGTGTCACATCATTTACTCCATTGTCAAATCAGACCACTAAGACAATCAAAAAACATTGGAACATTTTGAACACAGGCACCATGCAACTTGAAATTCCTAGATTTGCATTCAAACGCACAAAAAACTTGAAAGACACCTTGATTCACACTCGTCCACGTCCACAGGGGCAAACAATCCAGAGACAATTATGGGAATTGCCACCTGTAACTGGACATTACCCTTGTGGCTCGTGCTCAGTGTGCCCCATGACCACAACACACAAGTCTGTCCTCTTTAACAATAATTTTAAATGGGAGCTACGTCGCCATACAAATTGCAACACAGCGAATTGCATATATCTCATCACATGCCCCTGTAGACTGCAATATGTTGGCATGACCACCCGCCCCATTAAAATACGCATGACTGAACACCGCAGCAATTTTCGCTGCAAAAAAATCACCACTAGAATGTGCACCCACTTTCTAGAAAAAGGACATCTCCCAGAGTCATTCACCTGGCTCATATTGGAATCATTTTCCAACATCACTAAGGATGCTTTACTTGCAAAAGAACAGAGATGGGTGTACAGGTTGGGCACTCATGTGACAGGATTAAATGACGCTATTCCTTGGGCTTCCATTAAACCTCCGTGAATCACGCCTTCATTAACACTATCTCTTGACATACTGCACTCTCCTATACTGATATAGAGGTTTGAGTGGTCTATAGAGCGTACTTCATATGGAAAGCCTAAAGAAACAATTTAGAGTGAATCGTATAGACCCACAATACAGACTATGTAACTTGGGATGGTGGCCTCTAAATGTACTTTTAACATCAATCGCTTTTTTGGAAAAAAAAAAAAAAAATATGTTGCCTCTTCAGATATTCATGACAACAATGTAATTAAGCAGACTCGTAAAATATACCCGGGTCCCAGGGGCGATATGCACTAACGATTAAAAAATCAGAGCCACTGCACTTCAAGAGCAGTTGTATGACATATAATCGACATACCTTGACCCTCACCCAAGATGGCGACCGTATTCACCACCGGCCGCTGTTGAGCTATGCAACCCCTAGTGTCCCTGTCACTTCCGGGTCTACGTCAAACGCCGTCTTCAAATACTGCAACGAGACTCTACACACCGCCGCCCAGTCCTGGTAGAACGGGGTAGGTGTGCACGAGACACGGACTCGGCGTGTCAGTAAGTAGAATTCCTTTTAAATTTTTGATCCTTATTGTTTTAACTCTCGAAAACAAAGACGGGGCATTAGATGATTTAACTTGATATTACGGGACCCACTGAGTCAACAATAAGACGGGAACCTTGTAGAGTTAAGGCAGAAGCTTTAACGAGGACGCGATTCGATCGTACACCACGACCCCTCCGAAGCTTAAAGATTCACATTAAATATGATATTTATCCCTGGGCTTCACACAAAAAGCAGTCAACATTGACTATGAGAGTTAGCCTCCAACGAGACACAACTATACGCCAATCCAGTCTGCATAGTGCTTCATCATAGGTTTTCTCGATGTAATCACAGCACACTGCGAGCCAGATAAAAAGGTTGGGGCAGCCATTTCGGCAGCATCCAAACACGTTCATTAAGTAAGAGACTAGGGACAGCACCTTCACCAGACATTAGGGTCACAGTCATAGCTTTTATTGAATGTAATTCGCTGCAAAAAATGATCCATCCATACCTTCACGAATATATAGAAGGGAGTGTTTTTAAATCAGAAAATATGTGTTTTTCAAGCATTTTTGTCAAGTTCACGATGTATCTACAACAATAAGAGAAGGGGTCACCATGACCCTGGAGTTTGTCATTTTTTTAACTACCCGCGTTCCTTTAGCTGTGTCCATATATGATTACAGAACGCGAGGAACTCCTTGCGTTCATCTACCAGGAACTGCAGTGGACTATCCTTATGAATTGTTAGGGTAAGTCCATTTATTAATTTCACCAACACCATGTATAGTAGAAGTCACTTCGCAGGGTTCAGTTTCACTTAGTTCTTTTCACCCTTCACGTTTAGAGTGCACTTTCACCACATTTGCACTCAGTGGTTCACGAGATATTTAATGTAAACAGACAGTGATTATACCATGCTTTCTGTAACCTCCTTGGACTTTATCCCCCTACAAGTAGACCGAGCTGCAGGTAACACTATATTTGTGACAGAGAATGCATACTGTTTATTTAGATATTATTTTAGATGTAGATAGACAAACATCTTTTTGGTCCTGAAGAATCGCCAGAGTACTTCTCTAAATGGAGCGAGAAACATGTCGACCCAACTGAGGCAGTGTATATAACTTATTTGATAACTCTAGGTTAATAACACTTGACCTCAGCATTTTTTAACTAGGGGAGAAGACTTCCTAATAAATTAGTTGAGCAAGTACTTCGACCCCTATTTTTAACTACCAACGCATTTTCATCTACATCACTTTAGAGCCCCACACACGCATGCATCCACCGGCTTCATTGGATTAAAAAGATCTCCATAAAAGTGCTCCTTAAACAAGAGCCCGTCGGGTATTGCACCAGCCGACTCGACGCAGGAGCAGCCCGATGATGATGCAATACATTCGAAGGGGTAACGTGAATTACGATACCCTTGAGTTTGTGTGAGGGCCTCAATATCCAATATTTTAAGTGTCCGTGAACACATTCCTCCCCTTTTCTTCCCTCACATATAGGAACAGCTCTGTTATTATTGTTGTACTTTCTGAGGGCACACATAGCTGGACCTTTTTCAAAAAGCGCCCTTACGCCCCCCCTGTTCATTTTTTGGATATAGGTTTAGGTAAGTCACCTCTACTGCAGGCCTTACAACCCGAGCACACTATACCAGTGTGTGGACATATCTGCCTCAGTGGATTTGACTCTGTGATATCTAGGTTCACCCTTGCATATTACAAGTGCACAGGGAAGCCCTAATGAGTACATGGGCTGGAAACCCATCATTACGAGTTCCCCAGCTACAAGATGGTTTCACTGTACCCAAAGGTGTTTGGAAAGGTGTTTGGTATCAAACGCCTTGTCTTAAAAAAGCCCACACTGATGCCAGTGCTAGATGAAGCCTAGAGGGCACCTTAGAGGTTCCTCCTGAAAACCTACCGACTACTATTGTGTTGACTGACTAGTCCCGGCTAGCCAGCCACCATTGACATGTTTCTGACCACCTGCGGTGACAGCCTTTGCTCTCAGAGGTCAAAAACAAAGCCTCCACTGGGTGGAGGTGTTCACACCGCCTCCAAGCAGGTTGGGCATCCCAGGAAGCGTCAAAGGCCCTGACAACTTTGATATGCAACTTTGGGCCTCTCTAGATAGTGGAGGCCCCCCCCCGCTATCCTAACCCCACTTTTTGGTGGCAAGACAGGCGGGAAAATTAGTACGATTAAGAGGTGTGCCTACATTCAGCCAGCACCATCCCTGGGGTGGGCCAGATGATGTGGACCCAACTTTTTAGATTCCTCCAGGCTGTTTGGATGGAATTAGCATTCTAGGATCAGGGCTATGTCCGCTCCCCACAGGAAGCCTTTGGCTACTACCTGTCACTGCCCGTAAACACCCTAAGTATTTAGGTGGCACCCCTGGACCTCAGAACTCAGATTTGACAGATTAACTGAAGAAGGATAAGAGTCACTGCCTGGCAAGAACTGCAGCATAACTTTGAAACGCATCCCTGCCATCCTCAGCCCTCTCTCGACAATCCTGACAGTGTGACTCCTGCAACCCCGAAAACTACCAAAGCCTTGGGTAGCCTGACAGCACTTTGACAAAACACAGAAAGTCTCCATTGGAGTAGAGGAGCTATGTAACTACAGAGCGCAGGCACTGACAAGTAGAGTCCGGTCCACCATCTTGCAGCTCCTTGGCCCATCCGACGCTGCAGACAACCAGGAGAAGATGATCATGATCTGGAAGGTTAGATCTGTCTCCCCACAGAGTCTGAAGACACCTGGACTAACCAGAGCCTTGCAACGCCAACACTCAGGGTACCGGATGTCCTGCACCAAACACCAACAGAAAGACTCCAGTCTGGATTCTTACTGCGCCAGGACCAAGCAGCCGTCAAAGGACGTCAGTATCACTGAGACGCACTCAGAGTGGACCAGCTGCCTTGATTTTTCCCCTGCCAGCTGTTTGTCCTTGACTGTGAGGTGCATCTTTGCTCCCCTACCCAGTCAACCAAACAAACCCCTCAGCTCCCAAGCCCCACAGGCCGGTTCCAGAGAAACAGGCTGTGTCTTGTGCTCCAAGACCGCTTAGAACCTGAGCCCCCATTTAGGAGCCCTCTGACTTGCCTGCAAATTCTTTTTTGCAGCCTCTTCTCGGGTGGCCACCCGTTTCCGTTGTACGCCCGCTACCAGTCTCACCAGCACCCTGCTCCTGGCAGACCCGGAGTGGTTTCGGAACAACTGCTGGCAGTACTTTGGACCTTAGCCCACGCCTACTCAGATGCCAAAAGGTGAACCCCTGAAATAGATTGTACCTACTTATATGCATTTTTTAGTTTTCCTCCTGTAGGATGGCATTGTGCTTAAAGGCACACAGGTTTGAACGTTTTACTTTATACACAACAAAGGACCTGCCTCATGCATCAATCTTAGTTTTTCAGCCCAGAGAACAATCAATATTTGCAACTCAACGTGTTGGCTATTGTACAGTTTGTTACCTATTAGCCGTGTTACTGGAAATCAGATGCTACGGAGTTCTATTGTCTCGGGCTATACAAATGCCTGTAAACTAGATAAATTTAGCAAAAAGTTCCCCTAGAAATCTATGGAGCCCCCCACCACCATGTGTGGAGAGAAAAGAGAAAAGGCGGAAAGAAGAAGAAACATCAGTCTCACAATCCACAGCACCATCAGAGATTGATGTCCGTTTCAACACCACAAGAATAAAGTGCAGAAAAAATGAGGGCGGCAGTGCCTCACGGACGTAACCCCCACGAGGTGTAAGCGGACAGGTACTCGTCCGTTACCTCACCTTCTCATCATCGGCAACTGCCGTCCCACATGAAAACTGAAAAGTGACACAACAGGTCTAGTATCTTTTCTAGTACCTACTGTGAAATAAACTCTAAACTGTGTCTATGTGCAGGAAAAAAAGGGAAAGAAGTGGGTATCGACCCTAAGACTAGGGAGAATGAGTCTGATCAGGACCCAAAGCACTCCCAATTAAAACCGGGCAGTCCCACACTAGCTAAATGAGACTTTTTATTCAATGCTGTGTGGCTGTCCCCTAAAAACCGACATGTTTCGTTGCCTGTATGGATTGGCGGCAACTTCTTCAGGGCTAGGGTCGACTAGCCTCTCTGCTTTGCTTGTACTGACCAGTGTGATATCTGTCGGAACCTATGGGAAACAAAAGTAGACACATACATATTCAGCTAGACACCACGAATGCTCACATGCAGGGTAGACATACATTCAATCAGGCAATGAACCTAGTGCCTGCATCACTTCTACCAGGCATATTTACCGTAAGGGTTGCTCACTTACAGCATACCTGACCCCACGAAACTCGAGGGTCTGTGCTACCTCAGATGCTTCTGAGTTGCTTGGCCGCGACCTGCGGATTCATGTATCTAAAATGTATAAGAGCGGAAAATTAGCACCTCACGTGTCAATACTACACAAGATATACACATGTATTTGATACCTTCTGTATTGTAATGGCCAGCTGCTCAAGGTCCTCCCTGTACCCAGTGTAGCTGCCTCGCTTGTCATTATTGCCCGGTACCTGACCTCATATGTGACTGACCCCTTACAGACTACATTGCACTCCCCACCGTGTTCCTAGTCCTGCCTCAATTTCTTCTTAGACAATATATCTGGGTATGTATGGTATATACTCCGAAAGGGCTTTTCTACTCCCCTTCCCACTATCGAACTACGAGGGCATTAGATATATTGCATGACCTCTCTCGAAGACTCCGAGTGTCTATCTTAACCTGTCTTCGTATATCAGTTCACCGCCCTTAGCCCATTCGAGATCTCACCTCATCAGTGTCACGTTGCGAGTTCTATTTGGTCTCCATCACGGGTTCTATGTCCCGTACCTATTTAAATACTCCGCGCACAATGGTTCTGCTCATGCGCAGCCTTGATTGGAAAACTGTCACGGCCATATTGTGTAAACCGGGCTAGGCTTCCGTATTGGAGGACGTGTGCGTGATGTCGTGGACATGCGTAGACGCGCACTGAAGGCCGTAGCGGCCATCTTGTGTATTCCGGGACCAATTTGCCCGAATTGCAGGATCCAACTAAGGCATAGTATTACTACTGTTGGCGGATCATATATTTCACTACTCAGTTGCCTTCATGAGTAAGAGGTGTAATGACCCCGGTATTTCCCCATAGTTGGTTCATTTACTATATTACCTTTGCCATCACCCCGCATAAATGATCCTGTGAAATATACTCGGATTACTTTAAACAGAGTCCTATGGTGACCCTCCCCGACCTACCACTGTGTGTTTACTGAATTGTCTAGACCCAGGGATTGATGGATACGGTTACAGTGTGGTGCGAATATTAGATTGTAACCTGATTCCATTCTATACAATCATTCAGGCCCTGTCGGTCTACTCCCTCCTGGTAGATCCATCGTGCTTCCTTCGTTGTTAATCTGGCATTAATGTTATAGCTATCACCCCAGACACGTTCCAGTACCACCCAACGTAATTCGCGAGGGCCATGTCTGGCCGTCGTGAAGTGCTGGACCAACTTTGTGGTTAATTTGCCCATTCGGATCGTACTCAAGTGCTCTTGTACACGGACCTTCACTTTGCGCGTGGTTAATCCAATATAGTGAAGGCCGCACGGGCATGTCAGTCTGTATATCACGTTGTTAGTATTACAGTTACTGAACGAATTCAAATACAAGCACTTACCATTTGTCAATATGACACTCTTAGTTGGAGTAGTCAGTTCGCAAACATTACAACCGCCACATTGATGATGTCCCGGTGGAATGCCTGTGGACTTCACCTCACATTTGGGTCGTGAATGCACCAAATCGATCGCGTAGGCTGGTAGAGCGCTTAAAGGCAAATCGAGGTTGGGGCATGGTCATGGTCGGGGTATGTAGTAAAGGCCAGTGTTTCCTGATTACTTGTCTGATTTGGGTTGATAGAGGACCAAATGTAGTAACTACAGGAATGCATTCTCCTGAGGTTTTAGGTGTTCTCTCCAGGAGGGCCGCTCGTGGGGTATTAAGGGCTCGTTTTTTGGCCTGCTTGATAACCCTGATAGGATAAGCTCGGGCCTCCAGTTTGCATGAAAGTGTTTCTGCTTGTTGTACATAGTCCTCGGTGTTAGAACAATTCCTGCGGTAACGCAGGAATTGACCGACCGGCAGGTTGTCCCTCAGAGCCCTGGGATGGAAGGATTTATAGTGGAGGAGGGAATTCTTGTCGGTGGGTTTCTGATGGACATTGGTGACCAACTTACGGTTCACTGCAATGATGTCAAGATCCAGGTATGTGGCTGTGGTGTTACTAATGGTCCAAGCAAATCTTAGGCACTCATCGAGGCCATTCAGCCACTGAAGAAACCTATCCAAATCTGTAGCAGAGCCAGTCCATATTACCGCAGGAATTGTTCTAACACCGAGGACTATGTACAACAAGCAGAAACACTTTCATGCAAACTGGAGGCCCGAGCTTATCCTATCAGGGTTATCAAGCAGGCCAAAAAACGAGCCCTTAATACCCCACGAGCGGCCCTCCTGGAGAGAACACCTAAAACCTCAGGAGAATGCATTCCTGTAGTTACTACATTTGGTCCTCTATCAACCCAAATCAGACAAGTAATCAGGAAACACTGGCCTTTACTACATACCCCGACCATGACCATGCCCCAACCTCGATTTGCCTTTAAGCGCTCTACCAGCCTACGCGATCGATTGGTGCATTCACGACCCAAATGTGAGGTGAAGTCCACAGGCATTCCACCGGGACATCATCAATGTGGCGGTTGTAATGTTTGCGAACTGACTACTCTAACTAAGAGTGTCATATTGACAAATGGTAAGTGCTGGTATTTGAATTCGTTCAGTAACTGTAATACTAACAACGTGATATACAGACTGACATGCCCGTGCGGCCTTCACTATATTGGATTAACCACGCGCAAAGTGAAGGTCCGTGTACAAAAGCACTTGAGTACGATCCGAATGGGCAAATTAACCACAAAGTTGGTCCAGCACTTCACGACGGCCAGACATGGCCCTCGCGAATTACGTTGGGTGGTACTGGAACGTGTCTGGGGTGATAGCTATAACATTAATGCCAGATTAACAACAAAGGAAGCACGATGGATCTACCAGGAGGGAGTAGACTGACAGGGCCGGAATGATTGTATAGAATGGAATCAGGTTACAATCGAATATTCGCACCACACTGTAACCGTATCCATCAATCCCTGGGTCTAGACAATTCAGTAAACACACAGTGGTAGGTCGGAGAGGGTCACCATAGGACTCTGTTTAAAGTAATCCGAGTATATTTCACAGGATCATTTATGCGGGGTGATGGCAAAGGTAATATAGTAAATGAACCAACTATGGGGAAATACCGGGGTCATTACACCTCTTACTCATGAAGGCAACTGAGTAGTGAAATATATGATCCGCCAACAGTAGTAATACTATGCCTTAGTTGGATCCTGCAATTCGGGCAAATTGGTCCCGGAATACACAAGATGGCCGCTACGGCCTTCAGTGCGCGTCTACGCATGTCCACGACATCACGCACACCTCCACCAATACGGAAGCCTAGCCCGGTTTACACAATATGGGCGTGACAGTTTTCCAATCAAGGCTGCGCATGAGCAGAACCATTGTGCGCGGAGTATTTAAATAGGTACGGGACATAGAACTCGTGATGGAGACCAAATAGAACTCGCAACGTGACACTGATGAGGTGAGATCTCGAATGGGCTAAGGGCGGTGAACTGATATACGAAGACAGGTTAAGATAGACACTCGGAGTCTTCGAGAGAGGTCATGCAATATATCTAATGCCCTCGTAGTTCGATAGTGGGAAGGGGAGTAGAAAAGCCCTTTCGGAGTATATACCATACATACCCAGATATATTGTCTAAGAAGAAATTGAGGAAGGACTAGGAACACGGTGGGGAGTGCAATGTAGTCTGTAAGGGGTCAGTCACATATGAGGTCAGGTACCGGGCAATAATGACAAGCGAGGCAGCTACACGGGGTACAGGGAGGACCTTGAGCAGCTGGCCATTACAATACAGAAGGTATCAAATACATGTGTATATCTTGTGTAGTATTGACACGTGAGGTGCTAATTTTCCGCTCTTATACATTTTAGATACATGAATCCGCAGGTCGCGGCCAAGCAACTCAGAAGCATCTGAGGTAGCACAGACCCTCGAGTTTCGTGGGGTCAGGTATGCTGTAAGTGAGCAACCCTTACGGTAAATATGCCTGGTAGAAGTGATGCAGGCACTAGGTTCATTGCCTGATTGAATGTATGTCTACCCTGCATGTGAGCATTCGTGGTGTCTAGCTGAATATGTATGTGTCTACTTTTGTTTCCCATAGGTTCTGACAGATATCACACTGGTCAGTACAAGCAAAGCAGAGAGGCTAGTCGACCCTAGCCCTGAAGAAGTTGCCGCCAATCCATACAGGCAACGAAACATGTCGGTTTTTAGGGGACAGCCACACAGCATTGAATAAAAAGTCTCATTTAGCTAGTGTGGGACTGCCCGGTTTTAATTGGGAGTGCTTTGGGTCCTGATCAGACTCATTCTCCCTAGTCTTAGGGTCGACACCCACTTCTTTCCCTTTTTTTCCTGCACATAGACACAGTTTAGAGTTTATTTCACAGTAGGTACTAGAAAAGATACTAGACCTGTTGTGTCACTTTTCAGTTTTCACGTGGGACGGCAGTTGCCGATGATGAGAAGGTGAGGTAACAGACGAGTACCTGTCCGCTTACACCTCGTGGGGGTTACGTCCGTGAGGCACTGCCGCCCTCATTTTTTCTGCACTTTATTCTTGTGGAGTTGAAACGGACATCAATCTCTGATGGTGCTGTGGATTGTGAGACTGATGTTTCTTCTTCTTTCCACCTTTTCTCTTTTCTCTCCACACATGGTGGTGGGGGGCTCCATAGATTTCTAGGGGAACTTTTTGCTAAATTTATCTAGTTTACAGGCATTTGTATAGCCCGAGACAATAGAACTCCGTAGCATCTGATTTCCAGTAACACGGCTAATAGGTAACAAACTGTACAATAGCCAACACGTTGAGTTGAAAATATTGATTGTTCTCTGGGCTGAAAAACTAAGATTGATGCATGAGGCAGGTCCTTTGTTGTGTATATGATATTGAGTCGGGGGCGACCTGCCTTATAGACCCCCTTGGCTCCATTTTGTAAATGACTTTTTGAACGGTTTACTTACCTGTGACTATTTCTATCGAAAACCGTACCTACGTTTGAATGCAGTTCTTGGTTTAAAAATATATATAAAAAGGAGTGTTATTTATTCTTTGAGGCTCATTTATTGCCTCTGTGAGTACAACAAATGCTTAGCACTACCCTCTGATAAGCCTAACTGCTCGCTCACAACACAAAAGAAAACATTATTATCTATTTTAGCCTCTGTAAACAAATAGGGTACCCACTGGAGTCTCTGAACAGTGTACTTCCTTTTAGTACACTATATATAGAGACAGCTTCCTACACCGGATGATTAGGATTGCAACAAAATCAGGCCTTACAAGCTGCTTCAACGGGAACGGGACATGCCCTAACTTTGGACTGTGAGTTGGAGTCGTCTTGGTGAGGAGTCTCCTTATGCTTGGCGGTCCCAATGGCCTTTGGTTCTTCGACAAGAAGTAACTACAAGCCTGCTGTCTTGTTATTTATACTTCTTAGTCTATAGTTTGAAGGTGTGCTGGCTGCAGGTGTGGCAATAACCACTAGAAATAATACGGTTGTCTGCAAGGTAGGCAGGGGTGCTGGTTGGTATGACTTTTTAAATTATGCCAGTGGTTTTGTAGATAGTGCGGACTGGTAAGGGTAGCCAATGAAGTTTAATTAGGCAGGTCTTGATGTGACACGCTGTGGTGTGTATAATGTTTCTGCGCGATGCCATGGTGGAGTATGGAAGGCAATGGAGTAGGGTATTACTATCATCCAGATAGAATATGAGGGCTTGAAGTTACTTTCTGGAAAAAACAGTTTCACTCTCTTTAGGTACCAAGCGCTCTTAATTTTTTCGCCAATGTGTTACTTATGGGTGAAATTTATGCCCAGGATGGGGTGTAGGATTACTGAAGCACAGGGGACTTTCAAATACGCTGGTGTATCATCAGCATATTGCAAAGTCTTGATGCTGTTATATGGTAGTAGAGCAACAAGCAGCCACATGCAAAGATTAAAGATGACAGTAAATTGTATGGAACCACGAGTGATGGGGATCTTTGTGACTTGAAAGGCCCAGATGAATAAACTAGTGTTGGTTAGAAAGGTAGAAGAAGAACTAATGAAGGACACTGCTGTTAAATCCCATTTGAGACTCCAAGGTTTGTAAGAGGGTGGGATGGCCGACTCTCAAATGCAGTTCCTAGGACCAGCAATATCAGGAGGCAGAGGTCATCTTCATTTGTAGTCAAGAGGGCATCGACTACAATGTGCTAAGTTGCAATCCCGGCTGCAACTTGGTTTGAATCCAAACTGGAAGTCGTACAGGAGATGATAAACCATTGATTTTGAAGTTGAAAATACACTGCTATGACTAATCTGACTTAGTGTTAAATCTCGTATTTTAAATGTAAAAAACAGTTTGTTCTTTACATTGAAGTTCCAGGACAATTCTGGAATCCTAAATTAGCACATTTGGAAATCTAGATGTATGTAACCTACGTAATTTGTTCACCGTTTACGCCAGGCATGCCAACTGGGCGACCAAAAGAAAAAAAAAACATTTTCCATGTTTTGGACAAGGGGGATACAACGCAGAACTGTGTAGAAGTTCCATATTACCAAGAGCACCAAATACAAGCTACCAAGGGTACAAAAATTAAAACTTGCGATTAAAGTGCCCTATTGTATCTACCATCACGGTACCTGGACTGCAACAAGCAATAGCACATCTCCAGCTCTGTGCACCACCTGCCTTCTGAAGCACTGTTCATCTTGGGGAGACATAGGATGGCCAGATTTTCTAAACCAAAATCCGGGCAGGGAGACACCGACACAGGACTACAAATTGAGAACTATCGTGAACATAGTAGTCAGCAGTGAAAACAATTATAGACAAAGAAAAGGGAAAAGAATGGAACAATGCACAGGCATTGAAAACATTCAATATAACCATGTCAGATGTTTCAGCAGTTATGTACGTTGCCTCAATTCACCATATTTTCACAAGATCAGAGCCCAGATGTCAGGCATCAGTCACTGATGAAGTAGTAGTTTTAGTGCAGGATACTTATAGTTTGGGTTTCACATAAACAGTGGATTGCAAGTAACAGAATGCAAATGGAACACTCAGTTAGGATAAACAGCTGAATCGCTTTTTAAGAGAGGACAGACTATGAAATAAAAAGTGTCTTGGAAAGAGATTTGGAAACAAAACATGTTTTGATACCAAAGCGATCCATGCTGTGTGGGAAACATGCAGAAATGTGTGTCTTAGAACAGTATAAGGAAAGGCATAAGATGCATCGCTAGAGTCCAAGTAGGCCAAATGGATCTGTGTTCTTTGTGACACACGCTGGCAGTCCAGGGTTTACAGCCTACGCTACTTCACTTAGAGAATTTTAAAAGGTTATTAAACTAAAAGTAAAACTATGAGTTTCAGAATGCAAAGGCTATTGGATAAAAGCAGCGACGCATTGATGTATCTCACATATTTTGGGGCCATAGAGCGCCAATGGACATGAATCTGTAATGGAAGTATCAGGAAACTCTTCAAATGTCCATGGAGCGCCTGAGCTGGACACTTCTGAGACTGCGGGAAGGAAGGAGGCATGTAGGAATGATCAATTATTGATCAACAGCAAGCGTGAGGCAGGAATGCACACAGACCAAATAAAATACAAGCACATATGCACAGATAGGCCGCCTTTGACAAATCACACTGTGGTCTGTGGTAGACCCAAACTCACGACACTTGAGCTGATAGTGTAGTAGCACAAGATGCTTAGTTAACCAGTCCAGCTAAGCCTAGCCCAAAAAAAAAAAAAAACACAAACCTGGACCGCACAGTTGAGAAAAGATGAGCCATACTGCATCATATACTGTTCCCGTGGATCAGGTTGAGGCTCTGCCCTGGGATGAGTTTCAGCAAACACACCATAAACTGCACATATTGCTGCATATGTATTATCTCTACATAGTGGCTAACCAAACCACTTGACTCACTCTGATGTAACAGCATCGCGGTGTACTGAATGCGATGTTAAGGATGTTTCCCTATTTTATTAGACCTATTAGTGTGATCAAAGCTGGGTTTTGCATTGCATATGAAGTTACGCGCCAGCAATCGAGAGAATCCAACACACTAAATGGTGCACATTTTTTATAAGAACATATCTGAAAATATGTCATCAAGAATAACACATGAGTAAATTGATAATTACACAAATGAAAACAAGCATATTTTAGGGCACTTTGTTTTTCCATACTTCAGTTGCATACAATGAAACAGAATTGGACTTATACCCTCCTCATCTAAACACCAATTTAATAAAGATGAGGCTCTGAATATTCCCTCTCTGTTCTTTAGCCTCTCATCACAAGAATTCAGTCCTTTGGTCCCATTCGCAAAACAGTTTTTTCTTAAGACACCCATTTAACATAAATCTTATTGTCAGTGCAAGAGCAACTAATATTAAACCTTTTTCTTTTTTTAAAGAACACAGAGACCCCTGAGGGCTTATGCCAAGTCTCCCTAGGTAAAGGTTTATTACAGGAATATGACTTGCAGTTGATCAGGAAGACTTCGTAAGATACAGGAGGGCAAGACCTTCTCACTTTGTAGACCAAACTTAACCTTGATATATTTTGGACACTTCAAATTCTCGCAAAATTGCAGAGCTATCCATGCTAGCAGATTGCTGTACAAATCCAGCCAGAATACAAAAAACGGCCAAGTCACTCTACTTCGTGGAAAGGAGGCTACACGATCCGATTTTCAAATTACATCTGCACCTCATACTCAATGGTTCTCTAATAGGGGCAATCATCTTCATAGGGACCAAATGTTTCATTTTGTTTTATTATCAATCTAAGGCTAAAGCAGATAATACAAAATATTACAGTCATCATTGGCCGGGGACTGCGAGTTCTGAAAGATTAAAAAATGAGATGTGTGAAAACAAATAAAGCTTGAGAGAATACAGACTAACTGGTAATGGATATCACATCTATATTTTCACTGACAAGATTTCCTTAGGTGATGACAGCAATTGTCGAACATCAGCATCCTACAGATGTGTTCACCCCACGTCATTTGCATACTACAGATGACCAACGTCGCCCACTGTATGCAAGATAACTGCCTTAAACTTAACACTGACAAAATGGAGGTACCGATCTTGGGGAATGACACCTCCCCGTTAAATGACTCCTGGTGGCCTGCGGAACTAGGACCTTCACCCACTCCAACTGACCACTCCAGTAAACTCAGCATCATACTTGACAGCAAACTAACCATGAAAAAACAGGTCAACTCTGTACTCTCAGCCTGCTTCCTTACGCTCCGCATGCTCTGGAAAATCTTTACATGGCTCCAAGTCCGCATTAAACGCACTGTTACTCAAGCCCTTGAAACCAGCCGCCTGGACTACGACAACACTCTCTACGCAGGAAATCACCACACACCTACTGACACCTACTGAAAAGACTACAGACCATACAGAACTCAGCGGCCAGACATCCTCCGGTATTAGAAAAAAATTGCCACTCTTAGTAACACTTTGGGGTAGGCATGAAGACGCATTTAGCTGTTGAAAAGTGGTAATAATATAAAGGTGGAGTCACTATTAACTGGACATCATATTTCCTATCAATGGTTGACTAAACAAGCTACTGTTCATCCAGGGAGAGGAGGATGTAATTCTCCCATATTTGTTGTATCTTCCTATTTTTGGCCTAAACATTTTCTTCCATTCTAGTCCACCTGGCAGCACTCACTGCATACAGAAAAACTCCTTCTCAAACGTCTTTCTTTAACATTACTGGTATCCAAGATTTTCTAGAGGGGTTATAGAAGGTATTTCCTCCTGTCAGGCAACCTTTTTTTAAACATGGGATTTTAAGGTTCTCCCACATCTGATGCAACCACCATTTGAGTCTATAAATAAGGCCCCTCTCCAACACCTCACTTGGAAAAAATTCTTTCCTTGTGGCAATAACATCTGCAAACAGGATTAGTACAGGCTCCCTGTGCTCATGAGCCATACACATTCTGCCAATGCAGTTCTGAGGACCCATCCCAAATTCCTCCCTAAAATTATCTCCGATTTTCATGTGAACCAGACTAGATCCTTAACTACTTTCTTTCAAAATCCATCTACTCGAGTGACAAGAGCTTTCCACTCTCTGGATATACAGAGGGTTTTGAAGTTTTATCTAGATAAAATTTGACTTATTTGCAAATCTCAACAATTGTTCGTTAATCATGGTCCGGTTTGCACAGGTTAGGCTACTTCCAAACAATCAATCTCCAGGTGGATTGTCTTTTGCATTCTGCTCTGCTATCAGCTAGCTAATAAGACTCTTGCTGGCAGACCAAAAGCACACTCCACTAGGGACAAGTCAGTCACTACTTACTGCCTTGATGAGACACCCCATTAGCAGATATTTGCAAAGCTGCTACATGGAGGTCAGCCCACACGTTCACTAGGCATTACTGTCTTGACTTTGATGGTAGCACAGATAGATGCTCAAGTAGGACAGCTTCCCTCAGAAATCTCTTTGCCTGACCCTCTCTTCTAGCTATGGTTCTGTCTATCCCACCGCTCTCAGGGGGGGGATGAGATTGCTACAATATTCAATGCTTATGACTATACATGGAAATCCCCTACAAGAGAAGGTGTAGATTCTTACCTGTAACTCCAGATCTTTCGTAGGGTTATTTCTATGATAGTCTTAAGCAACCCTCCCTCCTCACAGGTGGATTAGACAAACATTCTCATGCTCCTATTTAAATCAGCTAGTACCGCCTATAAAAAGAACGGAGGTAAGTGCCTCTGGCTGAGCATGATGGGATAATGGAGGTCCGAGGATTCTTAAAGACAGTCTCCTTTTTTCTCTCTTTATAATGACAGCTTATTTGATTTGATTCATGAATTTAAATAAAGTGCACAAATGCCCATGGGCATCTTGGCGCTGAGTCAATGTAAAAGTCTAGATCTGCCGGAGAGTGGTGTTCTAACTAATAAGTAAACAGCCAGGTTTTTACCTCTTTACTGAATGAGAGTAGCGATGGGCTGTTTTTGATTGTAGTAGGGAGAAGGTTCCATGTCTTAGCTGCCTGTAGCAGGAAGCTTCTCCCCCCCCCCACCTAACTTGCTTGAATTTAGGAACCTGAATTAACTTTGCCTGGCTCGATCTCAGGTTTCTAGGTGGCTCATACTGTTTTAAGTGTGTTGGACTATACTGTCTTGCACTCCTTCATCCTTTTTTTTTTTTACATAACAAAAGAGGTTTGTGAGGGATTTGTTCTGCTATCTTAAAAAAAATCATGCATTGTCTCCTTGGACTATTTCCCTTTTGTTTCAACAAGATGAAGGATTGTGACCACTGTAGCCAAATTCTATATGCTGCATATTAACATTAAGTGACTATGCAGGCCTTCCTGAAGAAAGGCAACCTTCAGCACTTAAGAAGATACATTGGAAAATGTGCTCCGGGGTCCCCACTGGTGGGTGGGTCTATTCAAAGCATATGACTATACATAGAAAACCCCTACAAGAGAACTAGCATGATGTCCAAACCTACAGCACTATGGTTTGGAACTTCTTGAAGTACGTCAAAGAACAGACCTCGTGAATATCTTAGTAGTTAGTATGTGTATGTGTATATCCACATTGCCATAACGAGAAGTGACCTCAGCCCAAACATACCCAAGTGCTTTTCTGGCTTAAGATCAGAAACAATTACCTATACTTTAAGAGACTGAATTCCTCACACCTGAAAACAGAAGTGAGGTATAGACTTATAGGCCTGGAGATTTGAACCACCATGGTAATACGGAGCCTTAAAACAGCAGCAACAGTATGATAGACTTGAAATCACCATGAAATTTGCTTCAGGAAACAAGAGCATCATCAGCATTTTGTACACAAATTCAAAGAGGGTATGTAAAGCCAAATCAATACAACTGAAACATTTAAACAATAGGACACTTACTAAATGGAAGTCCAAAGATACTTTCAAACTCAGAGGTGCAGCGGTGCTAGGACTGTGTACATTTAGATCACCCACAGTGAACTGGACACAAAAAGGTGCTCAACTAATGGTGAAAATTAATAACAATTTGTAGGGTAAATCCACTAGATAAAACTGGTTGACTTTGTAATCTAGCAAAATAGTTAATCAGTTTTTTGCCCAATTCTTATCTGGCAGCTATTAGTAAAAATAAAAAACACACCATCATCCCTCCTTAGTGTGAATATGTAAATTTGATGCAGTACTGTCTAAATCTTAGTTCTATACTGGAATACACAACATGACAATTTACTAAGGAGCATCTAGAAACTGAACAATGCGTAATGGGAGAGTTACAACGAAAAAGAATGACCAGTCACCTACTTATAGCCATAGTTGTCAATCACGGGAATTGTCATTTAAGTAATTAACTATAACCACAGCTAGGATCCCAAGACATTTTTATAAAGACAAACCAATCAAAATGCATGCATCAATCTTCACGGAACACTAGCTAAGGAAATGCCTGGGTTTAAAAATACCACAACTGGAGCAAGAAATTAAATTGAACATGCAGGGATAAGCCAGCATTTTCTAACTTCTTTCTAACGTAGGACTGACAGAAAATTTAACACAAAAGGCTACTTAAAGAAATGAGTATCTTTTAATGAATCCTTCATCTCCACCACCATAATGTGCTTAGTTGTGGCAATTGAAGATCGTTTAGAGAATGTGTATTTCTATTGCCATTTGTGAATGAGTTAACACCAACTTAAAATGTCAAGGTTTTATGACCGGATTTTGGTTGCAAAACTTTGCTACATACCTTAACAAATTGCAATTTTGAAGAGATACCTTTAACACGTCCCTGCCAAATAGTGATTAATGAGTTTTTAAACACATTTTGCAATTCGGTAATGTGTAGCCAAATTGCAAAATGGGTTTAATACATAACAAAAAGCCATTTTGCAGTTGGAAACACCGATTTTGTGAATCCCAGACTTTGCGATTACAAAATGCCCATAGTTCTTAATCAATTGCCATGCCATGTATTCACAAATGGAGAGGGTCTTGTCTTTATGCCTTCAATAAAAATTCCCAAAATGAAGAATTAGAATTACAAGTAAATTACTTTCCCTTCTGAAATAGGGATCTTCCTGGATAGTCAGAACCATTAATTAGATTTGCAAGTTCATCTCCCAAAAATATTGTGAAATCGTGAACATTTATGGAAGTCGGCCAAATAGGTGCCATAGAGAAAGAAGCCTGGGCCACTTGGGCACCAGTTATGGAGTCTAAATAAAGGCACAAGTATCTGATACACAAGCAAGTCAGACTCCAGATTTCAGTGATAAGAAGTCGTATCAGCAGCTTCACCCTCAATATGTTGAGCCTTTGGGTTCCCTGTAAAGGGTTTGTTGAGTAAAAAGCTATCCGATAGTTGTAACCTAAAAATTATGTTGTCTTCCAGAACACATCAAATTAGAAAATAATCTACCAGGTGAGCATCAACCTGGTTTAAGAGCTAGACGCATGCTATCTTGAAGAAGGTAAATGACATTCTGAGGCTGCTCGGCAACCGAAAAACCAGTTTATTTGTACTCCTCTTCATTGAACACAGTGGACTACACAGTGCTTTTGGATACTCCAGAGGTTTGCTTAGGTATTTGGAATTTGGAATTTGGAAAGGTATTTCTAAAGCGCAGACGGTCGCTCCGGAAGGAGCATCATGGCGCTATGAGTCCGGATTCCAAGTCACAGAGTGAAGTGAGGGAGGCTAGATGGCAGCTTTGGACCAGTCGTCGGGAAGCTTGAAGATCCAGGTTTTTAGAAGCTTCCGGAATGGCTTCTCGACTGTTTGGAGCCTGAGATGCCTTGGCATATTATTCCAGGCTTTAATGGCTAAGGTGCTTAGAGTTTTGCCGCCTTTGGATTTCAGGTTGAATTTAGACAGGGTCATGAGGTTATCTTGTGAAGATCTAAGGGAGCGGCACGGAGTATAATGGGGGAAGCGTTTAGTCAGGTAGGAAGGACCGGATTTGTTGAAGGCTCGGAAGGCTACAATGAGAATTTTGAAGAGGATTCTCTTATGCAGGGGGAGCCAGTGTAAGGCCTTCAGGGCTGCGGAGATGGAAGATTTTCGTGGAAGTTTTAAGACAAGCCGGGCGGCAGTGTGCAAGACACTTTGTAGTTTGGCGAGGGTGGACTTTTTGGTCCCTGCCATGAGTCCGTTGCAGTAGTCCACACGGGAGAGAATGAGGGCTACCGCCACCGTTTTTCTTGAGTCAAGCGGGAGGAAATCAAAGAATTTCCTTAAGGACTTTATTATGCCGAAGCATTTTCCTGCTGTGGTCGAGGCATGGAGATCGAAGGAGAGCTCGGAGTCGAAGAGAACCCCTAGGTTCCTGGCTGATGAAACAGTTTGTGGTGGGGCAGCAGAGTTGTCCGGCCACCACAGGGTAGGGCAGAAGGAAGCATTTTTTCCGATGGGAAGAATCTCGGTTTTATTCGAGTTGCAGCGCAGGTGATTGGTGTCCATCCATTGGAAGACTGCTGTAAGGCAGTGTTTCAGGTTGAGCTCAGCCGTGTTGGAATTGTCATCAAGAGGAATGATCAACTGAGTATCGTCGGCATAAGAGGTGACGGTTATGCCGAACGATTCTATGAGGGTAAGGAGAGGGATAAGATAGATATTGAAGAGGAGGGGACTCAGAATGGAACCCTGAGGGACACCACAAAACACCTTTTTCTCCTTGGAATGATAGGGGCCAAGGGTGACGGTTTGGTACCTGTCACTGAGGAAAGAACTAATCCAAGATAGGGCAGAGTTGGTGACACTGATATCTAAGAGTCTATTGATCAGAATGGAATGAGAAATGGTGTCGAAAGCTGCCGTGAGGTCGAGAAGGATCAAGATAGCCTTCTTCCTTTGATCTTGAAGGATTTTGATGGTATCGGTCAGTTCGATCAGGGCCGTCTCAGTGGAATGTTTCGACCGGAAGCCGGATTGCTGGGGGTGAAGTAAGTTATGTGAATCCAGGAAGGTCTTGAGCTCCTTGTGGACCAACTGTTCCGTTATTTTACCTAGTGCGGGTAAGAGGGTGATCGGGCGGAGGTTAGTCAGGTCGGAGGGGGGTTTGTTCGACTTTTTCATGAGCGGCTTGACCACCCCTTTTTTCCAAGAGCGGGGAACAGAACCGGATGAGAGGGATTGGTTGATTGTAGCATTGATGGAGGGGTTGACATCATCGATGATGAGGTGAAGAATCTTAGGTGGACAGGGGTCAGAGGGGGAGCCAGATTTGCAGGCGAGGATCGCTTCTCTGGTCTGGGACAAGGTGACAGGAGTAAAGCTTTTGAGACTATTGATAGGCTGGTTGAAATGGTCCGGGTCCGGGGGTGAAGGAACAGGGGGAGGGGGGGGGAACATTTTTGTGAATGGAGGTGATTTTGTCATCAAAGTAGTCGGAGATTTTATCACAAAATTCTTGAGATGGAGGGATTTCCAGTTGAAGAGCTTTAGGTTTGGTAAAGGATTTAACTATTGCAAAAAGGGTTTTTTGCTTTAGACTAGCATCCTTAATGGCGTTGACGTAGTAAGTTTTTTTAGCTGATTTAATGGATGCAAGATAGATTTTCCTCTGTAGGATGTAATTCCTGCGATCGCCGTTGTCGTAGGTTCTACGCCATCTCCGTTCTGCTTTTCTGCAAAGGAGGTGAGCGGCAGTTAGGTCCGGCGTGAACCAAGGGGCCTTGTATTTAGCTGTTTTCGAGGCCCTGTCCAGTTTGTGGGGAGGGCAACGACTCGAAATTTCGTGAGTGAGCCAATTGTTGAGATTTATAGCGTCTCTGTCTATGTCACCCGAGGGGGAAGGGGCATTAGATGGGGAAAGAGGATGAAGAATGAGGTTTTTCTGGACAGTATTCCAGTTAATGGGGTGGGTGAGATGGCGCATACGTTTATTGCAAATAGGGGTATGGCAGCTGGAGATATGAAAGGGGATTAGACAATGATCAGTCCAGATTTGAGGTATGGGGGATAGGGAGGAGAGGGACGGAAAGTTTGAACAGATGCCGTCCAGAGTGTGACCAAGGGAGTGTGTGGGAAGTTTGACGCTTTGTTGTAGTTTGAAGATGTCCAACGACTGCAGAAAGTTTCTGGTATGCGGGTCTGCTGTGGATTCGAGATGTATGTTGAAGTCTCCCAGGAGGGTAAAGTGTGGGTAGCGAAGAAGGAAGCTTCCAAGAGCGTCGTCTAACGAGTCCAAAAATTTCGTTGCATTACCAGGTGGACGATAGATAAGGCCACCGGTGAAGGAGAGCATTTGGCTAAGGTTAATGCAAAATCCTATGCCTTCTGCGTCGGTGAGGGGATCAAGGCAGAAGGTGTGACAGTTAAAGGTGTTCCTAAGGATAATTGCGACACCTCCTCCTCTGCCTTTCTGTCTATCCTGCCTATAGAAGGAGTAGCCCGGGGGGAGGGCGGTGGCAATGATGAGATCGTGGATGTCTTGACTGTGTTTACACATTGACCTGGCATTTATCAGGGCACCTGTAAAGAGAGGTCGCAAGATTTTGGGGGATGTTGTCCGTTCGGCTTCTAGGTTGAGGGTCCAGTGACATTTGGAGCAGCTGGAGGAGACAAGTACCGTAGATAGATCAAATATGCAGGGGCAGTCAAGCTTACCTGGGAGTTGGTGGAGGTCGCTAGAGGCGTACCTGAGGACTGATGGAAATTGGGCAGGGGTTCCGGCGCCTGGCGCGGTCTTAGCGCGGACGGGCGCAGACGGGCTTGCCTTAGGCGCGCCTTCGGCGCGCAAACGGCGCTCCCGCTGCGCTCGTCCGCTGCGCTTCCTATGCAGGCACATATCTAGGGGGAGTAGGCGTGGCCTCTAGTGGGCGTGGTCGGCGAGCGCGCCAGGTGCAATGGCGGCCGCTTTGTCAATAAGAAAGCGCGACAGCGTCAACAGCGCTGTGAATTAAGAAAGAGGCTTTTTAACTGCTTGTGCCTAGAACAGTAATAAGGTGAAGCAAGTTAATAAGTGACACCACACAAATTAAAATACGATGCAAACCGAGTTTGTTTTAGTACCTCCAGCTCCTGGCTTCCGCCTCAGGACTGGGTCAGGAGTAAGGACGTTGCGCTGAAAGGTCAACGTTTATATATGTTAAAAGGGGGCGTGGCCTCTAGTGGGCGTGGTCGGCGAGCGCGCCAGGTGCAATGGCGGCCGCTTTGTCAATAAGATAGCGCGACAGCGTCAACAGCGCTGTGAATTAAGAAAGAGGCTTTTTAACTGCTTGTGCCTAGAACAGTAATAAGGTGAAGCAAGTTAATAAGTGACACCACACAAATTAAAATACGATGCAAACCGAGTTTGTTTTAGTACCTCCAGCTCCCGGCTTCCGCCTCAGGACTGGGTCAGGAGTAGGGACGTTGCGCTGAAAGGTCAGCGTTTATATATGTTAAAAGGGGGCGTGGCCTCTAGTGGGCGTGGTCGGCGAGCGCGCCAGGTGCAATGGCGGCCGCTTTGTCAATAAGATAGCGCGACAGCGTCAACAGCGCTGTGAATTAAGAAAGAGGCTTTTTAACTGCTTGTGCCTAGAACAGTAATAAGGTGAAGCAAGTTAATAAGTGACACCACACAAATTAAAATACGATGCAAACCGAGTTTGTTTTAGTACCTCCAGCTCCCGGCTTCCGCCTCAGGACTGGGTCAGGAGTAAGGACGTTGCGCTGAAAGGTCAGCGTTTATATATGTTAAAAGGGGGCGTGGCCTCTAGTGGGCGTGGTCGGCGAGCGCGCCAGGTGCAATGGCGGCCGCTTTGTCAATAAGATAGCGCGACAGCGTCAACAGCGCTGTGAATTAAGAAAGAGGCTTTTTAACTGCTTGTGCCTAGAACAGTAATAAGGTGAAGCAAGTTAATAAGTGACACCACACAAATTAAAATACGATGCAAACCGAGTTTGTTTTAGTACCTCCAGCTCCCGGCTTCCGCCTCAGGACTGGGTCAGGAGTAGGGACGTTGCGCTGAAAGGTCAGCGTTTATATATGTTAAAAGGGGGCGTGGCCTCTAGTGGGCGTGGTCGGCGAGCGCGCCAGGTGCAATGGCGGCCGCTTTGTCAATAAGATAGCGCGACAGCGTCAACAGCGCTGTGAATTAAGAAAGAGGCTTTTTAACTGCTTGTGCCTAGAACAGTAATAAGGTGAAGCAAGTTAATAAGTGGCACCACACAAATTAAAATACGATGCAAACCGAGTTTGTTTTAGTACCTCCAGCTCCCGGCTTCCGCCTCAGGTATCTTGTGTGACGTCCTAATTTGCCTCTAGTACTAAATGTCAAAAACCACAGACCGGTATTAATGACTTCACAATCTCCTGAGGCGGAAGCCGGGAGAGGACGAATTATTTTTAAAATTGTATTCTGTGTCACCTATAACTACTTGTATTTTATCTGCGCACTCACCCTTCAGGCACCTCCTTTTGGGCCAAAAGTACGCTTAAACAGCGACCCCCTCGCTGCACCGATTCCGCCCAAACAGACAGTTCTGCCGCCATTTCCGGCGAGGAACAGAGGCCACGCCTACCTACAGGCCACGCCCACTCACCTTGGTATATAACGCTGCCGACAGCTCGACCAAGACAGAACTTCACAATCTCCTGAGGCGGAAGCCGGGAGAGGACGAATTATTTTTAAAATTGTATTCTGTGTCACCTATAACTACTTGTATTTTATCTGCGCACTCACCCTTCAGGCACCTCCTTTTGGGCCAAAAGTACGCTTAAACAGCGACCCCCTCGCTGCACCGATTCCGCCCAAACAGACAGTTCTGCCACCATTCCCGGCGAGGAACAGAGGCCACGCCTACCTACAGGCCACGCCCACTCACCTTGGTATATAACGCTGCCGACAGCTCGACCAAGACAGAACTTCACAATCTCCTGAGGCGGAAGCCGGGAGAGGACGAATTATTTTTAAAATTGTATTCTGTGTCACCTATAACTACTTGTATTTTATCTGCGCACTCACCCTTCAGGCACCTCCTTTTGGGCCAAAAGTACGCTTAAACAGCGACCCCCTCGCTGCACCGATTCCGCCCAAACAGACAGTTCTGCCGCCATTTCCGGCGAGGAACAGAGGCCACGCTTACCTACAGGCCACGCCCACCCTCCCCCTCTCCCGCCTCTAAAGATGTGCATTCACCGGACGCGCAGCGGACCGGCGCAGCGGGCGCGCCGTTTGCGCGCCGAAGGCGCGCCAAAGGCAAGCCCGTCTTCGCCCGTCCTCGCCAAGTCCTCGCCTCTCGCCAGACCCCCTGCCCAAAAGTCACACGTATACGACAGTGCTACACTGTGGACACTTAACCCTGGCCTGAGATGCGATAAGCTAGAGGGCTGCATTGGTCGTACCGCCCTCCACTGTAAAAGCTGTAATCTGGTCTTACCTGCACCACGCCATATCAGCCAGAAAGAGAACAAAAGGAAGAAAACGTCACTTACCATCATGCAGCTGAATGTTAGATCCCTGGTCAAACACCATGCGGAGGTAAGAACGCTATTAACGGATGAGAACCCAGACATAATGTTTCTGAGTGAAACCTGGCTTAAAGATGATCTAACCAGTATTCCCAATCTTGCTATACCGGATGGGTTTGCCATGACCTGCATTAACAGAAATTCAAGAGGAGGGGGCATCGCCGCCATCCACAGATCCTCCTTCACCTGCTCCTTTCTAAAGGAAAGCATTGCGGACTGTGAATGCGCGCGCTTTAAAATTGCCACTAATCCTAATTGCACTCTTTCAGGCCTGTTTATCTACAGACCGCCGGGGCCTTCAGCGAAATTCACGGAAGAGCTCATTGAGGTAACACACGCTATGATTACTGACTCGGCCAACTTCACTATCTTAGGAGATCTCAATCTCCATATAGACAACTCATCAGATGCTAAAATCAGCAATTTGACAGCAGACCTAGCCGCTCTTCAGCTAATTCAGCTGATCCGAACCCCAACACACGTTGCGGGCCATCTGCTGGACCCAGTGTTTATGAACATTCCGGAAGCCAGTGCGGATGATCCTACACCCATGGCCTGGACGGACCACTCACTAGTAACCTTCTCCATCCCTAATAACCACTATGTCATAAAAAAGCCTCCTACTTCCTGCCTAAAACGACCTTGGCACAAACTCCAACAATATGACCTTGCAGCGAGTTTGGGGAGACCTAACCTGGAGGTTATAGATGATATTGAGAAATCATATATATCCTTCCAGAACTGGATTACCAAGGGACTGGACGCCATTATACCAGCGAAGTGGACCAAAGGGCGTAGCACCCCTTCCAATCCCTGGTACAATGAGAACCTCAAAATAATGAGGAAAGGCTGTAAAAAAATGGAGCGACAATGGAGAAAGGAGTACAAGCAGGAAGATAAAGATGCATATTTGACCACTCTTAAAACATATCATAAGGCAATCCGGGTAGCCCGTGCTGTCTTCTACGCCACTGAGATAAAGGCTAGCCCTAACCCCACGAAAACGATCTTCCAAATCGTGCAAAAACTACAACTTGGAAACAAGCCGGCGTCTCACATTACCTCCACGCAACAATGTGAAGACCTAGCCACCTTCTTCACGGAGAAAGTGAAAAAAATTTACAACGCCTTCACCCAGGATAGCCCAGAGGACATCAACCCTCCCACTACCATCCTCGGAGACTCTAGTCTCACACGCATACCCGCCATCTCCGGTGAAGAACTCTCTAAACTCTGTAGGAAGGTGAAATCGGGCGCTCCCACAGATCCGATGAGGCCTACTCATTTTCTGGAAGCCTTGGAACTCTTCCTCCCACCCTTGACCTCACTCCTTAATCTTTCTTTTGCCACGGCTACGGTCCCCACCTGTTGGAAACAGGCTTGGGTAACACCGATCATAAAAAAACCCTCCCTAGACCCAGCTAAACCGGAAAACTACCGGCCCGTTTCGCCGCTCCCATGGGTCGCGAAACTGGCGGAAGCCCACGCTAACAAAATCCTAAGTGAGCACATGGCGAAAAACAACATCCTGGACCCCTCCCAGCACGGGTTCAGGCCGGGCCACAGCACGGAATCCGCGCTCCTAACTTCCACAGAAAGCTTACAGGAAATTATGGATTCCGGCAAAAATGCCGCGCTGATTCTACTCTATCTCAGCGCGGCCTTTGATACGGTCTCCCATGCCATCCTATTGAAACGCCTAGAAAACATAGGTATCACAGACGCGGCACTCCAATGGTTCAGATCATTCCTAACCAACAGATCGTTTAGGGTATCCGCCCCCCCGTTTATCTCCCAACCCCAAAACATAGGACAAGGAGTTCCACAGGGCTCTGCCCTCAGTCCCTCCTTGTTTAACCTATACATGCAACCCCTGGCGGAGGTTGCCAAGAAATGGGGCCTCACAATGGTGTCGTACGCCGACGACACACAGCTGGTCATTAGCATCAACCATGCCCCCTCCCCCGATGCCACTAGATTCAGGGATGGTCTGACCGCCGTTGCTAAATGGATGACGGCTAATTGCCTTCAACTCAACGGCGGCAAAACAGAGGTGCTGATAATGGGGAAAAATAGTAACAACTGGAATGACCTCTGGTGGCCCCAATCACTGGGCCCAGCACCCCCCCCTAAGACTCTAGCGAAAAACCTGGGAGTATGGCTAGACTCTGCGCTTAGCTTCCAGTCGCACACAAAAAAAGTTGCCGCAACCTGCATTGGCCTACTGAGAAGCCTCACCCCCATCTTAGGCTATTTTGACTCCAAAACCCGACAACTCATCGTACAATCTACCATTCTGTCCAGACTGGACTACGCGAGTGTCTTGTTGTTAGGAGCTAATAAAACTGAAGTTAAGAGACTCCAACGGATACAAAATTCGGCGGCAAGGGCCATAGTAGGTCTCCCTAAAAGATGCTCGGCGAGAGCGACTATTCACAGACTACATTGGTTACCCATGGAAGCCCGCATCCAGTTCAAAGCCCTCATATTCGCCTTTAAAATCATGAGGAATGAAGGCCCGGAGCTACTCCGCTCACTGCTGACCCCCTACTCTCCCAAACGGAACCTCAGGTCCATGGGGCAACACCTAGCTATGGTGCCCTACACTAAGTTTTGCCGCATCGGAGGGCGCTCCTTCAAACTACTGGGGGCCAAATTATGGAACTCCCTTCCCCTCAATATTCGATGCATGGACAACATCCTAGCTTTCCGCAGAACTATTAAAACCTATCTCTTCCCCCCCTGTTAGGTCCCTCCCTTCCCCTTGTTTCAGTTGGTTGTGTTATGGTTCCAGCGCCGGGACGCCCCGTTGCGAGGGCAGCTGTTTTGCGCTTTACAAAACTGATAACATAACATAACATGACTGAATTCATCACCCTCCCCCCGCCATCCCATAACACCCTTTGATCACACTGTAGATGAGTTTGGCATCACTGTCCCTCAATATGGTGCTGATCAACAGCTATATCGTAAAAGCCAAGTCGTTCTAATTGTTCGTAATCAATCCATGCTACCTTCCAAAAGTGTCGGTCTCCCTTGATTGTCTGTGGGATTTCTGCTGCCGCTTTTGAAAGTGCAACATTTCTCATGGTTCAATCTAGAAGTACTTCTGAAACATATTGTAACGCCCTGAACGTCTCAGGATCGTTTAACAGACACGACAATGAGGACGCAACCACTTGTGAAGGGTTAGTTCTTTTAATGAAGGCAAATAAAATACAAAGAACAAACAAAAGTTATAGTCACTGGAATCCTCCAGGCTAAGTACGTTACCAGCCCACAGCACGGATGGTCCTAACCGTCCTCTGCATATACGCCGATCCCGGCGTATGCCAACAGAGGGCAGAAATGAAATGGCCGACAATGCCAATCGGTAGGCTGTGAGGGGCACGAAGAGTGTTGGGGAGAATCGAGGAGTCAGGGAAACACCCAGCCGGGGTCTCTACCTGAAGGGAGCAGCCGCTCAACCTCTTCCTCAGACTGCACCGGGACGCGGAGTCACCTCCTGGTGATGCGTCACCGATACCCCAATCACAAGCAAGAAGACTGAACCGAGAGCAGCCGCTCGATCGATCCTGTGGACTTCCGAGTCTGTAACGCGGCAAACACCTCCTGGTGTGCGTTACAGCTGGCAGTCCCTGTGTCTCTGGTCGGGCTGGGAGTTACGACTCCAACCAGCAAAAGCGCCACTGCGCTTGGACTCAGCCGAGTCAAAAAGCGAAGCTCAATGGTTGACCGGTAGAGCTTCCGGGTCCTTCACCGGTGACGATGGGGCAAGACACGGCCCAGGGAGTAACGACTCGACCTACCTCCGTTCTTGCCTTACTGGAGCACCACTCCGGAACACTGCTCTTCACGAAGCAGGTACGTCGGTGTAAACACAATATCCGACAGCCTTGTACCTCCCGGTTTCTCCCTTTATTGGGCGTGTTTCCCTTGAGTTATGTAACAGCTCTCCTGTTTACATAAGGGCGTGTTTCCCTTGAGTTATGTAACAGCTCTCCTGTTTACATAAGGGCGTGTTTCCCTTGAGTTATGTAACAGCTCTCCTGTTTACATAAGGGCGTGTTTCCCTTGAGTTATGTAACAGCTCTCCTGTTTACATAAGGGCGTGTTTCCCTTGAGTTATGTAACAACTCTCCTGTTTACATAACCTCTCAACCGCTAAGCATCCTGGGAGATGTAGTCCGTTTTTGCTGGTTACCGTTTTCCTCCCCTCGTATGACAGGAATTCTTGACACATATACACAAAGACCATAGTTTGTGGTGACCAATACAAGTTGAAACACTCAGAAATTTGATTCTTTACTTAAGCAAATCGAACGTTAAAACTTCAGTCCAGCCTTTCGGCCACTCTAACAGGACTCTGAGATAGTCTACTACTAGTATTTCTCAAAATTAGGCATGGTACTTTGAAAACTGTACTACACGTCGGTGTTGGATTGATCTCTGGCTCCAACGATGTGACCGAATCCAGTCCAAAAAGCCAGAGACGTGCACTTCAAAGGATACCTCTAAACCGGAATGCTCAATGTACAAAATTGTAAATATAAAAACACTCCCAAATACGCACCACAGAAATTACTGAGCTCTAGGAAACAACAAACCACCTGGTGTACTCAGTCTCGCTATCTTCATTGTCCTACAATAACATAATTTTCAATATGTGCTTCAAGAGTATGGCACTTCCGTCTTTCGCCAATTTTTAAGCAATGGCCACTTCACGAATGAGTTCAAGAAAATGTTGCTGCAACTCTTCCCTTGGAACTCATTTATGGTAATGCCGCTATGCTTTTTAAAACCGAAATCATGTTTTCACTACACACCTCTTACCTTGTGTCAAACTAAGTAAATATTGCTCTTTTCTGAGTGTACTGCTTTTTCAAAAGTGCTGTCTACACAACTTTGCCGATTATCAACGTTCTATAGGTGTTAAGGAGAGATAGTTCTGAAACAGTGCCAGGCCTAAAACTCACAAAATGTGGCCTTCCTCCCGCCTTTTTTTCTTCCACTTACCTTTCAACAGTTTCATGCTGCACGTTAGGGACTATGATTAACCTTGTTCTGAGCTATTTTCGAACATACTGAATAATGCTTGGATGTCCCTTTGGAGTGTAATACTAAGGGGCATCTGCAGGGATCAAATGCAGAACCTCTCCCACTTTAGGGTGTATGACTGGATGCATTTCCGTTCTTAAAAAGGCCATAGACTAACACTTCTGGATTCTGGTCACCAAGAATAAAGATTGAAGGCTGCAGTAGAAAAGCTTGCCCTAGAGCATGGATCAGAGATTTAGTATACACAGAAGCTTCCTATGTAGGCTCTCAGATATCTGGACAAGACATGGATATCACCAATGCCAAAGCAAAGCCAACTCCATGAAAGATGAATGCTAAACCTGCAAATTTGTATTGCTTGTCAACTTTGCGGGAAGCTTCCCACTTTAAACATGCCATGTAGCACATAGCCATTTAAAATCAATCTATGGTTCTCTTAAAAAACCAGGACGCTGGCTCTTACTTAAAGAGTTTGGCGTTCATGCCAATATCCAATTCCAGAAGATTTGGGCTTTGGTCCATAAGGTTGCCGTCTCCAGGATGCTGTTTTCTTGACGATGTCATGTCTGACCCTCAGTGCCAAGATACCCTATATCCAGTAAAAGAGCTTTAGAAATCTTAAAAATAAATTAAATCATAAGTGTCCTTCCTCTATTAAAATAATACATTGTCCTATAGTCTGTGAAGGAGTGGAGTGACTTAAAGGCAGACGAAACCATAGTTGGCTCGAGGAGATTATCTGTTAAGCCTTTTCTTTTATGAGACAATGCTCCTTGGATCCAACTAATCCCATTTTGGCTTTCAGTCCTATGAGGGAAACATTGGTCCCTATTATCTAAGAGAGTGACCTCTGATGGAACGGTAATGCTTTCAGCAGCATCATGTTTGTCCTCCAAGGAAGAGACCATAATATCACTACACACATTAACCTGGGCATCCAAGTAATCTTAGCACGAACTCCGTTGGCCAACTAACCAGACACTGTTGTAGTACTGTAATATTAAGATATCAATTTGTACCAAACAAAATGACAATTTAAATCTAGCCCAACAAAGTGTGCCTGACATGGTGCTTGGCATGGATACAATTAAAGAAATTGACATTTCATCTATGTAAAGTCTTTCAATGCAAATAAAAAAGTCTTGTGGGGCCGATTTTGGCCAAAAGATGGACCTTATAGCAAAAGTGTTTATTCCCTAACTTGAAACAGGAACACAGTAATGTAAAAGGCTTTACATTAAAGATGCGTTCCTCCAGGTTCCTTGACGGAGCTAGTGAAAGATCCAGTGAAGGGCTAACATCATAAGATCTTTCAGTTAGAATGCAATTTTGAGCATTTAATTTCCACCAAAGGCAACAGAAATAACTACTCTTGCCTTTTGAGGATGAATGAACAGGTTTCCCAGACTGGTTTTCTTCCAGGAATTGAGTTTCTTTGAAGTCTAACTCGATGAAAAACGTTGTCTCTCTCAGAAATGTAACCTCAACATTCCGGAGTTGAGCAGTCTTTTTTTAAGACACTTTGTCATATGATTTTCTGCTAAAGCAACAATTTGAACACTATGCAAAACTGTCTTTATTGCCACATTAAACTCATAGCAGCAAAAACATTTAAGTACACTTACAACATTTCAAGAACCCAAATAAATGCCTAGTATTCGCCCTTTAATAGCGACTCCAAGCACTTTTAAGTACTTGTGATTTTCTACGACTAGTCTAGAGTGCTTGTGAGCTTCGAGGAGTATGACCTGTTTAAAGACATCAACAGCAATTTAAGTTATTCACCAGAGGGCTAAGAGATTTGTGAAGCTGCTGCCTGCAAGGTAAAGAAAACAATGGGCGTTAATTGCAATTAGAATGTTCCCTTTCTCAAAGAGTATGCTCAGTGAACAAAATGAAATACAGATCCTCAGCAGCGTGGTTTGGCTCTATCATTATCAAAATGCACTACCGTGCTTACGGGCTAATTAGCTGGATGAAAAACAACCACATTCCCGCTGAATGAAATCTCTTAATTTTACCATATCCACAGAATAATGATTTTACAGAAAATACTTCTTTGCCAAAGTGCGCTGTGAACCCAAACGCTGCCCATGTTAAGATTACCAATAAAGATGCGCTCAGCAAAAAGGAAAACTTATTTAATATTTATCATTCCAGGGGTACAGCACTGATAGTAATACACACTTAACAATAGCCACCATGCGCGGGATCCTGGAGCACCACTCACAACGTTTTCCCTTAGAAATACCAATTTGTTTTTAAAAAAAATATTAATATTGACATCAAATTTGCTATTTTGTGTTTATTTTTTCATAAAAAGCCAAATGACATTAAAAAGTCACTCTACAACAAGTGATTAGAAATATCGTTCAAAATCTTTCGTAAAGGAAGAATGAAACTAAATAGGATCACTGTAGCTCTGTTTCCATTTTTTGTTGGATAATCTAAAACCTTAAAAAATATCTCTTAACATCTTTTGTGTTCAGGAGTATTTTCCTGATAGGAAATTTTTTTCCTTTCCAAATATTCCATACTTTCTTGTGAAGTGGCCCTTAGGTGGCAGAAAAAATGTGGAGAAGTATCCCCTTGCATCTGTTTGTTTTGCTTATCTGGCACAGCCACAGCAAGCGTGAGCGTCCCTTTTGTATGAAGGGCTCCAGGAAATGCTTTAAAGTCGGACAGAATAATCTGCATTTGAGGCAGACAAGAGGAACCCTGCATGTAGCTGAAGAAAGTCATATCTTAAAAGACAGAGATGGATGGAGTAAGGACTCTCTGTACATCTGCTTCTGAAGACTCCACCCCAAGGAGATTCAAAAAGAGGTCTTATTGCATACACTTCTGTTCCCAATTGAAGTTTAAGTCATCATTGTTGAGAACAGATAGGTTGTCACCTATTTTCTGTTAATAACTGGGTCATTATTGAGAAATTCAAGATACAAGATGTCCAAATCTTTGATGCTGAAGGGCACCCGACTTTAAAACACAATAAAACACTTATGCATTTAACGTTTAGTCAAACACTCTTTCCACTGGTCAGCATTGTGGCTACCATCTAGGCATCTTCCATCAACATCAGACTAAATATTCAGGTGCATACTCTCATATAAGGGAGGAGGCGTCTGTCAGATTCTCTTACACCTCTTCCACAGTCACCATCACACCTGATTACCACATCTCCAGTACTGTCTGTGATCCACCACTTTAAAGAGGCCAACACCTTCTCCACACAGGCACTAATCTAAAGGAGAACATTCATACCAGTACAGTCCAGAACACATTTAAGAACTCATATCTGAGACCATATGTAAAATAAGGCACTGTGGGCATCACTCTCTCCAACAACTTAAAACGTTTAAACGATGTGAGAGCCACTTGGAGAAGAACCTAAGGAGTCCAGTAAAATAGTCTTAAAGGGCACCAACTATAGACACAAATACACTAAAGAAAAATCCTAGACTGGTAAAGCCACATATCTTAACCCATCCAAGTTTTCTAGAGGGATAACCATGGCACACCACTTACATACTCTTACTCCTTATGGCCAATTATCAACTTACATGCTGACAGTTGCAGCAGCTGTGGGCAGAAGAGGTTGAGACCAGAGTAGACAACGCCACTCACAGGCTGGAGCGGAAGAAACCAAAACTTCCTCCTTAAGAAAGAGGAAGTTACCCTCATTTCTGGAACTGCTGGAATTGACAATAGATCTGGGACTTTCTGTGAGCTCTTACACCATTAACTTAGTTTCTATATCTTCCAAACTATTCTACACGTCTCCGAGTTAAATAATAACTATCAATGATGTGAATAAGAAAAGATATAACCATGCTATTTCAAGGGTGGGCAGATCTCATGAATATTCAAAAAAAGCATGAATGGATGACCACTGGAAGAGCTTACCTTAGTCTAAGTTGATGTTGACTTTCATACAATTTCTTCAATTAAAATGTCATAAAAACTATTTTGAAAGGAGGCTAGAAATCTCTGCTGTCCTTTAGCAGGTATTTACGACTTGAACATTTCAGGTTCGGGTTTTTTAATTGCTACTTTACTTGAGATGTTGGTGTTCCAAAATGGTTTCACTTGGCTAAGTATAGTAAATAACCAACAAAAATTTAGCTGACTTGTGGTAAAGTGTTTTTCCCCCCATCTTTCAAAATGTTTTTAAAGAATTATGTTTACTGAGCTGAATACATTTTTAGCAGTAACTCAGACTTTTGATACAGGTATGTGTGCGAACTAAAACGGCATGATATATTTAATTAATTTGACTAACAGGACTGACCTCTCATTTCATTATACCTGTATTTGTGTGCACAAATAGCTGTGGAGAAGAAAGTCGGATGTCTTCTCAGAATCCTAAGAAGCAGCAAGAAGGGCATGAGCTACTCTAATGCAAACAGTAAAATTTGCTTTGTTATAAAAAACAAATACTTAACATGTAAAAAGGTCAAAACACTTGTTGAAAATTAATTCATTCATACTTTCTTGGTGTAGGCATATCAATGCAGAAACTAAGAAGATTAACTTCTGAAATGCAAGCTCTGCGTACAAAACATCTTTCCAAATGTATAACTGTCACCAGCCAGTTCATCATGGATGCAGTCCTTGCAGCACCATTGCAGAGAAATAACACACCAGCTTACACCCTGCTGACAGAGATCAGCAACATTAACCCCAAACAAGGGAGTTACAGACACAACTTATTTGTGGACTGCAGAGATATTCGACATTCAATAGAGTAGGACACTTTCCTTATACAGTAAATTGTTTGCATACAATGCAGTTATTTAAACTAAACAATGTGTTTGTTCTGGCAATCAATGAATTGCCCAGTCTGATGCATATTTTAGTTCTCCCAGTTTCCATTATCAGTTTAACACTTTCAGTCAAGCACGGCTTCTGTGGCCTCCTCAATCAAAGTATTTACAGGACTCAGGATAAACAGAGGCGGTTCTTTATATTCCCCATTAATGTCTTCCGCAGGCAGTGGAATCTCGTAGGCCTCCAGCAGGCTCACTTGCTCATTGAGGTTTGGAGGTGGTGCTTGCAGGGACGTGTCAGAGTTCAACATGACTGGCTGTGTGGCACCATCATCCTCCTGTAATACTCTTAGGAGATCTTCCGAATCTTTTTCCACCATGGCCCCGTCAGCAGATGGTAGATCACCAAATAATGAAAAGATCGTATTGCCCATGTACTGCATCACCTGCTTGCCTGTAAAGAAAAAGAAAAAAAAACAACAAAGACTTATAAGTCTAAAGTCACGCTGCATCCAGTTAGGATCCAATAACTGTTTATTGAACATGGTGCTGATCAAAAGTGTTTCAATTTACTCACACTTTACAGTATAGCCTGTCCAATTTTCTACTTTGACATAAAAGCCAGTTGTATTCACACAAAGTGTGACACAAAACTTCCCTTCCACGTCATGGAGGGGATTCCGTGATGTAACTGAAGCCAAAGGTAGAATCAGATATACTGAATGCCTAGGGCCACATAACATCGCCAGGGGAATGACTTTTCTTACACGATTCTTTCACAATTACAAATATCCTGTGGGTAATCAACACTGCCCCGTCAGCATATTTATCACTCCTCTACTGTTCTCTTCTACCACCACATATATAGCTTTGTAACATTCTGGTCTCACAATAAAAAGAAGAAAATATTGAAATGTCCCTAATAAGGAGGTCAAACTCCCGTTTCGTAAAATATACAATACCTAACGCACTTCAGTGATCAATATAATTTCGAACACTCATGTTTTCATCATAATAAAGTAACGAAGAAGATATGCAAAAAAAAAAGAACACTACTAATGCAGCAAGTGATGGTGGGCATTGCACAATCATAAAAAGCCCATAATGGGAAGATGATTTCATAATATTTCTTGTAGGTTTCAAACTAAACTGACGTTTTGTGCTAAAACTCTTCGCATGGTGGACATATTTCTCCAGACACTGAGTAGCTTAAAGCCAATAGTTAATAATTTCCAGATATAAGACAAATTTACATTTTATAAAATATCCAACTATTAAAAAATCTCTTCAGAGCAATACTAAACAACACAGTTCCAACAATAAACCACAAATGGCATCTTAGCATTTAGAACAGTAAAAACTCGCTAATTTTTCAACCTTGGTCATTGTGGCACTACTAGGTTCCTCCGCTCCATCCGAGGAGAAGCTGCAGAGTGTTTATTACACCCTATGGCAAAGATGGATTTCAGCCTTCTGCATGCACTATGATCACGGATACCCCATAGAATTGATATCCCCGCTCGTAAAATGTGCACACCTCAAATACGGTATGATTGCTACATGGATGTGCAGTTGGTTACACAACAAAAACATAACTGACATGTACAATGTCCATTTCCAGGATCCTAGTTAAGGATTCCAAATCAACACGTGCTTCGTGTGCCAGTTTAGCTGCAGTTCTTTGAAGCTCTGGTTGTGAACCATCCTATATTCTCTTTGGCCCCCTCTTTGTTGTATTGGCTCAGCACTGCAGTTGAAGCTTGTTTTTTAATAAGCCACTTTGCTGTGCTTCAGACCTTCAATGACTACTCACCCCAATTTCCACCTACATACTCCAATCTGTGGTGGCTCTGATTAAGCCTGCTCGCTGCATTGGCTAAGTATTTGAATGGCCTTTAAATCTTTCACCCTGAAAACCCGACAAGGACAGGACAATTAGCAAATCAGTGCCATAAATACACAGAGAAAGAGCAAAAGCAGGGAAGAGATAGAGGCGGCCAACTCTGGACTATGATGGTGCTCCAGATACTAATAGCATAGCAGGATATGACGCCTGGCTTCTCGTTTCCTTCACATATTTTAAAAATGTACGCTTCATCATAAGGCTTCTCCTCAAATGGGTCAAGTTCTGTAGCACTGTGGGCTACTACCATAATCATATGGAAGGTCTTAATATCCCTGTGTACCCTATTCGGGACAAGAGGATGAATAACACTACCTACAGGTAGGCTATTGCGTTTATTTTTGCAAACCAAGTTAAAACATGTCAGGGAATAATTCGATCTTGTTACAAGGTTGACATGTTTCCGCCACAAAAAAACCCTAATCAGGTCAACATAATCCTTTCTATATAAACGATATTAAGGTCTCTACTAAAATACTAACCAGATTAATCCAATGGCGGGAGAAACATCCACCATCCAGGGGGAACCAAACAAAAACCTTTAATGAAGAATGTGACTTGAGTATACACATTAACCTGTTCTGTGCTCAGGACGGCCGGGAGCCGTCATGAGCCACGGTTAGCGTGTGCTCATGACGGCTCCCGGCCGTCCTGGCACCCACTCACGGGGAGGAAGCACTGGCGCTCCCCCGTGGGCCGCCCATCATCCTGCCCCAACCGCAATGGAAGGGGAAGCCCTTCCGCTTCATTCCCCGTCCCCCCCACCACATCATGTAATGACGTCGGCGCGCCTCGTGCGCTGATGTCATTACACGATACCGGACGCACTGGAAGCCATTTGCTTCCAGAGCGTCCTTCAGTTAAGAGGCGAGGGTGGGGGGACATTTTAAAAAGGCATCGGAGGAAAGGAAAGTGTTTTCCTTTCCTCCAATGTCGTTTTCAAGCATTCCTGCTACAAGATCACGCTTGGGGCGCGATCGTGCAGCAGGAATGCTTTTATCTTTTTTTTAAAGGGCCTTTTGTGTCCGGGAGCGGCCCCTTGGGCAATGGTCGCTCCCTTTGGGGGTGCACATTTTGTTGATGGGTCTGCCCCTCGGGGGGGGGGGGGGGGCGGGGGACAGGGGGGTCAGATCTATCAAAATGAAATTTAAAGGCATTTGTATCCACTAGGCCACCAGGGATTTTTTTATTTTATTTACAAAGTGCCTTTTGTGTCGGGAGCAGGTCTATATATAAATGATTAAAAAAAGGCATTATGTGACCACTAGGCTACCAGGGATTTTTTTTTATTATCTACAATGTAACTTTGTGTCGGGGAGCGGCCCCTGGGGCAATGTTTTTTTTTAGTTGTGGTCTGCCCCCCGTGTGGGGCAGATTGAATTAATAAAAAAAGTCGCTGTGAGCCCACTAGGCCACCAGGGATTTTTTTTTTTAAATGTTTGTTGGGAGCGGCCCCTTAGGCAAGGGCTGCTCCCCTTTGGGAATCTTTTATTGTGGCCGTTTCTGCCCCCCTTGGGGGCAGATCGGCCTTGTTATTCTAGGCCCATCTGCCCCCAAGGGGGGGAGAAGCCATTAGACATCAGGGATTGTTTGAGTTGGGCAAGGGTCGCTCCCCTTTATGGGGTATTTATTGTGGTTGTTTATGCCCCCTTTGGGGAGATCGGCCATATGTTTTTAGGCCCATCTGTCCCATAGGGGGCAGAAGCCACTAGACACCAGGACTTTTTAAATGTTGGTGCTGGGTAGTGACCCCTTGGGCAAGGGTCGCCCCCCCCTTTATGAGGGTGAATTTTTGGGCTGTTTCTGCTCCCAGTGGGGGCATATCAGCCTCATGATTTTAGACCCACCTACCACCTTTGCTTGGCTGGTGGATAGTGTGTGGACAGGTGCATTATTTGCAAATGTGATTGTAATGAGTTTTTTCTCCTTTTTATTCCAGTGGAAAGCTTTTGATCTGGTTTGCGGTTTCGGCTGTGGTTGATCTGCATTTATTTGGTAAGAAAAACATTTTCCTTGTGTTTACTCCAATTGAGAATTAATGTCATGCATGAATGACTTTTTTGCAAGCGGTGCCATAATAGCAGCATATTTAGTTAGTGTTTTGTGCATGAAATTCTTTGCGATGTGTTTTGCGTTCTTATGTGCAATTTTCTTTTTTTTTCTTTTGTAGTGAGATACTGATGGTTCTTACTGTGTCTGTGCAGAGTAGGAGGTGAGTCTAGCTGCTTCTGGCAAGTGAGTGGTATAGTGTTGGAGTATATAGGTCTTTGTGCTAAAGCTACATTTTGTTTATTTCTTTTTTTTACAAAGGGTTTGCTTGACTTGTTTGACAAGTTACCTTTATTAGTAAACATTATGGCTAGCCATAGAATTACTGCTCAGCAGGTGGTTGGTATGGTTCTTGAATCTTCCTCTGAGCAGGATTATGAGACTGACCGTGTGTCTGAGGGAGGGGAAGATTCAGGCAGTGAGTTTTCTCTCCACATGGACTCATCGGATGATGAAGCTACTCTCAGTGCGGATGAAGTGCCTGTTTTAGAGGAGGACACTGATGAGCCGATGGTGCAAGAGGTATCTGGATTGCAGCCTGGAGCTTCAAGGCTTCCCATTGGAAGTGCTGGACTCTGGGTTGATCCAAACATGGTGCAGCCGGTGTTGCCTGTCTTTAGTGGTGATGCAGGGTGTAGAGTGGATTGCATTTTTTTTGCCTATACAGTTTTTTCAGTTGTTCATGGATGATGTATTTTTGGCTGACATTGTTGAGCAGACGAATTGTATGCTGAAAAGTTTTTGAGGGACATCAGTGCCAGACTTGGGCCCCACTCTAGCTACCGGGTGGACTCCCACAAATCTGGATGAGATGAAGAAGTTTTTGGGTTTGACTTTTTTGATGGGCTTGATAAGGAAGCCGTCCATGGCTTCATATTGGTCTACCAGTCCCTTGATGGCAACGGCCATATTTCCTGCAATTATGAGTCGTGATCGGTATTTACTTTTGCTTCAGATGCTGCTTTTTGTTGATAATACTTTGGCGTTGCCACGAGATAACCATGACTGTGACAGTCTTTTTAAGATTCGGCCTGTTCTTGATCACTTTGTAGATCGATTTTCAGAGATCTATACTTCAGGGAAAGAAATAGATATTAATGAGTCTTTGGTCCTGTTCAAGGGTCATTTAGTTTTTAGACAGTACATTCCTAGCAAGAGGGCACATTATGGAATTAAGCTGTATATGTTGCCCGAGAGTAGGACAGGATATGTCTTTAATTTCTGGGTGTACACTGGTAGGGATTCCACTATTGACCCCCCTGGTTGTCCGTCCACTTTTGGAGTTTCAGAGAAAATTGTGTGGGCTCTTGCTAGAGGACTGTTTAACAGAGGCCACCATTTGTACCTTGATAACTTCTACACTGCTGTGCAATTGTTTAAGGAATTGTTTAAAGTGGACACTTTTGCTAGTGGCACAATCTGCTCTAACCGTAAAGGTTATCCAAAAGAGCCTGTTTGCAAAAACCTTGAGAGGGGACAGTGCAGTTCCTTGCGTAGTGATGAACTACTAGTTTGTGAAATTTGTGGACAGGAGGGATGTGTATATGCTGACTACCATCCATGATGAGAGAACTTCACCTGTGGCTGTTCTGGGTCAGATTGCTGAAGTGCACAAACCTGTGTGCATTTTAGACTACAATAAGCTCATGGGTGCTGTTGATAGAGTAGATCAGAGGTTGGAACCTTACACAGCTATTTGTAAGGCTTACATTTGGTATAAGAAATTGGCCATCCATGTTTTCAATTTAGCAACTTTAAATGCTTTTGTTGTCTACAAGGAGTGTTCTCCTGCGTCAAAGTTGACTTTTGTTCAGTTTCAGGAGTCTGTGATAGGCAGCCTTGTTGTGGAACAGGCAAGTGTTCCTAGAGTTGGAGTGGTGGAGGATGTGGCGGAGGATGTGGCTAGATTGAAAGATCGTCACTTTCCTGATTTAATTCCTCCCACGCCCCAAAAAAACAATCCCTGTAAGAGATGTAGAGTCAGCTTGCGAAGAGGTGTGCGGCAGGAGAGTCGTATGCACTGTGCTGATTGTCCTTCTAATCCTGGGCTGTGTGTGCCCACATCTTTCAGATTTGATCACACTTTTTGGGAGCAACCCTGAGTCTAATAGTGTACTGCCTGGTCTGTATGGTTTTATATAGTTGTTCAGTTTAACGTTTGGCATTAGAATGATGTCTTCAATTACTGTTGTTGTTTTTTGTAGTTATAGTTTTGTATTTAGTTGCAATTGGTTTGTGTTTTCTTTCTTGTATAAAAAAAATTATGACGGTGTGCATGGACTGGTGCTTGGCTGGCGGTGTGCGTGGACTGGCGCTTGGCTGGCGGAGTGCGTGGACTGGCGTTATGCGTGTACTGGCGCTTGGCTGGCGGTGTGCGTGGACTGGCGCTTAGTTGGCGGTGTGTGTGGACTGGTGCTTGGCTAGCAGTGTGCGTGGACTGGCGCTTGGCTGGCAGTGTGCGTCGACTGGCGCTTGGCTGGCAGTGTGCGTCGACTGGCGCTTGGCTGGCAGTGTGCGTCGACTGGCGCTTGGCTGGCAGTGTGCGAGTAGTGACTTGCTGCTTCTGGTCACTACACACACTGCTAGCTAAACGCCACTCCACGCAATCCATGAGCTGGTGTGGTTGCTGTGTCAGGAATGTGTGCGTGTGAAAGTGATGGGCCCTCGAATGGGGCTGTCTGCTGGTGTGAGTATTGTAATGTGCTGGGCCCGCGGCTGGCGGTGTGAATGGTTTTGTTTGTGTCACAAGTATGAAAGGTGTATGAATGGCCTGTAAAGAGGTTGGTGCCTTGTCGTGGCTTTACAGCTCACGAGCTGTGAGCCAATGGTTCAGTTTCTCGTCTTTCAATTATTAACAGTGCATTTCATTTTTGTGAAATCTCTGGTCAATACAACTGTATATACTGAACCATCACTCACCCTCGTGCCAAAACCAACCAGTATGTATGTGTGCTTGAGGAATAGGTGCTTGTGCAGAAATATTTGTCTTTTCTGTCTTTCTCAAGCAGGGTGTACCTTGTCCCTTTTTGTGAATGTAGTAATATGTTGGTTTTGTGCCTGGTGGTGTGAATGGTCTTGTGTGCATCACGTATGAAAGGTGTGTGAATGGCCTGTAAAGCGGTTGGTGCCTTGTTGTGGCTTTACAGCTCATGAGCTGCGAGTCTCTGGTTCAGTTTTTTGTTTTTTCAATTACTGACAGTGCATTTCATTTTTGTGAAATCTCTTGTTAATAGAATGTTATATACTGAACCATCACTCGCCCTCGTGCCAAATCCAACCAGTATGTGTGTGTGCTTGAGAAATAGATGGCTGTGCAGTAATCTTTTTTTGTCTGTCTGCCAAGGTGTACATTTCATCGAAGAAAAACCTGTCAACTGTAGATATTGGTTCGAGGCATATGAGCTGCAGATCACACACTGAGGATAAGATCGCCATCTGGTGTTGGGCTCGGATGATTGCAGGTTGTTGTTGTCTTCGGAAGAAGCCTTTGGTCACGAGGTTGGTGACTCCTCCCCTGGACAACAGTGCGCATGGGCATCCACTCCATCGGCAGATTGTTTTTTTCCGCCATTGGGTTCGGATGAACTTTTTTCCGCTCCAGCAGAAAACTTCCAGCAATCGATTTAACTCTTTAATCTTCATTCCATCGACGTCGACATCAACTCGGACCGGTTCCGGAAGCGGCTGATGGACAGGACACCCTTCAAAAAATGCCCCCAGTGTGGAGCGAAGTTCCCCCACAGTGACCACCACGAGGTTTGCAACCTCTGCCTGTCGCCGGAACACAACGAGTCCACCTGTCCAGCTTGTTCCGCTTTCCGTTCGAAGAAGACCCTCCGGGACCGAAGAGCTCGACGCCATATTATGGCCAAACCAGCTCCAGAACCGGAGGACATCTTTGCTCAAGATGTTCCCGAAGACGACACCGAAGATCTCGAGATCGTGTCCGAGGCCGACGATTCCGATGACCTCATCACTCCAGGGCAGCGTGTGAGTACCACCCCCCCTGCCCCTGCCCCATCCAAAAAAGCATTGGTCAAGACTCCGCCAGCTGGGCCCAGTCGCGACCGGAAATCCTCTTCAGAAGCCCCGCCCTCGGGCCCGGCTCCGAAGACATCTAAGCCTGTGGGTGGCTCGGGCTCGAGCAAACCTCACCTGATTGTGCCTTTAACACCCTCGGCACCCAAACACCCACTGTCGGCACCGAAACAGGCTCCAAGACCGAAATCTCCTTCGGCACAGAAACGTTCCTCGGCACCGAAGTCTCCACCGGCACCGAGACGTTCTTCAACATCGATGCCTGAAAGTCCATCGGCACCAAAAACTCAGTCGGCACCGAAAACTCAGTCGGCACCGAAAACTCAGTCGGCACCGAAAACTCAGTCGACACCGAAAACTCAGTCGACACCGAAAACTCAGTCGGCTCCGAAAAATCCATCGGACCCGAAAAAATCATCGGCGCCGAAAACTGCGTCCCCGCCGAAACAAGCTCATAAAGACCCGAAGCGGACAGCACAGACACCACCTTCGGAGCCAGATGAACTTTTTCGACCAGATCCTACTCAGAAGCGGATCTACATCAATCCTAACACGGGACACGTGACTGCCATCCCATATAAAAAGCGGAAGCTGGACACTACACCTCCCCCAGCTCCCATACGGAAAAAGGACTGTGCTACTTCACCACTTCGTCCTTCCTCTCCTGTTTTACCTCCTAACCCGTCCCCCCCTCCTCCTCCTGATTCTCCTTTACCTTTACCTTTACCATCTCCCTATCATTCACCTCCTCCACAGGATGATAATGATGACTTAGGGGGAGGGGCGGACCCTGATTTATTTAATGATCCTGTTGATCCAAACGACCCTTTTACGTTCCCAGACCCAGCACCCATGGATGACTGGTCTTATCCTATACCTGACATGCCTGACCCCACTACCTACCCCTCCAAGCCCTCCCCTCCTGATGACCACCTAGGGTTCGGCCAACTTATAAATAGGGCAGCAACATTCCACGGCGTTACAATGCACACAGACGCCCTTGAAGAGGACTTTCTCCTTGATACCTTTGAGCAGTCACAAAAGACTGTTCACATACTGCCCATGATCAAAGGGGTTATAAAGCATGCTACTGAAGTCTTTAAGGACCCTGTTCGAGCTAGGGTTCTCAACCCACGCATCGAAAAAAAGTACCGACCAGCCCCGCAAGACCCTGCATACATTAAGGCCCAGCTCCCTTTAGACTCCCTAGTCGTATCAAATGCCAGGAAGCGCGCTAACTCACAGACAACTGGAGAAACGCCTCCCCCAGACAAAGAGTCTAAGCTTTTAGAAGCCTCGGGCAAACGGGTCGCCGCGCAGGCGGCTAACCATTGGCGTATTGCGAATACCCAAGCCCTGTTAGCCAGGTATGATAGAGCGCATTATGACCAACTTGAGGACCTTATGCAACATCTGCCTGAACCTTTTAAGTCCCAGGCCTCTGACCTCATCCAAGAAGGCAAATTAATATCTAATGCCTCCATTAAATGCGCCTTAGATGCAGCAGACACTGCTTCTAGAGCGGTCAATACTAGCGTCTTACTCAGACGACATGCCTGGCTCCGTATTTCCGGTTTTAAACCGGAGGTTCAAACCGCAATTCTAGCTCAACCTTTCAACCAAGAGCAGCTATTTGGCCCTGTAGTGGATACTGCATTAGAAAAAATGAAAAAGGATAATGAAACTGCCAAGTCTATGGGAGCACTGCAGTCTCATCAAAACCGGGGTTCCTTTCGTCGCTCCTTTTATAGAGGAGGCTCCAAAAACACATCAACTGAGACCACGTCCACCTTTAAAAATTCTGGACAAACATCCCCTAACAGAGGTTATTTCCGGGGAGGTTATAGGGGAAACAATAACAAAGGTCGAGGGCGGGGCAACAACAACAACACCCGCACCTCACCAGCCACCAAACAGTGACTTGCCACCACTCCCCCCAGACCATTCCACTCCGGTCGGGGGGCGACTCCAACAATTCCTGCCTGTCTGGACTTCCATCACCACAGACAGGTGGGTAAGACAAATTATCCAGTCTGGCTACTGCCTCGAACTCATACAATCCCCCCCAAACATACCGCCCAAACAACGTCCAATGTCCTCGCATCATCTCTCTCTCCTCAAACAAGAAGTTCAATCCCTGTTACAAAAACATGCGATAGAACCAGTCCCCCTTCAACATCAGGGAAAAGGGGTATATTCTCTATACTTCCTCATTCCCAAAAAGGACAAAACACTAAGGCCCATACTGGATCTCAGACTACTAAACCAGTATATACATTCGGATCATTTTCACATGACCACTCTCCAACAAGTCCTCCCACTTTTACAACAGGGAGACTTCCTCGCCACATTGGACCTCAAGGACGCATACTTTCACATCCCTATGCATCCCGCTCACAGAAAATATCTACGATTTGTGGTAGATGGGCAACACTATCAATTTACAGTTCTCCCATTCGGAGTAACAACAGCACCCAGAGTGTTCACCAAGTGCCTAGCAGTCGTGGCAGCGCATCTCAGAAGACAACAGATCCATGTCTTCCCCTATCTGGACGATTGGCTCATAAAAGCCAATACATACCAAAAATGCGTTCTCCACACTCATCGCACGATTCAAACTCTCCACGATTTGGGATTCACTATCAACTACCCCAAATCCCACCTACAACCTTCCCACTTACATCAGTATCTAGGAGCAACCATAGATACATCCAAAGCCATTGCCTATCCCAGCACAGCCAGGATAGCCAGTATACAAAATCTCATCTCTCAATTTCAAACTCATCCATCTCTTCCAGCAAGAGTGTTCATGCAGCTCCATAGTCCCACACGCACGACTTCAAATGCGTCCCTTACAGGAATGCTTAGCACAACAGTGGAACCAAGCTCACGGACAACTTACCGATCTGGTGTTGGTGGACAGTCGCTCACTTCGATCACTGAAATGGTGGAACACCATCAACCTGTCCAAAGGGAGACCGTTCTTAGAGCCTCTTCCACAAGTTGTGCTAACTACAGACGCATCTCTCACGGGGTGGGGAGCCCACCTCCTTCACCATACCACTCAGGGCAGATGGACCAGCCAACAAAAACTGCTCCACATCAACCACCTGGAACTCTTAGCAGTGTTCCTAGCACTAAAATCCTTTCAAATTCACCTAAAGAACAAAACTGTCCTCATACGCACAGACAACATGACGACAATGTATTATATACAGAAACAGGGAGGGACACACTCTCTCCAACTGTCCCAACTGGCACAGCAAATCTGGAGATGGGCAATTCCCCAAAACATCTACCTGTTAGCAGAACATCTCCCAGGGATCCACAATCAAGTGGCCGACCTCCTAAGTCGCCACACACAACAGATCCACGAATGGGAACTACACCCCAAGGTTCTACTCCCCTTCTTCCAAAAGTGGGGACAACCAGACATAGACCTGTTCGCCACTCCCGAAAACACAAAATGCCCAACCTTCGCCGCCAGGTTTCCACACCCACAGTCGAAGGGCAATGCCCTATGGATGAACTGGTCAGGCAGATTTGCGTACGCCTTTCCGCCTCTCCCACTAGTTCCATTTGTGGTACGCAAACTGAAACAACAGTCACTAACACTAATACTAGTGGCTCCCACTTCGGCACGTCAACCGTGGTTCACCACACTTCTGGAACTATCTTTAGTTCCACATCAAAAGCTACGCCTCTCCCCGGATCTATTAACCCAGAACCATGGAGAAATCAGACACCCAGATCCTCAAACACTGAACCTAGCGATCTGGCTCCTGAGGTCCTAGAGTTCGGTTACCTCAATCTCCCTCCAGACTGTATGAATATCATAAAGGAAGCCAGACGACCTACTACTAGAGCGTGTTATGCCGCTAAATGGAAACGATTTGCCATCTACTGCGCTAATAATGACATACATCCATTGGATGCTTCCATCCAAAACATCATTTGCTATCTACTACACTTGCAAAGATGCAATCTAGCGTATTCCTCTATACGTTTACACCTAGCAGCCTTGGCAGCCTACTTGCAAAATAGGCAACACCTGTCCCTTTTTAAGGTACCAGCCATCAAAGCGTTTATGGAAGGTCTCAAAAGAATTCTTCCCCCAAGATTGCCACCTGCCCCAGTGTGGAATCTCAATGTGGTTCTAACAAGACTCATGGGTCCCCCATTTGAACCTATGCACAAATGTGAATTGCAATTCCTAACATGGAAGGTAGCCTTCCTTATCGCAATCACTTCCCTGCGCAGAGTAAGTGAAATACAAGCCCTTACACTTGAGGAACCTTTCTTACAACTACACCGTAACAAAGTGGTTCTTAGGACAAACCCTAAATTTCTTCCAAAAGTGATTTCCCCTTTCCACCTTAACCAATCAGTAGAACTACCGGTCTTCTTCCCAAATCCAGACTCGGTAGCTGAAAGGGCCCTACATACCTTAGATGTTAAAAGAGCCTTGCTTTATTACATCGACAGGACAAAACCTTTTCGAAAGACAAAACAACTCTTTGTTGCTTTCGCGCCACCACACAAAGGCAACCCGATCTCCAAATCAGGAATAGCCCGGTGGATAGTTAAATGCATCCAAATATGCTACCTCAAGGCTAAACGTACACTTACAGTTCCCCCTAGGGCGCACTCCACGCGTAAAATAGGGGCTTCTATGGCCTTCTTAGGCAATATTCCCTTAGAAGACATTTGCAAGGCAGCCACATGGTCTACCACGCATACCTTCACTAAACACTATTGTGTTGACGTGCAGGCCAAACAACAGGCCTCCGTGGGCCAGGCTGTCCTAAAAACTTTATTTCAAGCTGCTGCAACGGATACAGGCGACCACCGCTAAGGGGAGCACTGCTGTATAATCTATCCTCAGTGTGTGATCTGCAGCTCATATGCCTCGAACGGAATATGCTACTTACCAGTATGCATCTGTTCTTGGCATGTAGAGCTGCAGAGTCACACACGCCCGCCCGCCTCCCCGGGACCTGTATCTGTTCCAGCATCCGTCTTACTTAGACATTACACATGGACATCCTTTCTTTCTTTTCTATATACTCCATCTTTTCCCATCATGGCGAAAAACAATCTGCCGATGGAGTGGATGCCCATGCGCACTGTTGTCCAGGGGAGGAGTCACCAACCTCGTGACCAAAGGCTTCTTCCGAAGACAACAACAACCTGCAATCATCCGAGCCCAACACCAGATGGCGATCTTATCCTCAGTGTGTGACTCTGCAGCTCTACATGCCAAGAACAGATGCATACTGGTAAGTAGCATATTCCTTATGAACTAAGCACCCATGGGAGTACATTGTGATGTCTCTCTTGTGGATCCCAACAAGTTATCTTACCCACAATGTCCTGCAAACCCCAAAATGTGACTCACATTTTCCTTGCATTATTGTGCCCAAATTTTCAAGCTGCAGAAAGTAACAACACATTTCCAACCACACAGCATTTCTCCAGGTATCCCAATAGAAATGGTACCTCACTTGTGTGGGTGGGCTAAGTACCCGCGGCAGGGAAGGGCTCAAAACCTATTGAGACAACATCAAAATTACCAACCTGGTTTTGCAATGGGGGTCCCATGAATTTTTGGCCCGGGGCTCAGCGGCCATCTAGGGAAACCTACCAAACTCACACATTTATGGAAACTAGACACCTGGGGAGTCCGGTGAGGTATAGCTTGCGTGGGTCCCCCAACAGTCTCCTACCCAGAATCCCCTGTAAACCTCAAATTTTGCTGATAAAAATCCCTTTTCTCAAATTTCTGTGTGAGAAAGTTCTGGAATCTGTGTGGATCTACAAATTTCCTCCAACCCAACGTTCCCCCAGGTCTCCCCGTAAAACTGGTACCTCACTCGCGTGGGTGGGTCAAGGACCCGCGACATGCAAGGGCCCAAAACCTATTGAGGCGACATCAAAATTACCTAACACAAACCAACCTGGTTTTGCAAGGGGGGGGGGTCCCATGAGTTTTTGTCCCGGGGCTCGGCGGCCATCTAGGGAAACCTACCAAACCCACACATTTCTGGAAACTAGACACCCAGGGGAGTCCAACAAGTTATGGCTTGCGTGGGTCCCCCCAACTTTCTTCTACCCAGAATGCCCTGCACACCTCAAATTTTGCTGAACAAAATCACTTTTTTTTCAAATTTCTGTGTGGGAAAGCTCTGGAATCTGCGTGGATCCACAAATTTCCTCCTACCCAGCGTTCCCCCAAGTCTCCCGATAAAAATGGTACCTCACCTATGTGGGGAGGCATAGTGGCTGCAACAGGAAATGGCCCAAATCGTACTGTGGAGACTTCAAAACTACCTATAAGAAAACTACCTGGTTTTGCGGGGGGGGGGGGGGCGGGGGAGCACCTGGAGTTTTGGCCCCGGGCACAGCGGCCATCTTGGAAAAGTACCAAACCCACACATTTCTGAAAACTAGACACCCGGGGGAGTCCAATGAGGTATGGCTTGCGTGGATCCCCCAACGTTTTCCTACCCAGAATGCCATACAAAACTCAAATTTAGCTGAAATTTTTTTTTCCACTTATTTTTGTGTGGAATCACCGTGCCGGCTCAAATGTCCTACCCCACAGCGTTCCCCTGAGTCTCCCGAGTAAAATGATACCTCACTCATTTGTGGGTGGAATTTTGTGGATCCGCGCAAATTCCAGAACTTTCCACCACAGAAATGTGAGGAAAATGATTTTTTTTTTTTTTTAACAATTCTTTAGGTTTGCAAGGGATTCTGGATAACAGAACCTGGTGAGAGACGGCCAAGTCACCCCATCCTAGATTCCCCTGTGTGTCTACTTTTCAAAAATGTATAGGTTTGCTAGGTTTCCCTAGGTGCCGGCAGAGCTAGGGTTAAAAATCTACAGCTAGGCACTTTAAAAAAAAAAAAAAAGGGTCCGTTTTCACTGTGGAAATGTGGTGTGTCCACGTTGTGTTTTGGGCCGTTTCCTGACTCGGGTACTTGGCCCTCCCACACAAGTGGGGTACCATTTTTCTGAAGACTTTGGGGAATGCGGGGTGGGTGGAAATTTGTGGATCCATGCAGATTCCAGAAATTTCCACCACTGAAATGTGAGGAAAATGTGGCGGTTATTTTTAACGATCTTTTAGGTTTGCAAGGGATTCTGGGTAACAGAACCTGATGAGAGCCAGTCAAGTCACCCCATCCTGGATTCCCCTGGGTGTCTAGGCTCTTTGCAAAAAAAGGGTAATTTTTTATTGTGAAAATGTGGTGTGTCCACGTTGCGTTTTAAGCCGTTTCCTGCCGTGGGCACTAGGCCTACCCACACAAGCGAGGTACCATTTTTATCGGGAGACTTAGGGTAACACAGAATTGTAGAGCAATTGTTATTACCTATTGACTTTCGATGCATTTCTGCCATCCAAATGAAATACAATGTGTAAAAAAGAAATCATTTTGAAAAATGGCCTATAATTCTCATGCTAGTATGGGTACTCCCAATCACTGGCGTAGCTGGGGGGGGAGGAGGGGGGGACACTTACTGACACTACTGTCAGTCATTACAGTAGTGTCAGAGTCCCAAAATAAATTATAAAGGCTGCCGCAAAGGGCCAGCAGTGCAGCGCATGCGGCTCCGTTTGAAGCACAAGTGCCCCTGATTGCAACTGCTTCCTGCAGCGCACGCATCACCACCTAGCGTGGTGGTGTGGTGCGCGACCGGACCGAGGTCAGAGGGGAAAGACTCCATTCAGCCAATGAGCTGTCTCAGCTTAGAGATCCAGCCGACGAGCCCTCCCCTTCGTAGTGTGCAGGCAATCGAACGGAGGCCAGGGCTGGCAGATTGAGCTACTTCTCGCACGCACAATTGGGCGATATTTTGCCCGATTTTGCGAGGAAAAATCGTGTTGGGCGGGCTACTGAAATTTGGGCTAGAATCCGCCCAGTGTGCGGCGGATTCAAAGCTTTGTGCGGCGCCTGTGGCGCCGCCGCGCTGCAGCATATGGATGCCTTGCATCCCACACCTCTTTCCTAAATTAGGTGCGTCTGTGGCTCTATGCCCTGCTGCCCCTGCCCACAAGTAACACCGCCAGGGCAATAAATCTATGGGGGCGGGAAGTTTCTTTCCATTTAGGGTCCTGCAAGATCTGCAGTGACCTTTGACCTGACCCCAGTAATGTTCCGACCGGCCTTGGAGTTGTTTGACCCAATCCAGGGTCAGATCAGTTCAATGATACTGATAGGCGTGTCAGGCACATTACGGCCCGCCTCCATTCGCATGCAGCAGCAGCAGGTATGGTGACGTCGGAGGTTCCAGCTGTAGGGCTTAGTGTAGTTGGGAAAGAGGGCAGAGGGGTGATGAACACACTGGGCAATAAGAGGGATGACTAGGGCGTCAGAGGAGCAAAGGGAGTGGAACACGGGGCAGGAAGGGGTGATGAAAACACATGGCAAGGAGAGCGGTGAGAACAGAGGGGTGCAGAGGGCAGCGAGGAGTGGCAGATGAGCGCAGAGTGGGAAACCGGGGACAGGAAGGGGTGATGAAAACACAGAGCAAGGAGAGAGATGAGAGCAGAGGGGTGCAGGGGGCAGCGAGGAGTGGCAGATGAGCGCAGAGTGGAAAACCGGGGACAGGAAGGGGGTGATGAAAACACAGAGCAAGGAGAGAGATGAGAGCAGATTGGTGCAGGGGGCAGCGAGGAGTGGCAGATGAGCTCAGAGTGGAAAACCGGGGACAGGAAGGGGTGATGAAAACACAGGGCAAGGAGAGAGATGAGAGCAGAGGGGTGCAGGGGGCAGCGAGGAGTGGCAGATGAGCGCAGAGTGGAAAACCGTGACAGGAAGGGGTGATGAAAACACAGGGCAAGGAGAGCGGTGAGAACAGGGGGGTGCAGAGGGCAGTGCGGAGTGGCAGATGAGCGCAGAGTGGAAAACAGGAGTCAGGAAAAAAGGGCGAGATAACACCAGGCAAGGAAAAGGATGAGAACAGATGGTAATAGGCGGGGCGAGGAGTGGCAGATGAGCACACAGTGCAACACTGGGGGCAGGAAAGGGTGATGAAAACACAGTGCAAAAAGAGGGATGACTAGAGGGGTGAGGGGGCAGATGAGCACACAGAGTGGAACACAGGACGTTGTGCTTAAAATACAGGGCAAGGAGGGTATAAGTACAGAAGGATGCTGGGGTGACAGATGTGTGCACATCAGTCACACGCAACAATAACATTGATGATTATGAAAAGCAGAATTAGGCACCCCACACGGTATGAAATACTAGTTTATTGGCAGGGCAGTCTCCTTTTAATGCACTCATGCCGCAGCAGCCTGCCTGGTTCTGTCACTGGTCAGCGCGTGACTAGCACCAGACAGATCAGGTTTTTTTTTAAACAAATCCTGCTGGGCCCCCACAAACACATTGCTGCTACGCTGTCAGGGTCAAGGCAAAATCATATGGAATACTCAACTAGCTTCCTGTCACGGTGTTCGTGCAATTTGTCTGTGGTTTCGCAAGCAGTAGTAGTGATCACAAGAGTAAAATCATGTACAATGTGAGTAGATTGTGGGCATACGATAATTTTACAGTAGGATCAGGTGCTCTGCAGCAGTTCTTTTTATAGTTTGGCCTTGCTCAAATCAGTGTAATTTCTTTTGTTTTATCTGTTTCCATGTACTTAATTTCTTGATTTTGCCTCGTCACTCTTAGTGTCATACCATTAGTAGTTGAATGTCATTCATAAGTACTCTGAAACTTTGAAAATGGCTCACCTAAGCACTCTTAAAACGTGGCAACTATGCAGTTTATTTTCCATATCGGATAGTGTCCTTCCATTTCTGATGCTTTGAAATAGTTTTAAGATCTTCAAAGAGTTTCTTGTTGCTGGAATGGCTGTAATTTCTGATGTTTATATGTTTCCCTCATCTTCTTTACTTGATTTTTGTTCCTGAGAAAGTGTCACTCGTAGTCGTTTAATGTCACTCATAATTACACAAAAAATGTGAAAATGTCACACTTAAGCAATCTGAAACCTTGGCAGCTATGAATCGCCTGCAGGCATCTTCGTACCATTTTTCTTTGCCTTCGTACCATTTTTCTTTGATCAGGCCACAATACTTCATGTTGCCTCGCACACAGAACCGTGCTAGCTGTGTGAAACAAGCATTGGAATTCAATTGTTCTCATATTTGTTGGAGGTGGTGCTAATGGCAATGTGAATGTCCAAGTGTAATTCGTCCATACTTCATTGTTGGTGTCTTTGTAGTTCCTAGCTTATTTGGCAGGTTTGTAATGCACGCAGACCTTCATTTGAGGTTTATGTTTTGTATTAAGCTTGGCACACTTTAAAAATCGTGTTCCTTTCACATTGTGGTGAGTTTGTGGGTTAAAACACCCTTTCCTGTAAGCAGAAGGGTCATAAGGTAGGTAGGTTCTTGCAACCACTGTGGCCGTTGAGATGGGCGCACTAATGGAGGAAAGGCTTCTCACCCCTAATTGGAGGGAAGTAGGCCTCTCACACCCATGGACCCCGTTGGCACTGCACCTACTGCATTTATGATAGTATACGTCTTTAAGGCAGTAAACATTTACCTTTCCACTGGCTGAACAAGGATCCACCATACTGATACCTTGCAAAGAACAGGAGATGGAGATTCTTCTGAGTCTTCAGAATGCACTTGCACTTTATTGGGTATTAGCTCATGGGAACATCAAGCAGCAAGCTCTGCACCCCATGCCATAGACTGCTCTCTTCAGATGAGTACCAAAAAGTACGTAACATATGTAATTTGCGTATATAAAAAGATGTTCAGCATTGCTCTTGGAGCATTCAAACAAGTGTGAAAAAACATGGAGCATTGGCCTATATTGCCATTACTCTGAGGGTCCTGACATGAGTATGCAAAAGGAACTTCATGCTGAAGAGCACCTTTCCCAAGAAGAACGTTTCCGCAGTTGTAGTCCTCAAAATTGGACCAAGAACAATTTTGGGCAGCTTTCTCCACACCATGCGATATCAAGTGAGTGACAGTTTTCCTGACAGACCAACTTTGATTTTAGTGTACAAAATATAGGTAATCTGATTAATGTGGGTACTAAACATATCCTTGAAATAGAAGTATATTTTTTTAATGTTGTAGACGGGCTACACGTAAGTTAATGGAGTGGCAACATTGGGCTATTTTAGGTTACTTTTTTGTTGCTTTTGGGCTTGAAAGTAGTGAAAAAATCTGGCAACACTGATGTAGGCGTGCAAGGGTCTGTATTGCTACAGCAGGCTTTGAATTTTTCTCTGATTATTGCCACCCCGACGTACCGTGTTTGTTGTGGTTGCTTGTGGGTACGTCCCAGGGGTCAGTGGAGGACCAGAGCCAACCCAAGAGGAACTTCTACAGTGCATCACAGGTATCTCCACAGTTGTTTCTTTGGAACGTCTGAAGACAGGAAAGAAAGGAGAGGAGCAGACAGGTACGTCCACCCGGCAAGCGTGTTGAAAATTATGCAAATGGAAGTTTTGCCCCTCAATACCACACGTGATGTTTGGCGCCTGAAAGGATACAAGCATCCATTAACATGGGTCCCAGTATGCTATTTTCTAGTTTTCTTTACCATTAAAGCATTTTCGAGATTTACCATGATATGGATCGGTAATCCCACAAACATCCTTTTATTTATAAGACATGTCACTGTCATGAGTGTAAAATCTGAAAATTTTGGGGAAGCAACAGAGTGGAGATTTTAGTAGCAAAGCATTTATTGTGGCATTGATAATGCATTGTTGGAGAAAGCTAATAATACCTGAAATCTGAAAGCACTGATAAGGCATTAGTGGAGGAAGATCATGCGTACCTCAACACTGATAAGGCCCTTCTGTGGTAAGGCCATACTGCTGAGGTCCTGTAGCAATGAGGCAGTGCTGGTAAGGCAAGTTGGCGGGGCCTGGGATTCCCAAGGAATAAGAACACATCAGTTAAGAAGCTGGCACTATTGATAGGCATGGATGCTTTGGTGGATGGTGATGCTGTAACCCTGCAGGGTCGTACCTTGTTGTTGCTATAGTGGCTTGCTGCTGTAGTGGGCCACCAGTGCGACTCTAAATTAATGCAGGCTGGTGCTAGGTTGGTGACAAGATAGTGAGATCTTAGAAATCTCCCTTGACTTGAATTGAACTTAGCTGTTGCACACACTCCAACTTAGATTGGCACCAAACAGTAGGCACTAGGAGTTTGGCAGAAACTCTCTGGCTGCAATGGTGTGGGTCTGACTGTTGAGACTGGTGTGACTCTGTTCTAAGGCCAGGCTTTATGTGTACCACCTCGCCCCCACCTCCCCTCAGTAGTTCATGCTGTTCTGAGTTCGTCATTGCATTATTGTACCTCAAGTCAGAGCACATCGCGTTTGTGCATGTCCCCACTGCTTTAATGGGGGAACCATGATGTTTGGGCATTTAATGTCAGCTGTAGATGATGGATCCCCGAACAGTGTCATGTATGTGCATGTTTGCATTGTGCTGAGGGAATTACCAGGTAATCGTTCACACAGCTCTCTGATGGATGTCACATGCAGTTTTTCTGAGTCCCAAGATAGATCATGCAGTCTGTGTGTTCTCCTTTGTACTGCTGGTCACCGGTATGTTCAACTGTGTAGCCTTGGACCGTGTCATGTATGTGCATGTAACTTGCATGATCAAGGTAAGTATTGGCGGCGATACTACGTGTCTCTCGGACCTCTTTCAAGTGCTCGCCTGCATTTTTCCCCAGCACCCCTCCTCCCCTAGGGGCGGCAACCTGAGGGATAGCCCCGGGCACCACAAGCTCTAGCTACGCCTCTGCTCCCAATTTCAGAAATGTGCAAATATTTACTTTCTAAACTCTATATTGTGTTCCCATTTCAGAAATACATAAGTGTCTTTAATATTGATTTTTCCATGTAAACATTATCCCAGAATAATTGCCATATACCCGGCACATAATAAAAAACCATTGCAAGACGCTGCTCAGTTATTGGCTCTGGGTTCTTCTGGTTGTTGGTGAACCTACAAGTCCTATATATTCCCACAACCAGAAAGGTCCAGGGGATTTAACGGTATATTGCTTTCAAACAGCTGTCATAATTAGAAGAAGTTACAGGTGAAAACGTTGACAAAAATGGGCGTTTTATTTTTTTAACAAATTTTCAATTTTTCCTATAGTCAACGGTTAGTTTCTATAAAGAAAACCTTGAAGGATATACACAAATGACCCCTTGCTGAATTCAGAATTTGGTCTACTTTTCTAAAATGTATAGCTTTCCAGGATCCATTATTGCTTTCATACCCATTTCTACCATTAACTGGAAGAAGATTGAAAGCACAAAAATAGCAAAAATAGGCTATAACTCAGTAAAATGTCAAAACTGTGTAAAAAATGTTGGTTGTCTGTCATTCCCTAACAGCTGGGAAAACGTTGATTTCAGCCCCACAAACCCTTTGTTGATACTATTTGTAGGGAAAAACCAGACGCTTTCATTTGCAGCACTTTTTTCCAATTTTTCCCCCAAAAACAAAACTTTAGTTGTATTTTGGCAAATTTCTGGGTCCCCTCCAGGGGAATCCACAAACCCTGGGTACCTTTAGAATCCCCATGATGTTGGAAAAAACAGACGCAAATTTGGCGTGGATACCTTATGTGGTCAAAATGTTACAGGGGCCTAAGCGCGAACTACCCCAAATAGCCAAAAAAGAGGATTAGCATGGGGAGGGGGAAGCCTAGCAGCGAAGGGGTTAAATACAAAAACAGCTTACCTTTGTTCTGGGAGGCGTCGGAATCATCTGTTTGTGGCTTTTCTACATTTTCGGTGGATACCTGAAGCACAAACAAAAAAAAAAGTTATAATAATGTTCTTCATATGGTGAGTACTCTGGCCACTGCGATGTATCTTCAGCTCACTTCACTGACTAATCATGATCTAAATCATCCTAGCTGTATACAGCATGATAAAACACCATTGCATCCAGGCCACTGGCGTAGATATCCACTCAAATAATACATGCATAATACATTCTTCATTGTGATATTTAGTGGTTAAGGCAAGCTTCATTCTTCAGTGTATAAGGTTTCTCAGGCCAAGTAGGAATTATTTGCTTTTAAAAGGCTGGGTCATGAGACACTTCACGTGTGGCTTGCTCCCCACCACCAGTGAGCTGTTGTGCACTGCACCACAGAGTGCTATCATTCATCACTACTCAGACATACAAGAACCAAATCTGAGCTAAGGCCTTCAGAGTTTGTTTTCAAGTCAAAGTAGCCCATGGCCTATGCATACCAATATTACATTGCCACAGAACGTTTTCTGATTTATGCATTGCTCTCATATTACTAACCTTAGCTGACCACATAACAGGCAGATCCAAGTGATGCAAGATTAGGCCCAAGTAGACATTTAACTTATAAACAGCATGGACGAACCAGGAATGCAAATATCAAGCTAGAAATATGACAGTTTTGCACAGCTCTGATACAAACCAAATAACAGTATGATAGAACAAGGTAAATATGAGCTTTAAAGTAACTATGAGAACATTGTTTGGGGTAAATATTTTATTAATCCAAACAATATTTATTAACACTGAGGTGTTTGTTGTTATAATGATAGCTTTTACACAAAGAATTTGTGTACGATTAGCACATGTAATTGTAATTGCATTTATATAACACTTTCTACCCCTAACGAGGCACTAAATAGCTTTACGGCAAGTAGAACGCTACTCGGAACCCAAAATTAATGGTTAATCGAGTGGTTAAATGGTGGTTATTACGATTAGTCATGTGCTATCAAGAAGAAAAAAAAAACATTGCATGCATTTACTCCAATTACTTTGTGATAGATTATATTAATACCAGTTAGGTGTGATCATTAATTGGGGCTGGGTGGTTGCAGGTGAATGGCTAGTGTGATAGATAGGCTGGGGGTGATAAGGTATATAAACGCTAGTTATTATATTCATGTTTCCTTCGTAAACTCAACAGGTTCTCTCACAGATCAGTCACAAATTCTAAGCACCCCTTCACTTCATGTAAAATCCAAAGTCCAGGGGGCGTAGCTTGGCGCGTCAAGATGGCGGTCGCACTCTAGGAGTGCTCTGGACCCCTCAGTCATCCGTGCTGTAATCCCCCTGTCATTAACACCTCTAGCTGCTCCCATCGTGCTGCCATCGCATTCAATTTGGGAGCAGTCTCACCTGACCAACAAAGGGGGATACTACCTACTGCCTCCGGCACACCCTGCTTCCAAAATGGTGGCTTCGGCTCCCAGAGGCCCGGCACCCTGCTCGCTTCCAGCGCTTAGGCCCATCCAGCCTTTTCACCCGGACCCTGTGACTGCACCCCCCCCCCCCCCCGGATGCCTGGGGGCATTCCGATGCCGATAACTCTGGAGGCGGAAGTGCAGCGCGCTGAGCCTTAAGGTGCGGGCTCCCATTCCCCGACTGCCTGGGCCTTTGACGGGGCTTGCCTGGCCCGAGGGGCCGTGAGTGGGGGCTGGCAGCCGGAGTGTGTGGCTGCAGGGCGAAATCAGCTGCCTGCTCGGGTGCCGGTGTCCCTCCCTCCCTCCTAGCTCTGCTGAGTCTGAACTTGGCCCCTGGCGGGGTCTTGGCCGGCCAACGGGAGGACAGCCCCTAGCAGTCTTCCGTGGGCTGAGGACATGGTAGCTGACACTCACGGTCCCGCGACGCCCATCCTGCGAGGCTTCCTTGGCGCCTGAGCCTGCTAAGATCACTGGCGCTTGCCCAGGCATCCTGCCTTGCAGCCTGCATGCGGCCTCCTGCCTGAGCAGCGGCCTGTGGGTTCCTGCTTCTCGCTGGGTACGCAGTGCCTCATGCGGCCTACCACCTGGGCGTCCACGGTCAGCGGTTGGGGCCTGGCTGTGGTGACTGGCCTGGAGGGACTCTCCAACCTCCGCCTCATTCAACTCTATTACCTTCACACGGCCTATCTTACTCCCGAGCGCCTACACAGGGCGGGACTGCGCCCCGCCCCAGACTGCACGCGATGTGGCTGGGCTCCGGCTGATTTACCACATGGTTAGATTGTGCCCGGGCCTTGCTCCATTCTGGTCTCGGGTGGAATCCGAGCTCACGCAGACCCTGGGTTGGCAGGTCCCCCACGATCCCCGATGTCTTCTTCTGGGCGTGTTTGATGGCTTGGACGGATCTAGGGCAGACAAACACTTTCTAGGTACGGCGGTCGCGGTGGCCAAGCGAGATATTGCAATGGCCTGGGCTCAGGCCAACCTCCCTACCCTGCGAAAGTGACGCCGGGCCTAGGAGGAACCTTTCTTCGAGGCTTGTTGCTGTCTAGCGAAGTTCCACAAGGTTTGGGGCAAATGATTTAATCTACTGTTGTAATCTACTTGCACTGGCTCTCCCATGTAATAATGTACTGCTTCTGAGCTGGGGGACGTACTTGAATACTCCTACCATGATTGTGCATTCTACTGTTTGTTGGAGATGGCTTCTGACTTACCGTGTAAGCTGTGTGCTGTCATTTTGTATGATTGTCTTTCAAAATGCTAATATGTAGTAAGTAGAAATTTACTAGAAGGCGTCTCTAGTCTCGTAAAACAGGATTATTCTCATAAATCTCCAGCCACAGCCAGGAGCAGCGCACCCACGGAGGTTCGATCTTCAACTGGCAGAAACCAATTGAACCTCAGAAGATGCACACTCCAAGCTCGTGAACAAGAGAACATAAAGTATGTAATACAAAACATTACACATGTCATAGAAATGTCATAAACAGCAATAAAGTTGTAATTACAAAACCACTACATCACCTCCCCCTTTACACAATCAAAAGACATTAAAATTCCCCAAAATGTCAATATCTAACAAAATCCTTAAATCTAGAAGGAGTTCTTCTAATACGACCGCCACGTGAGTGAGGTGACTCATGATGCACTGCATTATCAACAGAACCATCAACTGTAGGACTTGATTCTCTTGAGGGCCCCTGACTGTCATGCAGCCAATGTGTCCACTCGAGATCATGTTCCATAAGGGAGGTTTTCTTGCTCTTAATTACCCGCGCTTGTTCCTTAGTTACCCTTACTAATTGTCTTTTGTTCCACTAACCTTTACCTTGTAATAATGCAGCTCCTCTACTGGCCCTACAGACAAGTATGGGGTTTGAGAACCCAGATTCCCCTTTCTTAATCCTAAATGGCTTTTTATACATAACCCAATCTCCCACCGCTCATAGGAGAATTTCTACTGTCAAACTTTCCTTTCATCTTCTCTTGCCTTTCCTTCACCACCTTCGCTACATTTATATCAGAGCACTTCCACCAGACACTTTTCTGTTGTCCAACCAAGATGGTAGCAAGGCGGAATTGACCTTTCTACCCCTCAGAAGTTCAAAAGAGGAGATACAGGTTGAACAGTGTGGTGAGATATTATAATTCCAAACTTTCTCTTCCAAAAATGTCTTTACATCATGACCAGCGGCCAGCGCTGTCTGAATGCCTTCTTTAAGAAATTTATTACCACTTTCCACCAGTCCATTCGAAGCCGTTGAGTACAAGGCCACTTTCAAATGTTTAATATCATGACTCTTCAAAAATGTTCGCAATTTATCTGAAACAAAATGTGTTCCATTGTCAATTACTAATGATCTACGGGTCCCTTCAAGTAAAAATACCTTAATCAAAAATGAAATAGTGTTATCGGTATTTGGAGAATCTACAAATCGGTAATACATCCACTTGGAATGATAATCCACTGCTAAGATTAAATACCTTGACAGTTCAGGGAGTACAATATAAGGCCCTGAAAAATCCAGCCCCACTTTTTCCCCGGGGTTTTTCTGGAAACTCAGTGGGGTGCAGAGGCACTTTTGGTAGTTTCCAATGTTTATCTGAAACTAAACATTCTTCGCAACCATCTATCAAGCTTCTCACTTGTGCCTCCAGTGCAGGCCACCAGTAATGTTTCTGAATTCTCATGCCTTTTTTAGATACTCCCAAATGTCCTTTGTGAGCAACCTTAATTAAAGCTTCCCTCAGACAAATTGGGGAACAATACTAAACCATCTTTAACAGAAATTTCGTCGGCTACTAATGAGATGTTCCTTAGTTCACCAGTCAAATTTCTTGACTCAGGCCATTTGCCACAAGAGTATTCCACAGCCTTGGAAAGGACAGTATTCAGAACATGCAAACTTCCAATCTGACTATGAGATACTTGAACTGCAGTTCTCAATTGCATCGATAACTGCAACACACTCAACTTCAACTTCCTCCACATCTTCCTCATCATTTTTTCCATTAACATCCTAGATAAACAATCCGCTCTAAAAATTTTACCAATTTATATGTTTTATGTCAAAATTATACTCTTGAAGTTTTGAAATTAAACGGGTTAATCTAGAGAACATGGTATTACTGGAAGTTTTACTAAAAATAAATGTCAGTGGTTTGTGATCAGTCAATATCTCTAATTTGCGATCCCATATGTACATTTTAAATTTCTGAGACACCCAAACACAAGCTAAAGCCTCTCGCTCTATTGTGCTATAGTTTTTTCAAAGGATTTGAGCGACCAAGAGGCAAATGCTACATTTTGCTCTTTTCCATTCACTCTTTGGCTGAGTATTGCCCCATAACCATTCATGCTTGCGTCGACAGTGATAATAGATGGGCAGTCATCACGAAAAGCATGCAATGCTTCAGCTGGCATTATCAGGTCTTTTACCCTTATAATTACAATCATCCAAATCTTGTGACCACACAAACTTTTGGCCCTTCTTCAGCAGAACCTTCAGAGGCTCAAACATTTGTGCGTAATTACCAACAAATCTGGCGTAATACTCAGCGAGTCCTAAGAAGGAAGGAAGGAGGGTATCTTTATCAGAAGGGGGTTTTGCCTCTTTAAGAGCCCTGATGACTGAAAATTTAGGTTTAATACCTTTGTAGGAAACTGGGTGACCTAGATAATCAAGCTACTTCACTCCGAATTTACATTTGTCTGCTCTTACAGTCAAACCATGCTTGCCCAGAGCAGCCAAAACCATTCTCAGTTGCTCGAAATGCTCCACAGAATCTTTTGAAAAAATCAGAATATTGTATTAGTAAGTCTGTACTCCTTTCATACCCTTGAAAATTGTATCCATCAGTCTCTGAAATACACTAGCTGCAGATGCTCATCCGAAGGGCAGTCTCAGGAACTTATAAGCACCGAAAGGTGTGACAAAAGTTGTAAGTTCCTGAGATTCCTTAGCTAGTGGAATCTGATGATACGCAGATTTTAAATCTATTAACGTGAACCACTTCGCTCCCCCCAAGTTTGCTAGAAGTTCATGGAGCTTGGGAAGGGGATGACAATCGACTACGATGTTCGTGTTTAGGCCTCTTAGATCCGCACACAGCCTAATCTCCCCGGTCTTTTTTCGTGCAACCATGATGGGGGCTACCCATTGTGAAGACTCAGTGTTTTGAATAATGCCTTGTGAACACAAATCTTCTAACATGGATCTTAAATCCTCCCTAGCACTTAAGGGAACTGGTCTGACTTTATGCACCACAGGTTGTGCATTAGGTAATAACCTTATCTCGTGTTCGAACTCTTTCAGACAACCAACCTGATCCTTGAATACTGATTGAACTCAGCCATCCAACTTTTTACATCCAAATCAGGTTCATCCACACAGCATACGGAGGGTTCTCTCACTCTTACAGGATTCACTTCCCCTGGAACTAAATAGAGGCCCATTCGTGCAAGGTCCTTCCAGCCCACAATATTCTTTCCCTTAACAGCTACATATACTTTAGTGCGAATTTTCCATTCTACAATTTCAACAATAGCCATGAAGAACCCCCGCTGCAAGTAAATCCTCCTCTTGTGACTCATTCCCAACCATATTGACATTAGAAGTAAAGTTAGATTGCATGGCTTTAGTAGAAATGGCGGACCTTTCAATACTCAAAGCCATATCTATGACTTAAAAGAGAAGGGTTCTTGAAACTCAGAATCCTTTCCTTTATTTTCTGAGAAGCGCAGTTGAAAACAAATTGGACTCCGATGAAATCATCTGATACAGGACCAAAACCACAAGTCGTAGCTAGAACCCTAAAAACTGATATATACTCCTCCACTTTTTCTTCCTCAGCTTGTTTGCGCTTATAAAATTTGTGTCTTTCCAACATAATATTTGGAGGCTCAGAAAACAGTTTTTTAGCCTTGCTATAGCCTCTAAATAAATATTCCACCGTCTGTCGCCAGATTGACCAGTAGGAGGCGGATTAGGAGGCAAACTCTGAAAGATCCGTTGTGCTGCCAAACCCAAACTGCCAAACAGAAGTGAGAATTTGCATTCAGGTGAGTATTCAGAGACGTCGATAGCTACTATGTGATTTTCAAATAAATAAAAACCATTCTAGCCAGGGTAAACTCGGTTTGCCTGGTTTTGCTAGAAACTGAGGAGGTTGAGTCATTTGGTGTGGAGTAGCCATGGTTTAAAGAACGTAAGAAAGAAGTAGAAAAAAAAAATAATAATAATAAACTCCCATCCTTGTCACCAATATGTAGTAAGTAGAAAGTTACTAGAAAGAGTCTCTAGTCTCATAAGAGGTTTATTCTCATAAATCGCCAGCCACGGCCAGGAGCAGCGGACCCACGGAGGTTCGATCTTCAACTGGCAGATACCGATCGAACCTCAGAAGATGCACACTCCAAGCTCGTGAACAACAGAACATAAAGTATGTAATACAGAACATTACACATGTCATATAAATGTCAAACAGCAATAAAGTTGTAATTACAAACCCACTACATAATAAAATTGCTTATAAAAAAAAAATCTAAAGTCAGAATGGGATACACCTCTTGCTTTTCCTTTTGTATGCAAAAGCTGCTGTTTCCTGTAGGGCAGAGAAATCCGCAGAGAGTGACCACCAAAAATGTGGAGTTTTAATAAAGTTACACAAGGAGAAAGGAAATCCCATTAAAATAGTCATTATTGGCAACAATATAGGGTCCCCCTTTACTACTCTAGATTAATCTTAGCCACGGGCAGTAGTTTTCTATAGTTTTGGTACGCATTGCTCAGTAATAGCAAAGCTATTAAAGGAGCAAAAATAGAATTTGCTATTAAGTGATGTTCCAACCTGAACTACAAATGCATGACTACACCTGTCATTTTGCCACTTCTTTACCCTAAAACATACACCATCCAAGTAAGTTCTTTATGGTCAGTTAGCCAGTTACATTTTATCTGACATTTCAGTATTTACATAGCACAACCTGACCATGAGAGATATACAAGAGCTTTACTTATAAGCAATTAAACTTGTACATGGGATACATTGCAACAGGGAATGGAAGAACCAATTTACAATGGAGGAATCTAGAATATATCCAGCTCTATCCATCGAATGTTTTGGGTTGAGTAGAGGCTGAATGTCTAATAGGCGATAGAGTCAATGCGACAGTGATGCAGCCATACTGTGGAACCTGTCGGCTTTGGCTCAGGAACTATTTGAATAGCTATGTTTTGATCTTTCTCCAGAAAACAGCACAAGGTTTACCAGTTTTTCTAGTGAAGATGTACACGCAGGACACATAGAAGAAATGGATTTAGTTTACTGTTAGCCCAAAAGTTAAATTAAGATTTTGATGGATGAGGAATATGGGTAACTTTTTTGCCTTCTTAATCAGTGAATTTTCTTTCATAGGTTAACAATGGGAAAGAGCAAGGATGCCAGATTAAAAAAAAATGGCAGCTATTTCAGGTTCAGGCGACAAATGTTGAGTTGCAATTGTAAACTTCTGAAACTGTCCAATGACATGATCCTAATTCTTTTTTCCTTCAAAACAGAATTTACCTCTAAAAATCATGACTCATGATATACCATCAACCACTCAGCTCGGAACAAAGGTAATTATTTAGTTTAATTTGTCTCTCTGCAAAATGTAACTGGTCCTAAGTAGGGGAGAGTGGAATGTCATTAGGTACAAAGTGGCATGGATCATTTACTGCCAAGTGCTACGACGTACTTGCTTGTGGAAAACCAAAGGATTGACCACATTCAATAAAACAGCACAAAACAACAAGCCTAGGTGGGAAAAACCTAAATGATCAATGAGAGATGGTAATAAACATTGTATGGCAATCTACTCATTGCAAAATGGAACATTACTGCAAAAGACTAATCCAGTAATCATTCTCCTCAAGGAAGCCTGTCTGATGCCTAGGTATTATAGAGATGGGGGACTGGTGAAATCATTGTATCTAGTACAGGTGATGCAGAAAGCATCTCTTTGGTAGACAAATCTGATACATCAGAAGAATGCAAGACTGATACAGCTGGCTGCTTTTTCTGCCCTTTCAATAGTTTAACGGACTATTTCAAACGTTGGCAGCTTCCCAGACCAAGTAGGAAGAAGCAGCTATCATGTATTTGGGTTCAATAAATTCCAAAATGACATGAAAGAGAAGACTGTACTGGTTTTTTATCACTCATGGAGGACCATCTTTGTAACTATCAGAAGCTGGTTATTTGGTGGTAGAAGTCTGAACTGCAACAGTAACACGAGTGCATATATGATTATCCCCATCTCAGGAGTTTGCAAGTACACTGACACAGGCAGATTTTTCTAGGGCCTTGCAGAAATCCGAGTGCAAGAATCAAAAGAAAATTATTTAATGTGAACATCATTTGTTACTCAATCGTCTTTTCCCAAGTCCTTGTGTGCACATAAAAGTTAATGGTCAATCGTAGATCCAGTCTGAGAATTCCCTATCTTTTTCTTAGTCCAACAACAGAAACCCCTTAGAGCAACTTTAACATGATCACAGCAGGAAAGCTTGCTCATAAGCATTCCTAGTTCTCCATCTTGGAGTCTAAGGAAATTATTACATCTCCGTGCAAGTTCCGAGTCTTTTTACTTAAAAAAATTCAGATGCAATACAATAAAGAAAACAAATTAATTAGAAGCACCATCCTCTATCCTCCGGATGTGGATTAAAAAATATACATATAATCAAATCTTTCAAAGTGCGTTTGTATGAAAGGAATATGCTACTTACCAGTATGCATCTGTTCTTGGCATGTAGAGCTGCAGATCTACACACTTGTGCATAGATCGCCATCTGGTGTTGGGCCCGGATGTTTGCAGTTTGTTTTTCCTCTTGGAAAGTCTTTGGAAGTCACGAGGTCGGTGACTCCTCCTTTGGATCGTATAGCGCATGGGCTTCGGCTCCATCCTCAGATTGTTTTTCGCCAGCAGGGAAAGATGGAGCGTAGTAATAACAGTGAAGATGCCCAAGTGTGTGTTATCTAAATAAGATAAACTGGAATAGAGGCAGGTAGCCGGGGAGGCGGGTGGACGTGTGTAGATCTGCAGCTCTACATGCCAAGGACAGATGCATACTGGTAAGTAGCATATTCCGTTCGAGGCATATGAGCTGCAGATTACACACTTGTGCATAGATTACATAGCAGTACCCACCGTTAGCGACGACCACCCGTATCTGTTGCAATGTTTTGAGTACAGCCTGGCCCACACTAGCTTGTTGCTTAGTTTGCACATCTACACAATAGTGTTTGGTGAAAGTGTGCGGTGTTGACCATGTAGCTGCTTTGCAGATATCATCGAATGGGATGTTTCCTAAGAATGCCATGGAAGCCCCTATTTTTCGTGTAGAATGGGCTTTAGGGGGAATAGATAGCGTTCGCTTTGCTTTGTGGTAGCAGATTTGAATGCATTTTACAATCCACCTAGCTATCCCTGATTTTGAGATGGGGTTGCCTTTGTGTGGTGGAGAGAAAGAGACAAACAGTTGTTTGGTCTTACGGAAAGGTTGTGTTCTTTGGATGTAGTAGAGTAAGGCTCGTTTGACATCTAGTGTGTGAAGAGCCCTTTCTGCAACGGTCTGTGGTTGCGAGAAAAATACTGGTAGTTCTACTGTTTGGTTTAGGTGAAAAGGAGAAGTGACTTTAGGGAGGAATTTTGGGTTGGTACGGAGAACAACCTTGTTGTGGTGCATTTGGAGAAAAGGTTCTTGAATGGTAAGTGCTTGTATCTCACTGACCCTTCTAAGGGAAGTGATGGCTACAAGAAAAGCGGTTTTCCATGTTAGGAATTGTAGTTCGCATTTGTGCAGAGATTCGAAGGGAGGCCCCATTAGCCTTGTGAGAACGATATTTAAGTTCCACACAGGTGAGAGTGGCACTCTGGGGGGAATTATTCTTTTAAGGCCTTCCATGAAGGCTTTAATGGCAGGTACTCTAAAGAGTGATAGATGTTGCCTGTTTTGTAGGTAAGCTGCAATAGCTGCGAGGTGTAGTCGAATGGACGTATAGGCTAGATTGCACCTTTGTAGGTGGAGTAAGTAGCCTATGATGTGTTGAATGGACACGTCCAGTGGATTGATGGTGTTGTTATGGCAATAAACAACAAAACGTTTCCACTTGGCGGCGTAGCACGCCCTAGTGGTAGGTCTTCTAGCTTCTCTGATGACGTTCATACAGTCAGGGGGAAGATTTAGGTACCCGAATTCTAGGATTTCAGGAGCCAGATCGCAAGGTTGAGCTGAGCTGGGTCCGGGTGTCTGATCTCTCCATGGTTCTGGGTTCAGAGGTGTGGAGAGAGGTGTAGTTTTTGGTGCGGTACTACAGATAGTTCCAGCAGTGTGGTATACCACGGTTGTCTGGCCCACGTTGGAGCTACTGGGATTAGTGTGAGGGAGGGTTGTTATAGTTTGCGCACCACTAGCGGAATGAGTGGGAGAGGCGGAAAAGCGTACGCAAATCTGCCTGACCAGTTCATCCATATCGCATTTCCTTTGGACAGTGGGTGTGGGTATCTGACGGCGAAGCTTGGGCATTTGGCGTTTTCGTGGGTGGCGAAGAGGTCTATCTGTGGATGTCCCCACATTTGAAAGTACAGGTGAAGAACTTGCGGGTGAAGCTCCCACTTGTGGATCTGTTGTGTCTGTCTGCTGAGCAGATCTGCCACTGTGTTTTGGACTCCTGGGACATGCTGAGCTAGGAGAAAGATTTTCTGGGGTATGGCCCATCTCCATATGCTCTGTGCTAGTTGAGAGAGCTGTGGAGAGTGTGTGCCACCTTGTTTTTGAATATAATACATGGCTGTCATGTTGTCTGTGCGGATCAGGTGTGCCTTGCCTGAAATCTGGGTTTGAAAAGATTTTAGGGCTAAGAAGATTGCTAGTAACTCCAGATGGTTGATATGGAGTAACTTTTGTTGAGGTGTCCATTTGCCCTGTATGGTGAGATGTAATAGATGAGCTCCCCAGCCGGAGAGCAATGCGTCCGTTGTCAGTACTATTTGAGGAACCGGGTCCAGGAAAGGTCCACCACTGCAGAGAGCGATGGGTGCGACCGTCTACGAACACCAGATCTGTTAATTGACCCTGGGCCTGGTTCCATTGTTGCGCTAAGCACTCTTGGAGAGGACGCAGCTGGAGTCTTGCGTGAGGTACTATGAAGATGCAAGATGCCATCATCCCTATTAGTTGCATAAACACTCGAGCTGGAAGGGAGTGTTGTGCTATGAATTTTGTGCGTAGAGCCTGAATGCTTGCAATCCTGGCAGGATTGGGGTAGGCTAGCGCTCTTGAGGTGTCTATGGTGGCACCGAGGTATTGTTTTATGTGGGATAGTTGTCGATGGTACTTCTGGTGGTTTACTGTGAAGCCCAGTTGGTGGAGTAGCTGAATAGTGGTGGACGTGTGTTGTACACACTGATTGTATGACCTGGCTTTTATCAGCCAGTCGTCTAAGTATGGGAAGACGTGAATGTGTTGTCTTCGCAAATGTGCTGCCACCACTGCTAGGCACTTGGTGAATACCAGTGGCGCTGTTGTGACTCCGAACGGGAGCACTTTGAATTGGTAGTGTTGTCCGTCCACTACAAATCTGAGGTACTTCCGGTGAGCTTTGTGCACTGGAATGTGGAAATAAGCGTCTTTTAGGTCAAAAGTGGCCAGGAAGTAGTTTTGGGAGAGGAGCGGAAGTACCTGCTGAAGCGTCACTATGTGAAAATGGTCTGAGTGTATGTATGTGTTTAGGGGCCGGAGATCTAGGATGGGTCGAAGAGTCTCGTCCCTTTTTGGTATGAAGAAATATAGGGAGTAGACTCCCATATTTTGTTGGTTGGTAGGAACGGGTTCTATTGCCTGTTTCTGTAGGAGGGAGATTACCTCCTGCTTTAGGAGTATTAGATGTTCTTGTGACTTTGGGCGTTTTCTGGGTGGAATGTTTGGGGGGGGGGGTAGATATTAGTTCTAGGCAATAGCCTGACCGAATTATTTGGGTTACCCATTTGTCTGAGGTGATGGTAGCCCAGACAGGAAGGAAATGTTGGAGTCTGCCCCCGACCGGAGTGGAATGGTCTGGGGGAGCGTGGGGGAAGTCATTGTGTAGGCGGTGTGGCAGAGCGGGCGGTGTTTGTTTTGCCTCTGCCTTTGTTATTGTTACCCCTATAGCCGCCTCTTTGATAACCCCTTGTGAAGGTGGACAGAGTAAGGGATTTGTATGAAGTGGACGCGGTGTCAGAGGAGTGGCCTCTAGACGTAGGAAGAGCGGCGAAAGGAGCTTCTAGGAGGGTGTGACTGCAAGGCTCCCATGGATTTTGCCGTATTGGTATCCTTTTTCATTTTTTCTAAGGCCTCATCCACTTTTGGGCCAAATAGGTGTTCTTGGTCAAAGGGATGGTTAAGGATGGAGGCTTGTACCTCCGGTTTAAACCCTGATATTCTTAGCCAAGCATGGCGACGGAGGAGGACGCTGGTATTGATGGCCCTGGAAGCTGTGTCTGCTGCATCTAGGGCCCAACGTATGGAGGTGTTAGTAATAGTTTAACCCTCCTGAAGTAGTTCGTTGGCCCTAGCTTTATATTTTTCAGGGAGGTGGTGCATTATGCTTTCTAACTCGTCATACTGTGCCCTGTCATATTTGGCCAATAGCGCTTCAGTATTGGCGATATGCCTTATATTGGCTGCTTGTGATGCAGTACGCTTTCCTGAAGCATCCAGTAGTTTTGACTCTTTGTCAGGTGGTGGTGCTTCGCCTGACGCCTGGGAGTTTTCCCTTTTACGTGCGGTGGATACCACTAGAGAATCTAGTGGCGCTGGCCCCCTGATGTAGGAGGGATCTGTGGAGGCAGCTTTGTATTTTTTCTCGGTGCGCGGGTTAATGACCCTGGCCCTAACTGGGTCCTTAAAAACTTCTGGCGCATGCTTTACCACTCCTTTGAGCATAGGCAATATGGAGGTGGACCTATGTGTGGTGTCGAATGTGTCGAGGAGGAAATCTTCCTCCACGGGGTCGGTATGCAAGTCTACCCCGTGATAGTGTGCCGCCCTTTGCAGTAAATGGTTGAACCCCAATGAGTCTTCCGGTGGAGATGGTCTGGAGGGGTAAAGATCGTCTTGTGGGACGTTGGGGATATCAGGGATATTGTAATCGTCCCATGGGTCTGGGGATCCTATAGGGGTGGGGTCCCCTGTCGGTAGGTCCTGGGGCACATCCCCTATGTCATCATATGGGTCCCCGTGAACATCATCGTGTGGAGAAGGGGTCGGAGAACGATGAGGTTGGGGTGGAGAAGGCGGGGGGTGGAGGTGGGGAAGGTGGAGGAGGTGGGGAAGGTATTCTGAACGGAGAGGTAGCAGATTCGTTCCTCTTCAGAGGTGGAGCAGGCTTCTCCAAATGTCTCTTTTTGGTAGAGAGTGTGAAATGTCCAGTTTTTGGATCCTTGGTGAGTGTTTTTTGCAAGGGATCCGGTGTAAATAGGTCTGGTGAGGTGTGTCGGTCCGTCGGTGCCGGAGGCTTCAGGTCCGTTGGCTTTTTAGGCTTTTCTGTGCCGGTTCGTTGTTTGGAACCCGGTTTGGGAACCTCCGGACACTTGGTCGGCGCCGAGATGGGTTTCGGCTTCGAAGTGTCGGTGGCCTTGTGTGCTTTGGTCGGCACCGAAGGTGGTGTCGGTATCGAAGAGCTGGGTTTCGACCCCGAGTGCTTCGGTGCGGGGCTCGGTGTCGAGATGGAGGTCGGCTTCTTTTTCGGTGCCGAAGCGTGTTTATCGGCACCGACGGTAGGCTGGCTCGAGCCCGAGCTGCCGGAAGGCTTGCTTGGCTTCTTTACCGGGCCCGAAGGTGCGGTGTTGGAAGCAGTGTCCTTGGTCTTGCCTAGGCCCGGAGGCGAAGGCGTGACCGGAGCCTTTTTCGGTGCCGGCAAGGGTGTGGGAGGGGGGGGGGGGGATCAGTACTCACAACCCTCTGCGCCGGGGTGATGTCCTCCACATCTGAGTCGTCGGCTACGGAAGCACTGACGAGGCCCTCGTCGGTGTAATGCTCTTCTGGAGCGTTGATGCCTTCTCCGAAGATGTCGTCCGGAATCGTCGTCGAGGAGTGCGCCATGGTTCTTCTGGCTCTTCGGTCCCGAATAGTCTTTTTGGACCGGAAGGGCTTACACGCCGGACAGTCTAGAGCCTCGTGTTCAGGGGAGAGGCAGAGGTTGCATACCTCGTGGAGATCGGTGTGGGGAAATTTGGACCCACATTGAGGGCCCTTTTTAAATGGAGTCCTTTCCATTAGCCAGGACCGGAGCTTGGAGAGGCCCGAAGGCCGCCATCGACGACTGGAACCGAAGGTCTGTGCCGATGAGAAGGCGCGTCGAGTGGGGAGATCGTCGATCAAAACAGTACCGCGATTTGGGGTGAGGATTGCGCGTCGATCGTCGAACTGCAAGCTGTTCGGAACTGGAGCCCGAAGATTACACCTGAGCCCGATGGCGGAAAAAACAATCTGAGGATGGAGCCGAAGCCCATGCGCAATACGATCCAAAGGAGGAGTCACCGACCTCGTGACTTCCAAAGACTTTCCAAGAGGAAAAACAAACTGCAAACATCCGGGCCCAACACCAGATTGCGATCTATGCACAAGTGTGTAATCTGCAGCTCATATAACTCGAACATATCTGTTTTCACCATCAACTATAAAACAGAAGCATTTGCAAAGCCAATTTGTCTCAGCAGTGAAACCTATTTACTTTGCCAATGGGGGGGAATGTATGCGTCTCCGCGACAGCCATTTATGTATGGCTTTAACACTTCACAAATTCATTCAAACACAGCTGCCATGAATGAAAGTGCATCCACAGCAGCCATCTTTAGATGGATTTTTAAGATTTCCACACACCCATAAAAAGATGGCAGTGGTGGATGCACATGCATTTACACTCACAGGCATCCATCCTAAAAAAGTTTAAAAAAATAATGACGGTGGGCGCCTGCCAATAGAACTTGGGGCGCCAAGAAGTAAAAACGCACACAAAAAAAACACAGGCAGTGGGAGAGGAGTGGGTGGAGTAAGAGGATGCCAAGCAGGAAGGGGCAAGTGGGCCACAGAAGAGTGGGCAAGATATGAAAACATTAGCAAGGAGGAGATTGACGGGAAGAAAATGAACGGGGTAGAGGATAGCAAGCATCAGGCAAGGGTGGACAAAAAAACTGAATGGGGAATCGGCACACTCGGATGAGTTCGATAAATGCAAAAACCGCCCAAAAAGTGCTTAAAAGAAAAAAGTAGCTCTCTGAATGCAAGTAAAGTGTTATAAGAAAGGAGGCCACGTAGCCAAGCCATGTAGATTACAGTTGAAGTTTTATTCTTTAAGTTATGTCTACAGTTACATGTTATCAGTAAGTTGGTAGATTCCTATGTAAATCCCCACCAGGAGCAGCATCCTTGCTGCTCAGCCCATGGACTGTAACTGACACTCAACTAAACACCAAAACCCTGAACATACCAATGACCTCATACACTGGCTGAGCAGCAGGGAAGAGAACAACAAAGGTGAGGATGCATTACACCAAACAGTAGGATACAACACATCTCCTCCCTTGCAGAGACAACAGAAAATATGATGAGATGTAAAATGGTAAAATCCACAAGCCATACGTCCTACAAATTTACAAATCCCACTCCAACGAAATTAACAGAAAAGGTTAATCAGATAATTCAAAACCTCTCTGCTAATCCATCAGGGAAAACCAACTACAAATTCCCCTCCACAACAATTTAGATCTCTCGGCAGGACCGGGAACACAAAACACCCTCTACTGCTCACACTTCAGGGAAAACTAACCACATGTTCCCAACTAACCACATGTTCCCCACAACACAACAATAAATCTCCAGGCAGGACCAGGAGTAAAACTAGAAATGTGGTACCCTCCAATGCATCACACGTAAACGCATGGCAGGAATCACACCCTCTCCCACTCCAACACAGGGGAAACCCATTACACATTCCCATCAACCACATTATTTTACAGAACAAACACAGTCTAGTACTCAAAACACGGTCTCACATAAGGACCAGTGGATACTCAAAATATGGTCTCACCTCAGGACCATGGATCCCCTTCACTAGCCCCCTACTGTACCCAACAATAGGACCAGGGGTAACTCACACTCTCCCTCTACTGCATTCACACAGGACCAACAGGACCAGGGCTTCTACTACCCTCTACTGCATTCACACAGGACCGGGGCTTCTCTCCTACCCTCTACTGCATCACACGTAAACACACATGGCAGGACCAGGGACCAAACCTTCAACACACACACACCCCTTCTGCATAAACAACAGGACCGAAGAATTAAACACATGGGATCATCATTAAAACTTATTAAGACTCTTGCCTACAACAAACCAATAAAAAATGTTTTTTAAAGAAATTGGGCAAGGCATAGAAACATACTCTGGCAGCACCCACGGAAACCCACTCCTGAAAATCCTACCAAAGACACACCACACTTCTCATTGAACTGACATGAAAAAGTACTAATGTTGCACAAGTTCCACCTCCAGGCTACAAGCAGCGCCGAACTCCAAGTGTACGTCCTGCAGTATGTATGTCTTCCACATGGCTAGCAACCGCATTAGTAGTCGTGCGATTCTCAAAGCAATCGGTTGCCGCATGAATTTCTCCCAAGCGTAGTTTTCTGTGCAATTTAATGATATGCGCCCTGGTCCAAGACGGCGCCTCACATTCGGCGTGATGACGTAAAAACAAGGTCATGCAAAGGTCGGCGATCGCATAGTACAGTTTGCTCACTCTTCCGCGGCTTGAAACTGCTCGTGCTGATGCCAGAGCTTCCACCTCCACAGTGTACTCGCTGCTGCCTGGAAACCAGCCTGCTTACTTGTCCACAGCTGGAGGTCTTCAAACGATCAGATATCTGGTGTTGCACCTTCACAGCATGCGCTGATGCTTTAACAAGCGATCACCAAGCAGTTCTGCTGCTCAAGCTGTTGCAGTGACTCAGTTTGTATATTAACAATGCAAAGTAAGCAGTGTACTCACTCAGATAAGGCTCTGATTGTTGCCCCAAGTCACAGATCGTCACTGAATTACCATAAAGCCTACCTCCAGTCCAAATGAGGGCACAATAATCCACTTTGTAATTTGACTGCAGGAATCTTTGTTGGTAGTGTCCCAAAATACGCATGGGTTCTCAGGGGAATAGGTGAAATAGGTCATGCGATTGGTCCCCAATCTAGCTCCACTCATTGCTCCTGAGTCCACCTTTGTCGGCACGAGTTACACAATCGTCAAAATTGATAAATCAGCATACATTAATGTTAAGCAGGTCAAACTCCCTACACACTAGGGGACTGCACGCTGTTGGATGTAACAGACACTAATGATGCTTCCAGGGCATTCCTCTCCACTTCAGGCTTTCACTTCATTTACTTTTAGTTTCCTCAGTGCTTCTTTTACTCTTGGTTGCTCTTAAATTTTCTTCCACAAGCAGGTTCTTTCTCTAATCGGTGCCAGTGTTGTGAGGAAGGAAGCCATGTTGATTATGGTTGCGGGTTTATTCCTTAAGTTATGTCTTCAGTTACAGGTCATCAGTAAGTTGGTAGATTCCTATGTAATGCCCCACTAGGAGCAGCATCCTTGCTGCTCAGGCAATTTACTAGAAAGAGGAAACAAAGGCGATCGAGAACAAAGCCATATAATCTTGACGAAGGGGTTGACCCAAAGCCCCATATGTATACTGGGAAAAAAAAAGTCTGGCCAATAGGTACCTGAACCGATCTGGAATTGAGACCTAAAAGAGAAAGTGTTGCCTCTAACAAAGTGAGAGTGCAAACTGACGCTGTACCTCTAGGAATTCCGAAAGCAGCGCCGGGTGCATAGGTGTCAAGTGACGTCGGAAACTGCCGTAGACCACAATGGAGAACGGAGGAAAGATGCCACTGGAGTCCAGTGGAACCCAAAGATGGATTCAAGATAAGAGGTACCTGCAAGCAGAGGGGACCGAGTCTATGCCACTCAGGAGTGAGTCTTCCATGCCTCCTGAATGTCCACCATTGTCGGAGATACAGGAGAGGCTGACTGTGTCCTTAAAGTTTCAGGTGTGCGGAAAAGGCGGCACTGTAGAAGACCAGGAGCCTTTCACAAGCTGTCCCTCGTCGGATGTCGAGGGCCAAGGGGTCAGGGTCCAGCAGGGGCACCAACAAGCCTTAGCAGCCGCAACCAATGGGGTCAACTAAAAAGGTGCAGTGTCTGGACCAACAAGGTCCAAGTGACTCACAACAAGCAGGTAAGTTGAAGCAGGCCCCAAGCAAGCAGGGGAGCCCATGGAAGCCAAAGAATACCCTCAAGAGGACCCACAGGCCGAAGGCACAGGAGTCACAAGAGGACCTCAAGAAGCTCACCAATGACGGGCCATGGTGCAGAGGAAGCAGTGAGGGCCATGATCTTGGCTTGAGGTTGGTGCTTCTTGGAGCCCGAAGATCTTTGGAGGACAGAGCCAACAAGCCTTGGCAACGGCAAGTCGTCGCAGTGCACAGGGGTTCTGTTCCAGCGTTTCCGACGAGGGATACTGGGCTCAAACTCGGAATGAAAACAGTGTAGGCCTTGAGGGAGTTGCAGCACCACCACCTCTGATGCTGAGCCTTTCAAAGTAAGTGGGTTGCAGAATACCAGCAGGACAACGAGACCAGGAGAAGCAGGAATCTTCCCCGTTGCAGTCTCAGTTCCAAAAGCGAACTCCAGCGGTCGAAGTCAAAGTCATATGTGATCTGAATCTTGTCCCACGACGAATCTAGGGACCCACCCACAGGTAAGCCCTTAAGTACCCTAAGGAAAGGGTTGGTACGGTTCAGGGGTCCCGCCTTGACGTGGGGCTGGACAGTGGGGAGGATACTGCCATGTCCTTTGTCCAGTTTCGTGCCAGAACTGGAGCCTGAACTGGAGTATGCAGGGAGGGCACCAAATGTGCCATGCAAGCAGTCTTAGTGGCACTGGCAAGCGCCCCCACCCTGTCCCAATACACTAAACCCGGTCTTGGAGTTGGTCATACGTATTGTTCTGCCTTCCCCTACTCAAGCTTGGCTCAGCAGCAGGAGGGCAGAATCTTGTCTCTGGCTGGCAACAGCCCTAGCTTGCTGCCCGGTTCTGGAAGACTGGTACCAGGAGCAGTGAGGGCCTCCCAGAGGAGCTTTACAGTGCATGGATCATACCCACACACCGTTTACGGTGTGGGGGTATGATTCCAACATGTTTCGTTACAGCCAGTTTAGAGATGGTCGTCGCGTAATGACGCATGGCCACTTTATATGTTGTAATGGCTGATGCACTTACAACCTGGGAGAATGGACTCCAAAGGTTGTAGGGGTGCCCGGCTCATGCAGTGGCACCCTCACACTTCGGACCCGTCACCCAACCTTCCGAATTGAAAGGCAAGCCTTAGGGGTGACTTAAAGGTTTTAAGTGCAGTGACCTCAGATATAAGGAAACTTATACCTTTTGTAAGTGGTGCTAGCACTAGCTTACACAGGCTGCAATGACAGGCCTGAAGTCACAATTTGAGTGGTCTCTCATGTGAGGCATAATACATGCTTCACCCCATGGGAAGCCCCCGGTGTACCTATGCCCGGGGTACCTTAGTACCATGTAATAGGGACTTGTAAAGGGTACACAGTAGCCATTCTGGAGTGTACCTAAGTACTCACCATGTCCAATTTAGGGAAGAAGCACAGAGACTGGTGTCCGGATTAGCAGGATCTCAGTCAGACAAGTCAGAAAACATAGCAACACCAGGCAAAAAGTGGGGGTAAACATGCAGAAGGATCCTACCTTCCTACATGTGCCTACTGAAAATTCAGGTCCCACTGAAGAGCCCACACATGCCAACGGGCATGCGTCACAAGCACGAGGCCATGAGGCCTATCAGCCTCATAGTCCGTCAAACCAAAATCCAAGACAGAGGCTGAAACATCAGTATCATAGCCGGAATATCCTGGATTCACGGTTCAGGAGGATAGACCCGGAACTGCACCATGTCCAGAACAGGGAGGTGCTGGTGAGACCAAAAGGGAGCACAGCAATCTAAAAATGCTTGTGGCCCACGGCACACCGCAGGCAATACCAGTGGGCAGGCAGGAAGGGAATATGGAAATAAGCGTCCTGCAAGTCCAAAGCCACCATCCAGTCTCCAGGGTCCAGGGCAGACAGGAAAAGAGCAAGAGCGAGTATCTTGAACTTCTCCTTCTTGAGGAAGAAAGTGAGAGAACTCAAGTCAAGGATAAGACAAAGGCCTCTGTCCTTCTTGGACAACAGAAAGTAGCGGGACTAGCAATCATGACCTACCTCTAGCGTCGGCACCCTCTGTGGCTCCTTTGGTCAAAGGAGATGTCACTTCCAGGTGGAGAAGAGATAGGTGGTCCTCTGTCAGCCTGTTGTATGTATGGAGGTGGCATGGAGGGAAGGGTAGTCTTGAAGGGGAGGGTATATCCCTCTGGACAATCTGCAAAACTCACTTGTCTGATGTTATAGACTGCCAGTGGGGCAAGGGACGGTTAATCCTGCCTCCCACTGGATGCTCTTGATAGTAAATGGCCAGAATAGGAGGGCTTGGAGGCTGCGTCTGCTGGGGGGATTGATGGACTGACCCGCCTGCTGGCACCTGACCCACAGGGCTGGTAGGAACTGTGGCCACGAAGATGCTGGAAAGCTTTATGCCGCAGTCGCTGGGCAACCCCAAGTGAGGTACCTATGCACCGACTCTTTACTGTGACTTTAAAATCTTGCTGCAGCGTACATTAGTTGTTGCATTAGAGCGATCTAGTTTGTCCAATATACAAATGAAACCCCCAACAGTACACTATCATGATCTGTATATGGAGCCAGTGTATCTAAAAAGGGTTAAAATAATTCCTAATTACCTATATAAAATGCATATGTGTTATAGAACACTACTGATCTCTTGTGAAGAGTGCCTACCACCACAATGTACCTTCCACTGGAGTCCCTGAAGAACAAGTTACTTAATTTCAGTAACAATGTATCTGTAAGAGACATAAGTTAGTTATTGATTCCTTAACCTTAGAATTACCCCCAGGCGCCAGACTGGATCCGGAGAATTTTTTCTGAGCAGTACCCCTGCACGTCAGTAGGTGGCGTCGGTCGACTCTGCGTCAGTCGTCGTGTTCACCAGGATGACGTTGCGGTGCCTATTTAGACGCCGCCCCCCCCTGCATGCTGACGTCAGTTCTGACAACTTTCCACGCAAGAAGTGGAGAGCCATGCAAGACACTGACCACTGGTGGGCTAAAACTAGGGCCCTGCAAGGAAGTCCCTGTCCCTCAAAGTCAGTTCTCAGATGTGTGGGGCGGTAAGGAATCTATAACTTAACTATGTTTCTTGTAGATACATCGTTACTGTAGGTAATTAACTTGTTCATCGGACTATGGCTTTGAAGGAGGATGCCTTACCCCCCACGACTAGAGAGGCGATAGTGACCTCTCTGTTGAAACCTGATAAGTCACCCTTAGATCTTACAGCATATAGGCCCCTATCGATTTCTTAACACAGAATATAAAATTCTTAGCAAGCATCGAGGCTGCTTCCCTTACTCCCCACTTTGATCCACACAGACCAATGTGGTTTCATACCCAAACACAGCACCTCCTTGAACATACGCCGCTTCTATGCCATCTTGCATTCTGCTCGACCTGATTCTCTTCATGCGGGTTGCCGCTCCTTAAATATCCGTCAGGCATTTGACTCTAAATTGGTCGTATATGCTGGCAACATTGATTAAATATGGGATTACCTCAGCATTTATTGAATGGGTGAAACTACTTTATACTAGACCTACGGCAAGGGCCAAGCCCGGTACCAATATCTCTCCAGCGTATAACGTGTTTCGGGGTACACGGCTTGCTTTAGAACCTCTGGCACAACAGCTAGGATGGCACCATATAGCATTCCGGTGGGCCAACTACACCATTCCGTTTCAGCATATGCCGACGACATGTTGCTTTACTTTGCAGATTTACATGTGAATATGGCACCTATCACATTGCTGTTTGAACAATTTGGAGATATCCGGATTATGCCTTAATGCCTCTAAATCAGTGGCTTTTTCCTTATATGATACATCCCCTCACTTCAATTTGGTCTACTGCAGTTCAGGGTAGAACCCACTACCTCTCAATATTTAGGGATACATACCCACAGAACTACTTCGGACACCATAGATGGAAATGATGTCTGGTCACTTAATAATCTCATAACCCAAGTAGCGTTTTGGAACATCTTGCCTTTAACTACTGCAGGCCCTGTAGCCGTCTCTAAGATGGTTATGCTCCCTAGACTACTGCATCAATTTACGAATTTGCCCGTGGTCCTTCCCGCCTGGATCTATAGAGCGCTGGATACGTTACTGATATCGTTACTTTGGGGGCAGGGCCGTCACAGACTAGCTCACGCTAAAATGCAGTAATCAACTACTGAGGGCGGCATGGAAACACCAGATTTCAAAGCATATTCCATGGTGGCCATGGTTAGCTTATTGGGTGACTGGCCATAATCTATTTCCTGAACGCTTACAGGCTGGGACACCACAATCCTTATTATGCCCTAGAGAAACTCAGGTGAAAGACCCTCATTTCTTTTACATATTGCACTCCATTATTGGAAACTGGCGATGAGATATGCTGCTATACCGGCACCATATGCCCCAAATGTACCCCTGTGTGGCTTACCCACGTTGCTGGGAATATGGTCTGCCACTAGATTACGCGGTTGGATAGAGTCTGGTGCTGTAACTGTTGGGGACCTATTTTTAGATGGAAATTTAATGCCTCATGAAGAATTTGTACAGACCTACTCGACTCCTCCAACACAGTTTTTGACGCATGCCGCGGTTACACAATATGTGCGTAAGTACTGGTTAGAGGATCAGAAAGAGCCTCCGACCTTCCGATTACTACAAGCATTGCACATAAGAGACATGACAGTCACCTAGTTTGGTGGTTGTATCGAGGCCTACAGCCACATTTGGGAGTTTCCTGGTTTACGATTCATCAGAAATGGGAAGCCGAGGTGTCTAGAGAATTTACAGACAGGGAATCGGTACAGATCCTTGAATATCCCAGGCGCGTTTCCCGAAATGTTCCACTAAAAACCATACAGATGTTTGTGCTACACAGGGCCTATCTCACACCTCGGGTGATACAGCACATGTACCCTGATTCATCATCGGAGTGTCCCAGGTGTCACGGCATGGACGCAGGTTTTATGCACATGTTTTTGTCCTACCCATCCCTTGTGGAATTTTGGACGGAGGTTCTACAAGGCCTGACATATCTCTCTGAGCGTCCTTCTTGCGACACCCCTGACGCCTACCTTCTATGCCCCCCCCCCCCTTCCCAAGAAAGCAAAAGTACTGCGCCGCTTCACGAATCTCATCTTAATGCTGGCCAAAAGGCTTACACACAGCAATGGAAATCTCACAGGGCGCCACGCAAAGAGCAATGGCGGGAGGAAGTTATAAAATGGGCCACTGCTGAGAGAGAAACATTGTACCGCAAAGAATACAGAGGATTGCGACAGAAACCTATATCTTTAGAGTGGACTCAAATGATAAAACATTTAAAAATACAACATGTAGATGTCACTGATGACTGATGTAATGACAAAATTGCGGCCTGTTCCTTCCCCCCTTCCCCTTCCCCCCCTTCCCCTTCCCCCCCTCCCATTCCCCCCTTCCCATTCCCCCCCTCTCTCTCTCTCCTCCTCCCCTTCTCCCTCCTCCTCTCTCCCCTTTCCCTCCCCCGATATTGGTGCACCAGCCTAGACCTTTCCCCCGCTGGAAATTGAAACAGACACTTAGTTTTTAGTAACACAGTTCTTTATTGTTGTTTCTTTATTATTGACACAGATTAGATGCTTAATCAGGAAATAGTAGACAGTACGATTCAGATTTGGATTAACATATTGATTCTGTATATATGTTGCATGTTAGATCTTATAGCAGTACTCCGCTTTAATCATTTCTGCGCCCTATGTATGTGAAGGAATATTTTGTAGACAATCATTGTAGTCTTACTAAATGTCATAACACCTTGTCAATATCCGCTAAGAATTGTATGACTCATCATATACCTGTCTACACAAATGTACTGTACTTTTCATCATATCTACAAAAAGTAATAACATTTGTGTTAAAAAAAAAAAAACTTGTTCATCTGTAAGAGTTAGTTGTAGATTCCTTACCTTAGGGTAGATACCCCAGCAATACCAACACCAGAGGAGGGTCTGCGAACCAAGTTCACACCAGAAAGTCCTGGAGGACAGAACGGGCAAAATAGCTGCCACGACTTGGCTGTCCAGGCAGTAATGTCTGGTGAACGTGTGCTTGGATGCCCACGTGGCTGCCTGACAGATGTCAAGGAGTGGAACTCCATGTGCATAAGCAGTGGTGGCAACTGTAGCTATGGTGAAATTAGCTTGGAGCCCCACTGGAGGTTCCTTTTTTGCCAAAGCGTAAAAGATTTTAATACAAAGGACAACCCATCTAGAGATGGTATGCTTTTGAACAGCCTGACTTTTCTTGACACCCACGTTGCCAACGAAGAGTTGATCATCCACCCGGAAATGATTGTATGGTCAAGGTAGAAGGACAGCACACGTGTAACCACTTTAGGAAGGAACGAGGGCCTAGTCCTAAGAACCACTTTGTTCGGATGCACAGAGCAGACAGGAGGCTTAGAAGAAAGAGCTTGAAGCTCACTCACCCTGCGAGCAACGGTGATGGCAACAAGGAAAGCTGTTTTCAGAGACAGGAGGCAATTGGCTGTTATAAAGTGTGCTGCCCATAGTCGTAGTGGTGATTATATCGCCACAGGAAACAAATACGCCAATGACATGGCTCAATATTGTGCACGTAATCAGAATTCGGTCAATCGGGCTAAGGAAAGGGAAGTGTTTCTTGCTCATTGATGTTTACTAACACTGTGGGAACATGGGAAGCAGTAAGAATTGCAGGAAGAAGCCGGAGATGAGGAAATGAAGCAGTGGGTAAAAGCAGGATGTGCACCAAGAGAGAAGGATCATGTGTGGGTCTATCGGGATGGAAGACCAGTTATGCCCGATAGCATGTTGTCTACCATGGCACGGATGTATCATGGTCAGGGACACATAGGGAGAGATGCTATGATCAGGTCTTTTAAGCAGACCTGGTATAATGCAAAATTCAGATTGGTAGCAGAAAGTTTTTGTCAAAGATGCCTAATATGTCAACAATACAATCCTGGGAGAGAGACAGTAGCGAGTCTAGGAACAATAGGTCGAGAAGGAGGGCCTTTCACCAGAATGCAAGTGGATTTCATTGAGATGCCTCCCTATAACAGGTTGAGGTATGTTTTGGTTATGGTCTGTCTATTTTCCAGATGGGTTGAGGCATTTCCAACAAGAAGAAATGATGGGATGACAGTGGCAAAATTAATTTTGAGGGAATTTATCCCTAGATTTGGGTTCCCAGTGACTATTGAATCAGACATTGGAGGACATTTCCATAATGAGATCATAAAACTGATTTGTGAAGCATTGAATGTACGACAAAAACTCCATTGTGCCTACCGACCAGAGGCTTCTGGTGTGGTAGAACAGATGAATGGTACTATCAAAAACAGGATAGGGAAAATGTGTTTAGCCACAGGTATGAAATGGCCTGATGTCTTGCCTCTGGTACTCATGACTATTAGATAAATTCCAGGCAGAACGACAGGGTTAAACCCCCATAAAATCATCATGGGACAAGCCATGCGTCACGTGTTTATACCAGTCAACAAGCTGATGACTATAACTGATGACATGGTGTTGGAAGACTGTAAAAGCCTGGCTGACGCAGTCCATTCTGTGTTTCATCAGGTTGGAGCGGATGCCACCACCCTTAAAAAGAAGCCAGCCCATGATCTGAGCCCAGGGGACTGGGTAAGGATAAAAATCCACAGAAGAAGAAACTGTTTGGTTCCAAGGTGGGGAAAACTAAGACAAGTTATCTTGACCACAACAACAGCTGTAAAGTGTGCTGGACTGAAAAACTGGATCCATACAAGCCATACATTGAGAATCCCAAATCCAGTGGACAGCACAGGAAGAGAGTATTTTGATGAATCAGAATCTAGTACTGAGTCAGATGACGGAGAACCAAAAGCAAAAGAAAACCTTGAAAGGGGGGAAGCAGAACCAAGTCTTAACATTTGTTCCCAGAAGTAGTTCTCTGAGGAGAATGTTACAGATTTCTGATACCAGTTCAGACTCAGAAACCGAACAAGGAGCACAATGTTCCAGGAAAGAACAAGGAAAGAACAAAGAAAAAGACAGTGAAGAGCCGATAAAGAAAATTAATGAAAAGGAGGTGCCAGATGACAGATTGAGAGAAATTCCACCTGAAACAACACATTTAGATGGACAGGTGCCAGATACAGAGAGAGAGGGAAAGATTATTGCGGAAGACCCCCGAGGAGGTGTAGGGAACGCCAACATGCAGTTAGAAGCAGGGACAAGTAGTCAGCAGGAAGATTGCGTGTCGGAGACTCGAGGAGGGACAGAAGTAGGGAAAACAAAACAAGTGGTGGAAAAGGAAACCGTTGAGAGAAAAAAGCAAGTTGAAACAGAGTCAGAGGAAAGCGAAGATGAAATACCTGAAGGTCGAGTTCTAAGAAAGAGAGCTTGGAGAGCCGAAAAGAATGATAAAAGAAGTAGATTGAAAAGAGCTGCAAAAGAAGACGTTTGGCCGAATAAAATAAAGAAATTGAGATATCGACTGACACGAGTAAATTCACCAAGGGCTGTACAGGTGAATGAAGTGACAAGTCAAGATAAATCAAAAGACGAAGAAACTGTTGAAACGAAGGAGAGCAAAAGAATAAGAAAACCTAACCAGAAGTATAAAATCACCAGAATGGACGTATGTGGCCCTGCCTGAACTAAAAGTAGAGGCGGATAGCCAAGGAAATCCAGAGGTGGTTATACCAGAAGTGGTTGAGGAAGACGAAGAATCACGAAGGAAAAGTGAAAGATGATGAAATGCCAAACTGAATGAGTTAAGACAACTACTGATGGAAAGACAATAAAACACAGAAAAAGAGAAACAGACAAAAACTGGTAGAACCAAGTAGGTGTTTAGAGCCTCGGGTTAGAAAACTAGTTGTGAAGTAGAAGAGGCTAAGTCAAAAGACACGGTCCATTTTAGCGAAGAAGGCAAACATAGATAGTAGCAAAGGTAGATGTACATTCTTGAACAGATGGTGTAAAATGTATTGTTGTTGTACAGGATTACTAATGCTTCTATGGAGCATACTTGCTCTCCTGATCTCATTCAAAGTTACTATAGATACACTAGAAGGACATAGTGAAAACAAAACTAATATTGAAAAGATTCCAAAGGTAGTTCCAACTAGAATAGATAAAAACTATTTACATAAAGACAAGTCTATAACTGATTTTTCTAATAATGTGTTTTCAAAATTGTTGTATGAATATGTAAAGACAATGGACGTAAGGGACTGCTACGTTTCTATGCAGTTACCTGCCTCTGTTTCGGAGGGAGTGACTTATCACCACCTTCCAGTAACATATGGAATAACATGTAGTGTAATAGCTAGTTTATTTTATGAAACAGGAAAATTAGAATATTATTTTTCAGATGTAGATACTATATTTTCACAAGTACCAGTAATTAACAAGCTAAACAAGGTAAAACCTGCAAAGGTATTAGGTGATATTTTTCTAGAGACTAAAGAACTAACATTAGAATATATATTTAAGAATACTTTGACATGCAGTTTAAAGAAAGAGGAACAGACATTTTTAGATATGGTTGAAGAAAGGAGACTGAAAATACAAAGAAAAGCATTTGATGGAAACGAGGAGAAGACAGTATGGGATGTAGAAATGGAAAAACATCTGAAAGGAGAAGCTAGCCCAACTATGGCTTTAGATTGGCCTCAGACAGGGAAATTGTGTATTAGAAGTAATCAAACTGCATATGATAATTATTTTGTAGAGAATAGTGAGTGCCATGATACATACCGAATCATGGGTGGATGGGGATTTAAAGGAGGAAAATATCCAGTTTTTCCTGGGTTATATTTCATTTGTGGTAACAAGGCATATTATCGTTTGTCAGACCATTGGTATGACACATGTTACGTAGGCCTGGTTTTTCCAAAGATTTTTCATATGCATAGAGGAGGAGATGATGCATAGTTTAGGTAGTTATTTAGCACGTAGTAAGAGAATCTTGGTCAGAAATTGTGGGTGACATTTTTGGAGCATTGATACCCGCAGTGGGAATATCTCTGAATGCAAATAAAATTAGAAGACTTTCAACAGTAGTGGATCGTTTGTCAACAAGCAACGCTGGAGGATTTTTATTAGTAAACACTGAAATGGTTGCCATGCGTGCTATGGTAATGCAAAATCGACTTGCCCTTGATATATTATTGGCAAAAGAGGGTGGAGTCTGTGGAATGTTGAAAGTTCAACATTGTTGCACTTACATTCCTGACAAAAGTAAAGATCTGAAAATTTATATTAAAAATATTACAGAATTGCATGACGAATTTGCACCACTGGAGGTTGAAGGTGTTTGGGAAAAGATTGGAAAGAAAATATCAGCTATTAAAGATTTCCTAATAAAACTAGGTAGTACATTTTTAGGTAAAATAGTATTTCCATTACATGTGTAATTTTCATAATATTAGTAATTAGATTAGGATGTATTTGTCGTAAAAAGAATAAAAATCAGGAAAAGTTGAGGAGAAAAGATAAGCAACAAGAAAGAGAATTTGAAGAGATACAATTGGAGGAGTTTAAGGAAAGCATGTACAAATCAGCAAAAAGAGAAGAAACAGGGGAAACTGAATTATGAATAAAAGCAAGAAATCATTTGAAATTCCGTAAAAGAAATACAAAATTTTGATGGTGTGGTGATAAAATCACCAAAGGGGGGATTGATGGAGCAGGTAGTAAAAAATGTTGTATACCCCCCAATTTGCATGTGCATACTAATTAGAATAATTAATTAATTATAACGGTATTAATGTTTGAAGTGGAATATTAATCAACCCTATTAATAAATGAATTACACGTGGGATTTGCATTTGCATGGGCAATAACATTTGTGAACTAAAATATGTACGCATACTAATATTAGTAAATTAGAATATTGCATGATATATGTTGCTTTTGTGATGTAATTGTAAGTCGCACCAGATGACATCACTGGGAGAATATAAACGCTTTGAATGTTGCTATTATGCTAGATAATTACACACACATAAGGGAATTAGTGAGGGTTCAACATTTTATTAGCCATTTCCATGTTTTAATTAAGTTTTGTGTTTGTTTTACTTAAGTTGACCATTTCGGCCTTTGTAAAGATGGCTGCTCCTTTGACTCGACGTGACTGACAACGCTCCACGTGGTTTTGGGGGAAGTGCGCCTGCGCCATCACCAGCAACAGTGACCTCGTCCTGACCCCAGCCAAACTGTACCCACCAAGGACATACTAGGAGAGAAGCCAAGAGGCAACGAACAATGAACTGTCTTTAAAAACCGGAAAAAGCAAGTGCGATGACCTAACCTTACGAACTATGTGAGAACTTCACCGACCGACCCCAAACCCACCAATGAGATCAGTCTAAAACTGATAGTTGTTACAATTTTACATTGATTTCATTATAAAAAGGCAATAGAATAGTGAGTTGCGCGCTCTTTTCTTTTTCCTGACCTTATGCTGACGGAGAGGACGGAGACACTGCTGGACAGCTGTTTCCATGAATCTTTGACAGACTGAATGGCGGCTTGACTTTGATGAATTAGAGATCTTCCTCGACATGACTGACTTAGAGGACGAAATATAGCCAGAATAGGTAAATATGATGTTCAGATTGACTAATGATTTATTGAATTTTTACAACTAATTAGATAAATGAAGATTTGAATTATAACCAAATGTGGAGTCGTTTAGTGAAGAAATTAGATTGAGATTGAGTATAAAACAGAAGGATTAGATTACCAACTATCAAGTTCAACTAACTGATCCATTGATTAAATGAAGGGAATATCTCAAGTTGCAGTGAGTTATAAAGATATTCAATATGTGTTAGGTAAATAAGGTTCTTTAGGAGAAAAGTATTCCTTTCATTTACAGCGCTTGGAAAAGCTTATCCTTCCCGTGAGAGCAGATCAAGTAAGAGTGAGTGTTGGTGTTATGGGCCCCACCAATGAATGTATTGAGTAAATGCGCTATAGTGACATTTAGTCTGTGACGAAGGGAGGATTTGACATTCCACGCTGCATCAAGTGCTCGTGACAGTTCTCCGCCCAGAAGCACGTCGATGCCTCCTAAATATCTGGGAGCCCACTGATCTAAATAGCTGTCACACACATTGGGTTACATTAGGGATTAATGGTGACAAAGAGGAATATTGCACAATTGTGGGGAGCTACACACTCACCCTCTGTAGAGGCCTGGCAGGGGGATCTTGACTGGTTCATGTATAGGGAAAAGACTGTCTACACAGCCCAGGGCTATCCCCGAAAGTGGTCCAGAATTTGGAGCCCGAGGAACTCCTATAGGGGAGATATCTGTAGCCCACCACATAGCATTGATCACGAGGATCCCCCCATGCCGTAGTTGGTTTTATTTTGCACTGTTGTACTGAACTGTCGCACACTGTATTTCCCAATACTGCAGTTTTTTGCATCCTGTACTGTACAATTCTACTGTCGATGAATGTTAAATAAAAAGAATTATAGAAGAAACAAACATTTTGTTAAAGAAAATAACCGTTTACTGCGAAAAAACTGTACTGAGAAAACGGCATCACAGACAAAAAATGTCAGTCTAACCTCTCAAATCATCTTCAAAGACTATTGAGGCAGTGCTCATGTAAATGCATTTACTTTGCATGAAAACCAAATATTGACGATAAGACTCAATATATTATTTTAATCAATGTATTATTGGGAGTAATGACTTCTTAAAACCATTTGCACATAAAACATAAGTGGGAGAAGGAGTTGCTTATGGGGCAAAGATGGTTAGTTAAAAAAATTGCAAAGGCATTTAATGCATAAACATACAAACATAACAGCAAGTGCTAAATTGTAATTGTAAAAAAGAAAGGAGAAAAACGCGCACGGGGATGACTTAACTGGCACTGATTGTGAAATCTAGGACAATTACAGCCCAAAAGCATGAATAGATAGATATTCAACTTACACACGCATCAGCTGCTTCTGTTAAGCTTGTGTCCAAGGATGTAAGGTCAGAATTATTCAGCTGTAAGAGAAAGGGGTTTAAAGGTTTAATGATATTTAATATACGGTTAAGTTAAGCAACTGATACCATGGTACGCATTTTAAGGGTCTCGCTACAAGCAAGCCAAAATAATTTTGCATGATAAAGGGAAGGTTGCATAGTGATGTATGGGAGACCGTACAGTTCTTTTATTCAGAACAACGGAAGCCCACCAACCTGTCTAAGGAAAGTTGTTAAGCACACACACACACCTCAAACAGCCTTCGTGTGCACTGGTTCAAAACCATATACCACTACTTCAGAAATGGTTGTGGTAAACTTTGAGGAAGGGGTGGTTTAATGTTAGGAGTCGAAGTTTTGAACAATTCCCAAAGATGCAGAGCAAGTTCCCTCCCTGGCCTTAAGTTCTAAAACATGAATTTGAAAGGCTCCATTATCCTCACAGAGAAACAGCATGCATTGGCAAAGACGTCCTACGACCTATCTACCCATCGAAACATTCACGGTACAGGAAGCCAGTCCACTGAAGATTGCTACCAGCGAGCACGCCCGCTACTGAACACTTTTGCTACGACTATTTTTGTTGCTGAAGTTTTTAATAACTTTCCACCTACACATGCTTCAGATTACGTTTTATTCAACATGGACTGTCTATGCATATTTTTTTTTTATATTTGATCCATTTGGGAACAGAATGGGCTGAGGGGATTTCATCTCTCCAGATGCGTTTTCCCCTTAGTTCCTCTACATTAGTCTCCTAACATTTCTTGTAGTGATGGGTTCGTATTTTATGTACAATAATTTGGGAAACTTTCTTGCACTCAACACCACTGCCACTCTACTGCCTCTTCCTCCATTCTTACAGTTTTTCCATTACTTTTTCAGGCATACAATAAACAAAATCCACTTTAATATTGCTTTGAAGTTTGATGCAATCCACCTGCGCTGCCATGTCCTTCAGGTAAACTCCTTGCTCTGTTTCATGCCTCTCATACACCATCATCCTTACACCTCTGTCCAACAAACCAGAATACAAATTGGTATTAGGCGTCCTTCTCAAACATGCAAAAAATGTGAGCTTCGAGGAGTGAATCGATATGCAGCCACCCTTCACACCACCTTCCACAAGTCACTTCCAGGACTCATACTTAACATAATTCCATGACCCCCCCACACCCCCACGCCAGAAACATAGGAATCATCTTAGACAACAAGCTTGACACGACAGCGCAGGTAAACACGGTGACCTCCACTTATTTCCACATCTTTAGGATGCTGTGAAAAATCTTCATGTGGCTACTAGAGAATACTAGTAAACCAATCACACAGACCCCGATAACCAGCAGTCTGGACTACGGCAATGCACTCTAGGCAGGAATTGCCAAACAGCTCCTGAATAGGCTCCAAACCAACGTAAATGCTGTGGCAAGATTCCTCCCCAACCCACCTCGCTGCACCCACATCACCCCACACCTCAAGGAATTTTACTTCTTTCCCAGTCACAAACGCACCAAGCTCAAAATCCTCATACACACTCATTCTAAGCACTATACAACTCCCTCCCTAAACAGCCACTTTCACCACCATAACCAGTACCTCCACTCAGCCAGAGTGTCACTAGCATACGTATTCCGCAAACACAAAAACAGAGCTGGAGGTCGAACCTTCTCGTACATACACACCCCCCAAAGCATGGAAGGAGCTCCCACATCTCATCAGAGCCTCCTCATTGCTTCTTGAGTTCTGTGAAAAGCAGAAAACCTGGCTATTCGAATAACCGCACCTGGGAGATAGGTGCCTACACACCTGCCAAGTGCCTGGACACCCTCACAAGTGGTTAGCATGCTATACAGATGGACTTAGGTGGAGGTCGGGGATCACCAGATCAGGATCGTTTTGGAGACCTCCACATGCGTTGAGCCACTCGAACTAGGGCTGTGGGCGCCTGGTGCACAATCGCTGAACCGCCTGAATCCAAGTTTTGTGGGGGTGTCTTGGCTTGAGCAAATCCGGTGCTCACAGGAGACAGTCTGGTAGATGAGTGCAGGCAGGTCCTCTGGGCCCTGAGGATGCACCCTGCTGGACTCGCCGGGGTTCCTGCTGTAGACAGGTCGTAGATGTGACAGGACGGTAGGGCTGGGGCCAAAGTAGTTGTGTCTTCTTCCTGCGTCAGCACAGCTCTTCAGTTCTTCTTTCTTCCTCGAATCGGAGGAGGCAAGGTTCAGGGTCGCCCCATAATACTTAATTTAGGGGCGTTAAAGGGGTGTGCAGGTTGGGACCAATGGGTCCCTCCCTTGGGGTGGGTACACCCCGTAGTATGCCACCCTTCAGTGAGAGGGGAGTATGAGCCTCTTCCTGATTGGTTGGGTCCCCTCATCTTCAAGATGCTTCACCTTGTCTCCCCCACCTGAGGGGTGGGGTTGGCAAAGGTGGGCACACTTGTCCTCCTAGCTTGGTTTTCCTGCTGATTCTCACAACATTTGCTGGGGCAACTTTTCACCCCAGCTCCAATGGCACAGCCCAAACAGCATTTGCACTTATTTTTGCATTGTTTTCTGAATTTGTCCAATTTATTACTTTGATATTTCTTTTCTCTTTTAACTTTTTACTGTTCAAGTCTGCATGCAAGGTAAGCACTTTCCTGGGTTTCTCATGTTGAAAATGGGCCATCCGAGCTATGGGATTGAAGCACTCTGCTCAGTTGGGGAGGCGGGTAGTTTGGGATCCGCCGGGCAGGGAGGCAGGGAGGGGGAGGGTAAAAGAGGGACGATTTTGTTTTTTATGTTACTGTTTCTTCTTTGTTTTCGCACTGGTATTCACATCAACAGACTAAGATAGGCACTATAAGCAATTACGCACCCCGGTACAAGCATAGGTGCAAATGGCACACGCTGACTCTGATAGGTACCCCAGATGACCAACTCCGTAACCCCGAGGGCCCGGCCCCTCCCCTCATGGTGCTTTCATGGAACGTGAATGGACTGGGTGATAAGATTAAAAGGGGGTTGATCCTTCAATATATAAAGTGTAAAGATCCAGCGATAGCCCTGCTACAAGAAACGCACCTAACGGGCTCGGCCACCAAAGCCTTAGATAGATGGGGATATAAGATGGCGGTCCACTCAGAGTTCACCTCCGGCGCACACGGGGTGGGAATTCTGATCAATAAACCCTTCCCTTATACTCATTGACTCAAAAACGGATGACCAGGGGTGCTTTGCGGCACTGACATGCCACTGGGAAGGGCGGCTGTATAACTTAGTCTCGGCCCTCCCAGCACTTTTATTATCCTTACTGACAGGTGACACAAACATGGGGGGCGATTTCAATGCTGTGATCGATGTATCTCTTGACAAACAACCTCCCAGAGACCTGTGTGCCGCAAACATCAAATTGACAGATTTTATTGACGCCATTGGTTTGATAGACGCTTGGAGAATTACCCACCCAGACGATAGGCAATACACATACCACTCAGGAGTCCACAATAGTCTCATAGTCTCTCTAAAATTGATTATATATTCACGTTAGTGACAGGGCTGGATCGAGTAACGGAGAGCCAACACCTACCCCGCGGAATATCAGACCATTAGACCCTATACTTAACGTTCTCCTCTCATAACATTACACTTCGGAGGATATTTCCTATATATCCAGGATATCTCCAAAATCCTACAATAAGAAAGGACTTCGTACAGCCACAAAACACTATTTCACTGACAATGCGCATTCAGTATTCTCCCTAGTAACGCTCTTGGAAGCCTACAAAACAGTGCTGCGCGGACACAAGAAATTACAGAGGCGGCAGATAGACGATCACGAGCAGGGGGTTGCAAACGTCGAGGCGAACCATGCACTTGCCTTAACTGACGATACCACACATACACCGAGTTTGGCACAACAGAAATATAAAACGTTTGCATGGGAGGTGGCGAAAACCAGACTCACGGCTACAAAATACACTATTTACGAAGCAGGCGATAAGGCTAGCTCATCTCCGTATGGAAAGCGGGGAGATGACCGGGGACCCGCAGCAAATAGTGGACTCCCTTGCCTCCTATTACACAGGGGTATACACGCCAACAGCCACTAATACACTGGAAGACAATCTTGCCTTCCCAAAAGATCTTTGCATGCCCTCCTTACCACGGGATGCAGTCTTGGCACTTGACGAAGAACGGACCGAGGACGAACTTGCCTCTGCCATCGGGACACTCCAACCCGGGAAAGCCTTAGGCCCAAATGGCATACCAGTAGAGCTATACAAAAAGATGGCGACTCATCTCACGCCTCACCTCCTTAATATGTACAGGGCCAGTCTAGCACTTGGTGAGCTCCCCAGGGACCAGCGTCTAGAGACCATAGTCGAGATCCACAAGGCAGGTAAGCCGCCGCAAGACTGTGCATCCTTCAAACCAATTTCCCTCATGAACGCCGAGAAAAAAAAATACCTGGCCAAAGCTCTAGCCCTACGCCTCCAACCATACCTCACCCCCTTGATCCATCCGGACCAATCGGGCTTCATGCCCCACCGTAACACCGCCCTGAATCTCCGTAGGCTCCACGGGGTCATGGCTCGCAGCTCAACTATTGCTGAAGATGCAGTCATCTTCTCAGTGGACGCCCGCATGGAGTTCGACATGGTGGAATGGCCCTTCCTTTTTGCAGTGCTCCGACACCTGGGTTTCAGCCCCAAGTTCTGTGCCTGGGTACATCTTCTCTACAATAACCCCGTGGCGCATGTTGTGGCGAACAGCCGCATTTCAAAGGACTTCCCTCTGGGTAAAGGTACTAGGCAGGGGTGCCCACTTTCCCCTCTGTTTGCGATGGTGCTGGAGCCATAGGCGGCGTGGATCAGTCAAGACCCTGTCATCAGAGGGTCAAGTGGATGATGGGATGGGAGGACCGCATATCATTCTATGCAGACGATATCTTACTCTACATGGCGTCTACCGCCCGGTCGCTAAATTGCCTCCTGGACATCTGTGCGGCCTATGGCAGAGCCTCTGGCTACACCATTAATTGGTCGAAATCACTGCATTATATCCTTCACGGACCCCCTCCAAAACTGCCGCGAAACTGTGATATCCAGATAGCGGAGCATGGTTTTATGTACCTCGGCATATATATCACCCCACAGATTGCACAATTCACAGACGAAAACCTCATGAAGCCCCTGGTCCGCTTTCGCCACAATGTTAAGCACTGACATTCTTTCCCACTTACATTACTCGGCAGAGCGGCGCTCTTTAAAATGATGGCACTGCCCAGATTTTTGTATGTCCTACAAAATACCCCCTTTCATATTCCCCCCTCCTTTTTTACTCTGATAAATATTGAATTAACCAAACTCCTCTGGGACGGCGGGACACCTCTCATCGCCATGAATAAACTGGTTAAGGGGTGGAACGATGGTGGCATTGCTCTCTCACATATACAGACTTATTATTAGGCATCGCAACTCACTGCAATAAACCAGTGGCTGCATGCACTGCAGGATGAACACTCGTTCCCCATTGATCACCACCTCCTTGACGCTGAGGGGATAATGTGAGCGTTATGTAACAACACTAAAAAGCTACATTACACGGGCACTACGACCCATACACTGCAAATCTGGTATGAGGCACAGAGAGTGATGGGATGGGAGGGGACTCTTACACAGGCGACACCTATATGGGACACCCGACAACTTGGGAGACTAAGGAACACTAAGGGATTCCACCAGTGGGACCTCATAGGGATCTCCAGGGTGGGGACCTATGGCAGAAGGGGGGGGGGGGGGTTGGGGTGGTGTCATTTACTTAGCTGAAAGGAAACTGAAACCTATCGATATGCCCAGATACGGCATGCCTTACAGGCAGCTATCCCGGCGGACACACAGTTACCTGAATCCTCCCCGTTAGAGGACAGATTACTCACTGATCACCTTCAAACGAATGCCATTTCCCGGACCTATCGGAAAATAATAAACAATCAACAGGATCCAACAATTTCCCTGAAAAGGAGGTGGGAGGCAGAGATAGGCGATCTTGATGAGGAGGACTGGCAAATGTCCCCGAGGGAGGTGGCGATACCCTCCGCCCTTAGGCTACCCCAATTGAAAGTCCTACACCGCATTTATTACACAAGAACGCTATTGCACTGAATAGGTAGGGTGGCCACTGCATTCTGCCTCCGACAATGTGGTGCCGAGGGTCCTTTCTGGCGCACACTCTGGGACTGTCCACGGGTCGCTCCTTTCTGGACCTCTGTTATATGCACAATGTCCCAAGTCACTAATGGCACTATACCGCTCGCTCCAAAATGCTGTCTTCTTAATATCTCGGACCCCACAGACATGACTCATGCAGACCAAGACTGGGTAACATTAGGAATGACATTAGCCAAATGTAACATAGTACAGCATTGGGGTTCGGAACAGTCCCCGACGTCGCAGCAATGGTGCAGTGACATGGACCACAAAATGGTGACCAAGAAAGCAGTTTACATCCACAGAGGCTGCTCCAAGAAATGGACACAAATCTGGGGCAAGTGGAATCATTATCGGGGCGATATTTGCGAACCCCCCCCCCACCTGAGCAGGTATCGGATGATAGCGACTAACCTATACAGACTGGCGAGACAGCGTATGCCACATTGTATCACATCCAAGGAACGTGAAAGGGTGGATAAAACTGTGGTTCTTGTATACTACGTCATGCCATGTCTGTGCAAATCAATACTATTACGGATATGCTGATATTGCTTAATATTGTAATTCATGTCTATTGATGTATGCCAAATGTTCAATAAAAACTTTCGAAAGAAAAAAAAAAAAAGAAGGAGTTGGGGTAGAATCGGTGGGAGCCAGTTACTTGGGTCAGCAAAAGGGGGGACAGCTTACAAAGGTGGCAGGCCTTTGAGATTTTCCCACTTCGTGGACCCAGCCCATCCTGGGGGAGGAGGTATGAAACCTTTGACCAGAATGGGCTTTGTTTCTGGACACAGAGAGCAGAGGCTCCCTATCCAGGGGTCCAAACACCTGTTTGGTGGTGGCAAATGGTGGGCAGCCATTCAAGAACCCCACCAGCGGGTCGTTTTACATTAAATCCCACACTGGCATCAGTGTGGGTTTAATATGCTGAGAAGTTAGCTACCAAACTTCCCAGGTTTCAGTGAAGCCATTATGGAAATGTGGAGTTCGTAATGACAAACTCTCAGACCATATACTCTAAGGCTTCACTGCACTTACAATGTGTAAGAATGGACACTGTAGGGGTACAGGGCTCATATCACTGTATCCACACCTGTGGTCTTACACACCCTGCTAGAGGGGTGATTTACCTAGGCCTCAGGCAGTGGATTGCAGGCATGGCACACAGGGATGTCTGCAATGTCGACTCTTCAGTTTTCTCTGGACCAAAACACGCAGTCTGCAATGGTAGGGTGTAGGTGTTAAGGTACAGGGCCTCTAAAGGTGGCACAATAGGTACTGCAGCCCTTACAGGCCTTCTCTGGTCACAGTTCCCTTGGAACCCATGGTACCTTTTACAAGGGGCTTACCTGCTGCCAGAGATCCCGATTGGGGGTACAAAGGTACAGCTTGGGGAAAAAACACAGGCCCTGGGAACCAGATTGGCAGGTACCCAGGGCACACCAAGTCAAAAGTGCATCATGTGTCAGGCAAAAAGTGGGGGGTAACTATGCAAAATAGGGCACTTCCCTAACCACCCTCTAGGTTTTCCCAAATAAACTAACTATTGAAATAAATAAACAATGAAAATGAGTAGGAAAAAAGTGTTTGTGATAACATTTTCATCAGTATTGAATTGAGGACACTGACCTGTGCCTGGGGGACATACCCCACATTTATGGGGATGCAGCTAGGTTAACATTTTCATCAGAAACATTTTGTCACAATGGTTGATTTACAAAAGCAATGTACAATTACGTCGACAATCCCCATCTGGTTGCGGGGATATATATGGTTTGTAGGTTCTCCAAGATCCTAAGGTATCCGGAGCCAACAACTGAGCTGCAACGTATAATTTGTTTTCCATTGTGTACAGAGTATAAACCAATTCATACGGTTAAAAAATGGGTCTGAAGGAAACCTTTGTATTTCTGAAATGGGCACAAGATATGGAGTTTAGCAGCAGTGGTTATTTGTGCATCTCTATGTGGGTACCTGTTAGACCTCAGCCTTCGGGTGGTCTTCCCCCAAACATTTTGCCTGCTTGGGACCAATTTTCCAAATTTGTGTTTGTTGGTCTTTGGACTCTGCACTTTACCACTGATAACCAGTGTTAAATTGCTTGTGCTCACTCCCCTAAACATGGTTTAATTGACTTATCCACAATTGGCATATTTAATTTTCTTACAAGTTCCTAGTAAAGTGCACTACATGTGCCCAGGGCCTGTAAATTAAGTGCTACTACTGGACCTGCAGTACTGATGTCCCACCCACTTAAGTAGCCATTTAAACATCTTGGGTATACCACTGCAGACAGTGTGTGGGCAGTTTTATTACTTATTATTATTTTCCGATGGGAATTATGAGGGATAAAGAAGGTGGTGACCTACCCATTGTGGGGTTGAGCTGGACCACAGACTCGGTGTGGTATCTCGAGGTCCGGCTGATACACACACAAGGGGTTTATTTGGAAAATAATATGGGAAGGAATTGTGGCAGGTATCTGCAAATCCGTGGAGTTCTGACGGGATCTGCCCTTATCCCTGATGGGACGTGTTGCTCTAGTTAAAATGGTGGTCCTTCCAAGGTGCCTCTATGTAATGCAGAACTCACTCTACTGTATACCACGGGCGTACTTCCTCCAGTTGGACCGTCTGTTAGTTGAGCTACTGTGGGGAAGTAAACGGGTGAAATGGACTACCTTACAGAGAAGGTGGGAGCGAGGGGGCTGGGTTTTTTATTATATGGCGAGACAGCTTCAACATGCTGTACAGTGGTTCCATGAGAATGACAACTGGGAAAAACGGTTACTGATGGGTGCTCATCAGGGGATTCCTCTCACAGATCTCCCTATGATGGGATCACGGGTGCCCGAACAATTCCCATATATTGTTAGACATGCGGCCTTCACCTGGGAATCCACAATTAAGGTTGCGGTGCCAAGAGCGCCCTACACCCCATAAGACCCGCTATGGGCAGTAGTCCCATGTCAGCAAATAAGCCAAACTAGGTCTTTCACTAGACGGGTAGAGGGAGGCTGCTACACAATGTGAGATCAGTATTTGGGAAAGCAGTTTCTTACCAGGAAGGAGGCAGAGTACGCATTCAAGCTGGGCAACGGTCAATACCTTCAGTATGCCAAGATCTCGGCAGTGGCATGGGGGATATGGCAGACGTTCCTGGAGGAGCCACCCATAACTGCCACCCTTCAGGCCCTAGTGACCTTGACTGGAGGTCGTAGACTGGTATCTAGGGCGTTAAGAGAGGATCTGGATGCATGCCCACTTCCGGTTCAAGCCAAGTGGGATGTAGTACTAGAGGTGCCCATAACTGCCTCCGAGTAGAAAAGGGTGCACAAAGGGGTTAAACAGATCAGCTCCAATACTAGATTTAAACTTGCCCAATTTAATATTGTTCATCAGACCTATATGATTCCGAGGGTACTTCATAAAATTTAACCAGACCGTCCCGCCTGTTGCCCCAAGAGTGGCTATAATGATGCCCATTCTTACATATGCTTTGGGAATGCCCGAAACTACAACTCTTCTGGGGGTCAATACTGGAGCGCTTACGACAATTAACAGGATGGGCGCTGCCTCACTCCATTAGGGAGATACTGTTGGGCCTTCTCTCCAGCCCCAAGGGGAAAGAGCTTACACGTAGATTTCTCCCACTGGGGCTATTGCTGGCCAAGAGGAGGATAGCGATTAATTGGATGGGCTCCCAGTCTCTCACAGTGGAAAACTGGGCCAAGGACCTAAAAGAATGGGCGACGGTGGAACTAATCTGAATGAAGAGAGTCAGGAGAGATGAAGTTAGAAGAGGTTGTCAGGGCCTGGTATGTCTTGATCTCGGAGGTCTCCATGAGGGAGGCCGCCAACACGCATGGGTCAGAGGGAACACAAGCTGACCAAGATGGATCGGGAGTGGAGGTATAGAGGGAAGGCAACCTCAGATTGAAAACAATGTAGTACACTTGATGTTGGATGTAGTCCGACGAAGCGATACATGGCAGAGTCAGAGAATTTATACATATGTGACCCGTGAAGGATGGGTTTAATCCGAAGAGTTATAGTTATGGTTTGTTTATTCAGAATCTTCTATCCGAATCAACACACTGCGATGAGTTTTTAAGGCAGATCTCGGCGATAAATATATTCTTTCTAGACAGAATGGTATTGTCTTTTTCACATTCACCATTCAAGTGTGCTTATTTGCCAGATGGGAAAAATGTTAAGTCTACATTGTGTAGTGATTCTGTACAATTACACTGTACCGGGATTCTGCTTTATTTGTACTGTTTTTATGATTCTGGCTGATATAAATACTCAATACAACTATTTAAAAAAAAAAAAGTCACCCCTAAAGTAGATCCTAGGTAGCTCATAGGGTAAGGTGCTTTGCAATGAAAAAGGTAGGGCATGCACCTTTAAGTTTTACATGTAAGAGGTGAAACACCCCACAAATTAGTTTTTCATTACTCCTCTCATAGGGTCCAGGGATTCCTTGTTACATCTAATAAGCTGAACTGTGCTGACCTGCTGCCCCCTCCTTGCCTGGGTGACAAGGACTGGACCCACATCACTTGAACCCAGAACCAAATTGGCTCCAAGGGCTTGCCTCCTGATTTAAGTCTCAGGGACATAAAATACTTCCAACTCACCTGCTACAGCATCTGGACTCTGCCATTTGTGCGTCTGCCCTGACAAGTGGTGCCAATCCTGTCCTCGGCCCTTGGAAGTGGGCTTTAAGTGCTGCTCTAGCAGAATCCATGCATCGCCATTGATGAAAGGACTCAGAACCAATACATCATCTCCACTGCAGAGGCATGGCCACCGTTGCAAGGATTGATTCCAACGCAGCCCCAGAGCGCAGCGCATCGACTCCATTCTCGACGCATCATAGTCGTTGCATTGCTCGGAACCGATGCACCGCCTTCATTTGTGGAGCATCGGTGATGCCACATCTCGTCTTCAATGACAGCGCAACCGAGGTACTTTGCAGTGGGCCAAGGCCGGTATTTACCTTTTGGCACCAAGATCATCAAAATCAGGAAAGTACACTTCGAGCTATGAATTTTTACATATTAGAAAAATCAACACTTTGTGCAATTTCTGAAGCAGTAATGTTATCTTATGGAGGAAAATAATACACTGCATACAGGTACTTTACAGCGACATACTGGTCCAATCTCCTGGACTTAATGTAAGTATGGGGCAAGGTCCAAGGCAGCACCAACAGGTCACATCGGGCAGCACTGGGGTGGCCGGGTTCAGCAGTGTTTTTCGGCATCAGGTGTACAATCTTGTCCTATGGTGGAAAAACATGTACTGCATTTGGGCACTTCACACCGACTTATGGGACCAATCTCCTAGACTTAAGATAAGGATGGGGGAAGGTCCAACAGCTCACTTCGGGCGGCACTGCGGTGGCCGAGTTCAGAGGTGCTTTTCAGCGTTGGTGTCCAGAGTTATTCAATGGCGATTGGTGAAGTCGAAAAGAGGCTAGGGAATTGGAACAGAAGGGAGGACTTAGGCCTTTAAAATTTTGTGAGGTGTATTTCAGTGACAGTGAGGTGTGATCCCTGGTTACTCCCTCGGCCTGTGTGGTGGATCAAATGGAACTGCAGATGCTGTGGCAGGCTGTCCCTTCGACATGGTCTTCGATTAAAGCAAATAGAAGATTCAGCATTGGACTCCGCCATCATTTTTTTAGACACATTGCAAGATTTCTGTTATTAGATGAACTTTTGATTTCACAACATTGACTTAATGTAAAAGGTTTCTGATTAACATTCAGCTAATACTCCTCATTTGAGTTTTCAAGGTAGTGCGTCATCTTTAAGACTTTGATCTTAGTTTTTGTGCCTCTACCTGCCTGTGAAATCCACATCTGGTTTAGACTGACAGTTGGGCTGTTTGTGCATTTACTCTAGACAGTCACACAAAGGGAGCTGAGGTGTGCCTTGTATGTCCTGATTGTCCATCACCAGGCTGATGGGTATTCCTGAGTTAGAGTGGTGGGAGGAGTTGTCACTGACACCTGAAGAACAAGTTACTTGCCTTCGGTAACGATGTATCTGTAAGAGATATAGGTTAGTTGTAGATTCCTTAACTTAGAATTACCCTAGGCGTCAGACTTTATCCGAAGAATTTTTTCTTAGCAGTACCCCTGCGCATCAGTAGGTGGCGTTGGTCAACTCTGCGTCCGTCGGCGGCATTGTGGTTGCCGGGATGAAGTCGCGGTGTTCACTTAGACACTCCCCCTGCGCGCTGACATCAGGTCTGACATGACTTTCAATGCCAGAAGCACTGAACCTTGAAAGACACTGACCACTGGAGCGCCACAACTAGAGCCATGTAAGGGAATCCCTATACCTATAACTCAATTTGCAGAGGGGGGGGGGGGGGGGGGGAGGATGGGTGGGGTGGTAAGGGATCTATAATTCACCTATGTCTCTTGCAGATACATCTTTACTGTAGGTAAGTAACTTGTTCATCTGAAAGACAGTTAGAGATTCCCTACCTAAGGATAAATACCCCAGCAATACCAACCCCAGAGGAGGGTCTGCAAACCAAGTACACACCAGAAAGTCCTGGAGGACCAAACGGGCAAAATAGTCGCCCCGGCTGGCCAGGCAGTAATGTCTTGTGAATGTGTGCAAGTACGCCCATGTGGCCGCCTTGCAGATGTCAAGAAGTGGGACTACACGTGCCAATCCAGTGGAAGTTGCCGTAGCACTAGTGGAATGAGCACGCAGCCCCACTGGAGGTTCCCTTTTTGCTAAAGTGTAAAAGATTTTAATACAAAGGACAACCCACCGAGAGTTGGTACGCTTTTAAACAGCCCGACCTTTCTTGGCTCCTCCATAGCAAACAAAGAGTTTATCATCCACCCAGAAATCTTTTGTGCGGTCAAGGTAGAAGGACAACGCACGTTTAGGGTCCAGACGGTGGAGTTTCTCCTCCTCCTTGGGAGTGTGTGGAGGTGGGAAAAAGGTGGGCAAAGAGATTGTTTGTCCTATGTGAAATAGTGTAACCACTTTAGGAAGGAACGAGGGCCTAGTCCTAAGCACCACTTTGTCCGGATGCACAGAGAAGAATGGGGGCATGGAAGATACAGCCTGAAGCTCACTCACTCTGCGAGCAGGGGTGATGGCAACAGAGAAAGCAGTTTTCAGAGTAAGGAGCCTGAGTGGAAAAATGTGAAGAGGCTTGAAGGGAGCACACATAAGATAGGTTAGAACAAGATTCAAGTCCCACTGGGGCATTATGTAAGGAGATGGAGGAAAGAGATCAGTAATGTCCTTAAAAAAATCTATTTACAATAGGGGACTTGAATAAAGAGGGCTGTTCTGGCAGCCGAAGGAAAGCAGAGATAGCTGGAAGATAGCCTTCAAGAGGGCCCAGAGCAGAGCCCTGCTGGGCCAAAGAAAGTATACAAAAGAGAACCTCTGAAAGAGGGGCAGAAAGGGGATCTAAAGTCTTTGCTGTGCACCATGCCACAAACTTGTTCCATCTACAGGCAGATACCGTTTTAGTGGAGGGACGCCTGGCTGCCAAGATGACATTACAAACTTCGGGCGAAAGGTTGAAAGCTGTCAACTGTCACTGCTCATGCAAGGAGTTGGAGACGGACAGGTTCGGGTGAAGAACCGTACCCTGCTGCTGTGAAAGAAGATCCTTCCGAAGGGGCAGTCTGAACGGAGGATTGATGGCCATGCACAGGAGCTCGGGGTACCAGACTCTTCATGCCCAGTCCGGAGCCAAAAGAATAACTTGGGCCCGGTCACGCTTGATCTTCTACAGCACTCTGGGCAGAAGTGGTACAGGCGAAAAAGCGTACAGTAGACCGCAACTCCACTTGCAGCGAAAAGAGAGAGCGCCGCTTTGAAAACTCCAACGTGCAGAACTGCTGACATTACACGTTCTCTTCGGTGGCGAAAAGATCTAACCAAGGCTCTCCCCACCACTGAAAGAGACCTTCCACCACCTCCGAGTAAAAATGCCATTTGAGATCTACCAAGCACCGACGGCTGAATTTGTTCGCCCTGGCGTTCAGAGATCCTGCCAGGTGTTAAACAACCAGGGTCATGTCCTGATGTTCCAGCCATGTGTAGAGGCAAAGAGCCTCTTGACACAGGGTTCCCAGCCCCACCCCGCCCTGTTTGTTGCAGTACCACTTGGCGTTGGTGTGGTCTGTGAACACCTGCACCACCTTCCCTTTGAGAGAAGGAAGGAATGCTTTCAGTGCCAGGCGGATCGCCCGGAGCTCCAACAGCTTGATATGGAGCCCAGACTTCACCGGAGACCAGACGCCTCTGATCTCCGCCTCTCTCTGACGGCCGCCCCATGCCAGGAGTGACGCATCTGTCACAACTGTTAGGTCTGGTTGGGGAAGGGTGAGGGTGAGGGAGCTGCCTCTGACCCCTGATGCTGCGCCAACTGGCACTTTGGGTCCCACTGCAGAGCCCGCATATGCCATCTGGCATGATGCACCAGCAGGATGCAGGAGGCCTTGCTGCCTCAGGGTTATTCTCACCGAAATCCGGGAAAGAGGCTGAAACATCGGTATCATAGCGTGAATATCCTGGACTCGCTGCTCAGGAGGATAGGCCCGAAACTGCACTGTGTCCTGAACAGCCCCAATGAAAAGGCGCATCTGAGAGGTAGTCAGGTGTGACTTCGGCATGGTGATTGTGAACCCCAACGAGTGCAGGAGGTCGGTCGTAGTCTGGAGGTGGGAGACAAAAGCCTGGCGTAAGCCCGCCTTCAACAGCCAGTTGTCAAGATAGAGGAAGACTGAAACCCCTGAGCTACGCATATGAGCTGCGACCACCGCCATCACTTTCGTGAACACCCGAGGGGCACTGGTAAGTTGCTTGTGGCTTACCATGAACCGCAGGTAGCCTCTATGGGCTGGCAAGATGGGAATAGGCGTCCTGCAAGTCCAACGCCACCACCCAGTCTCCAGGGTCGAGGGCAGGCAGGACCTGAGCCAACATGAGCATTTTGAACTTCTCCTTCCGGCAGAAGCAGTTGAGGACATGGAGGTCTAGAATAAGACACAGATTATTTTGAACTTCTCCTTCCGGCGGAAGCAGTTGAGGGCACGGAGGTCTAGAATAGGATGCAGACCTTTGTTCTTCTTCGGCACCAGAAAGTAGCGGGAATAGCAACCACAACCTACTTCTGGCGCAGGGACCCTCTCGATAGCTCCCCTGGCAAAGAGAGCTGAGACTTCCCGGGGAAGAAGTGCCAAATTATTCTACAATATGTGATCGGAAGCATGGAGGGAGTGGTAGTCTTGAAGGGAGGGAGTAGCCCCTTCGGACTAATTGCAAAACCCTCCTGCCCGACGTGATGGATTGACAGCGGGGGAGGTGATGCCGAATCCTGATGACCACTGGCTGTTAATGGCCTTGAAATGTGAGACTGGGTGGGTTTGGAAGCTGTAGCCACAGGGGGCTGGGCATGCCCAACAAAGTTGACTGAACACCTCCCGAAAAACCAGATGTCCTCAGCCTGGCGTAGCGCCTAAGGGCTACTGACATGGTAATCGTTCTGCCTAGTGAGTCGGTGGTATCCAGCCCACATCAGATTGTGAATTTGGCTGCTTCCCTCCCATTCGCCACTGCCTGAGAGAGAACAGCACAGACTTCCTCCGGTGATTGAGGCAGCACCTTCACAACCGTATCCCAGATGGTGTGGAGTATTGGCCCAAGACTCACGGTCCGCAATGCCAAGCTGGAGGAAGAGAACATGTGCTTCCCAAAGAGATCCAGCTTCATGGATTCCCTATCTGGAGTAGCAGAAGGGAATGCACTCTCTGAAGAAGAGGCTTGGATCACCAAGCTCTCGGGAGAAGGGTGTTGGGTGAGGAAAACTGGGTCACCCGGGGCCAGGCGATGACTGCGGGTAATCATCCTTTCCACAGGAGCCCCTGTGCTAGGTTTGGACCAGGTGCCCAGGAGGGAGTCAGTGAGGGCTTCGTTGAAGGGCAGAAGGGATTCAGAGGAGGATGCACCTCTGTCAGGAGGTTAGTCCTGACTGCCACTGATGGGAGCTCAAGGCCCAAGACATCGGCCACTCTTCGCACCACCACAGCATAGGACGCTTCCTCCTATGTAGCCACAGTAGGGGGAGAAAGCATGCCAAGGTCTGGAGAAGTGTCAAGACCAATGGCGTCATCCAGGTACTCTCTCCAGTCCAGTTCTTCCAGCTGGTCTGATTAAGGGTCCAGCAATCCCTCCCGGTCCTCATTACTATCTTCTGGGCGGTAGGGAACACCAGGGATGTACAGGGGAACAAAGGTACCCTCCGGCGTTGAAACCGATGTCGGTCCAGCTTTGGGTCCATCTGCAGGGTGAGGAAGGAGATGACACCAGCCGGGGGCACAGCCAGAGCTAGGGGTGTTGGCGCCATGGAAGATCGAATGAGATCGACCGGCTTTGATCCGGATCCAAGCCTGGATCCGCAGGGGCCCTCCAGCGTCAGGGCCAGAGTCGCTGGCATCGAAGGCCCAGGGACCCCGACAAGCGCCCGGAGTCGGGCTGCCCAAAGACAAGGTGGGGAGCCTCGTAGAACACTCTGGCTCCCCGAAAATGGGAGGAGGCGTGGAGTCGTCCCTGAAGTAGGCACCGGAGACAGAGTCTTAGAGCAGCGAAGCTCCGGGTCCCACGCCGATAGACGGGGAGAAGGCTAGGAGCACTGGTGCTTCTTCGCCTTCTTCTTCTTGGACTTAATTGAAGACCTCGAAGACTTGGAGTGGGACGAGGTGTGGGGGCTCCGCGAGGGGCCGCAAGAATTTCCTCTCGAATGAGACTAGGAGCGATGCAGAGACGACTGCCGGGCCTTCAATAACTTTTGGGACCGCTCCCGCAAAGACTTTGGATTCATGGCCTTGCAGTCTGAGCACGACTTCTGGTCGTGCTCCAGACAACAAAGAAACGCAAGATGCCGCTCCGTCACAGATCTGCTTGTGACAGGAGTCACAAGGCTTGAACACATTCTGGCATGGGGACATCCCTCGCGCACCAGGAGTCAAAGACTCGAAAAAGAAGTCATCAAAACGTCAAAAAAGGCTTGTCAAAAATGTCTAAGGGGTAGCTCTCTCTGGATTTGCGCTAGGCTTGCGCGGAAAACGAAAGAACTGACGTCAGCCTGCAGGGGCTGCGTCTAACTAGACACCGCAATGTTGCTCCGGTGACCATGACGCTGATGACAGATGCAGAATTGACCGACGCCACCTATCGACGTGCCAGAGTACTGCTAAGAAAACATTCTCCGGACCTAGTCTGACGCCTGGGGGTAATTTTAAGGTAAGTAGTCTACGACTGTCTCTTTCAGATCAGGGCTGTGCCTGTCATTACACATAGCTGTATCCACCCCCCTGCAGTGTGTTTGGAGCCAGGTCAGGGCAATGCAGGATCTTATGCACTACAGAGACTTTCCTTTGAAGTTTGCATACTTCAAAGGCAGAAACTGGTATAAGTACTGGAGCTGTGACTCAATAACTTCAGAACACTTCTGAACTAAGAGAAGATTCTGCCAAGAAGAGCTGGAGAAGCTCTAGGAGGGGAACTGCCACTCTGCTTGTTGCTGTGTTGTCCTGGCCTACTGCTTGCTGCTTCTGTCTTGGGCAGTGAAAGGACTGGACTTTCTGTATCCTGCTTGCCAAGATTCTCCAAGGGTTTGTTTGTGCTTCTCTCCTGTTTTGAAATTTCAGGGCCATCAAAGATTTCATATGGAGCTCTTGAACTCCCCTGCTGGGAGTTCTGACCTGCCAAGTGGTGCCAATTTCAGTTCTGGGCCCTTGGAGGTGGTTCCATTGCCACGGATTGAAAATAATTCAAGCATCGACCTTCAGCACCTGTTTTTCCTGCCGCAGCAACGCCTTGTGGTTGATAAACCAAAGCAATGCTGCTGTGCGGCCTTAGAATCGATGCAGCAACTGTTGCACAGCCCGAGTCCGGAGCCATGTGTTGCTGATATCCGAGGCACCCGCTCTGACACAGGCCTTGCTGTGCGGCTGAAGAAATAGACGCATCAACTGCTCGCAGCTGGTAAATCAACACAGCGCCTGATTTGCTGCATCCGCCCAGCGAGTCCAGATTTTTGACGCATCGCAACTTTGGTTATTTCTCTAAAGGGGTGTGGTGTCCTTTTGTAGCCTTTTCACTGTGTTACTGTGTATTTATGTACACATGCTTTTCACATTCCCTCTGAGATAATCCTGACTGATCATGCCAAGCTACCAAGGGGGTGAGCAGGCGTTATCTTAGGTGTGTAACTCCCTTACTCAAGACTAGAATAAGGATCCCTACATGGACAGGGCGCAAGCCACTGTCAACTAGAGACCCCCATTTCTAACAGATGGACCCTCTTGAGGAGTTGTGGTGATGAAAGATTGTGGGGTCATCCTTGGAGTAGGTAGAGGCAGTATACGGTCCGGTGACCTAGTTGCAGACGTAGACCCCACTGCAGATCCCTGTTGTATTCAGCTGTTAGAAAGCATTTGTAGTAATCCAGAAGCATGCTTTGCAAGTCTTGTACTAAAGCAGCAAAACCCGGGATCATTCCTTGTGATTGTGGAACAGGAGTCTAGTGATGGTATTGCTCCACGTATTGGGGCTCATACTAGTTATCATCTTCTTCATCTTGATACTATAAGTGCAACTTGGAAAGACGGTGAGCTGCACGAAAAGGTCCTGGATTCTCAGCCTCTGAATCTTCAAGATCAAACAAGTGGCTCAGTGGTTGTGTAGACACCTTACTCGGAGATGTGCATTCAAGACACATACCTTCTGGCCAAGATAAAACGTCTTGTCAAGGCGGTCACCATCGGTAGCAGTGACAGTGCATTGAAAACTAACATGTCTAGCTTCTTTTGCTTCAGTTTCAAGGACGATAAGGACTTCTCTGAGAGTAGCGTCGTCAACGAGGTCTTCGACAAGAGGGACTGATGCTGACACTGTTATCGACGGTGTAGGAACAATTCCCATCAACGTTATCATCCACACGTTGGTTGTTGTCCATGAGGTTGGCTTCGTCAACGCGGATACGGTCATCGACGTGACGGTGAAAGTCGGCGGTGAGATTATAGACTGAATGTCAGGTGTCGTCGTTATATTAATTTTAGGTGCAGTCGACAATGGTTTCGACACTGTAGACAAAGTTTTTCTAGTTAGGTTGCTCTTTTTAGAAATTGTTACAGAGGGAGATATAGGTTTTAATGGCAGGGCAGAGATGGAGTAGAAGGCTCTGATTTGGAGTTGGTATAAGCCCTTTTTCTTTTTAGTCTCATGACAGGAGCCCTGTGAAGATCCATGGTGGGTCTTTAAGGCTTTCTCGATCCTTTGAGAGTCATGATGAGACCTCTTCTTAGATGTTTATGTGAAGGAGGTAGAGCACTCACTACTGTCCTCCTCAGAAACAAATGCAGTTTTAATTTTAACTTCTGAAACCATAGTAAAAGTCTTTCCTCAGAGTGTTTGAGGGTTTTAGTGGAAAAGGTACTGCAGATTTTGCAGTCTCACTTTGTGGATGAATGGATGAAGGCAATCAAATTATCTACGGTGATCCCAGAGAGAAGCATTTTCTTACCACAGGCAACACAAAGTCAAAAGAGTACTTTGACAAGTTCTGACATACTGGAACACCAAAGAATCAATTTGGAAATCACCAAATCTGAAGAACTGACCAGAGCTCATGGAGACTCCCTCTCACATGATGTGTGGTGAAAATATGAGGGAAGATGACTCTCTTGAGAGTGTTCTAAGAGTACTGTCGCCTGAAAGGTCACAGTTCACGTTCAGTCCTGTTTTTTGTGTGTGTGTTTTTCCAGGACATAGACTATTAAGCTGACTTTCCAATGCCATTATAGCCGAAGATACGGATACATATTGCTATACTATGGGACCGTGGGACTCCCACTTTGACAACAGGGAATAAGTCAAGCATGTAGATCTATGAAAGTTACCACAATACTGGAGAATGCCCCAGCTCTTCCTGAGTTTCTTCAGGCAAACTTTATGGTTTTGCTCAATCACTCAACTAAATAATTACCTTGAGGATGACAGTAGGTGGTGAACTTGTAAGTCACAAACTATGGCCGCTAGGAAAAGAGAACTTCTCCAGGACTGAAAGGGCGGCGAGTAGCTCCTAGTGGGGATACGTCCTCCTGAATCAAGTACAGTTTCAACACAAGTATCCCACTCAGATTAGAGACAGTTGGGCATTATTCAAAACCTTCCAGGGTGCCAACCGCTCAAGCGCGGGAAAGGAAGCAATTCCTTTTTGTTAAATAACCCTCACACACTCTAGTAGTCTCATGCTTCATCATCGGGTTCACCCTGACTCCTAAAGGTCAGGGTGAGCTCAAACACGTTTCAGGGAGCACTAAAGAGAATATGGCCAAGGGGTTTAAAGATCAAAAATCCTTCTGCGGCTCCAGGTATCCCTTTATTTGCGGAACCGTAGGGGATATTAAAAACTGTAAAATGGCGGGGGGAGGGGGCAGGGGGGGGTTGCAAGGAGGTAATGGTCCTATGACCCTAGTGCCTACATGTTTCAGTCCTCAAACAATGGCCTATACGGGTCCTGGACTTTCTGCAGGGCAAATCATTTTTCAAACCCTGGCTTTATTTATCTAGGAATCTCCTATTTTTGTTGTAGAGGGCAGAAAGTTGCACTCATACGAAAAGGAAAGTAGATCACTTATCTCTCATCCTGTTCCGTAATGTTTCATATCCATCCCAATGTGGAGGTATTCAAATATCTCAAGAGACTGCGGCATTGAGGGGGGTAGCCTTGTACTCAGACTTTCCTCAAAGATCCTGCCTCACTTATTCGTTCCGCATCTCCCGGCATTTGCCAAATGATGAGATAAGTGATTTATTTTCCTTTTTGCATGAGTGCATCTTTCTGCGCTTGAGCAGTTGGCATCCTGGGAGGTTTTAATTAATGCCCAACTGTCTCTAATATGAGTAGTGTGTTTGGACGGTTGAGTAGTGACTTTGGAATTTGTCTGAAGACCCTTTTCTGACATGATGTCTGCGACACCTTGAATGAGATCTTCGATCTCCTTGGGGAAAAGGAATTTCTAGGTGTGCTAGATCTCTTGGCGTCCTATATCTACTGTTCCCCCTTGACCGTGTAGTGTATTAGCTTGTAGAGGCAAGATGGACTTGGGGAGACGCTGGTTAAGTACAGATGACGAAAAACCTCAAGATTCATATTCCCTTCGGAAAGAAATAGTACACAAACTTACTACTGGAATAACCTTCCTTTGAATATGTACTCAGAATCTGAGAAATGTGGCACTGGTCTTTCTAGGCGGCAAAGGCAGTCTGATGTGTGTCTGCATGAAGGAGAAACAGAGGCTTGGATAGCTTTTTTTGTGTCATTGATGGTGATTTTCTTGAAGTCAATAGAGTCCTCCTTCATCGAGGCTCTTGCCTCAATGTCGTCTGTGAACATCCTCTTTTTGACAGTGAGTAAGGCACCGCAGTATCAGTCTTCAACGTCATAGATCTCGACAGACAGGGAACAATTTTTTCTCATGATTTTTGGTACTCTTTATATCTACCGCTAGGGTAGTCTGTAGCATGGGAAGTGTGTCCAGAGGGGGGGGGGGTGGATGGGAGGGGGGGGGGAGGGGAGGGCTGGGGGTGGGGGTGGGGGTACTTATCACAAGGGCTAAAATTTTGGTACTTTCAGAATAGGATAAAGCACAATATTTCATTGCCTTTCGGATGGAGGACATGGTACGTACAAGTCAGATGGTGTAGACTATCCCAGAAGAACGTAGACTGTTATACTCCCACTGTTTGGCCGACTCGGAGTAAGAATTTTTTGATACCTCTCAATGCCCTGTAAAATAGCTTCGATTAACGTATGTGGGCTTAATGACTATAGGAAAAGAGCGAAGGTAGCAGGGCTGTTGAGATTCTTACAGTTAGATTTAGTATGCCTCCAGGAGACGCATATGGAAGCATCACAGTTATATCTGCTGGAACAACTGGGATTTGATGTAATTGCAGCAAGTAGACAAAACACTAGAACCAGGGGGGTAGCAATATTAGGAAGACTTAGGGATCTTGTGGTTCATAGGAAAAAGGAGGATCAATGGGGAAGATGGGTCATGGCTGATCTATGTTTCAAAGGGACACGGTTCACATTAGTCACTATATATGGGTCTACTGAAGATGACCCGGATGTTTGGCAGTATATGGATATGGAAATGCCACAGTGGCCAGAACCTATTGTATGCTGTGGGGACTTCAATATCCATGACCCGAGAAGCTCCTTTATAGAACCTAGTGGGAGGTACTTAGGGAGAAAGAAAAAAATCACATAGAGCCCTTGCCGCCATGACCCAGCACAACTCTTTAGGGGATCCATGGATGAAGTACATTTCATTCCTCACCACATAAAGTATTAGTCAGATTGGATTATTTCTTGATTTCCAACTCTTTAATTTGTAATTCAAAAATAGAGAAACAACCTATGATTATATCTGACCATAATCCGCTTGTTTTAACCTTAAACATCACTCAGATAAATACTATAAAAACACAGTGGACTTTTGAGCGTAGCTTATTAAAAGATGAGTCATATCAGAAACATATGAAGAACTGGATAACAAATTATTGGGAAGATAATAGAGATACGGCGTCCCCTGGCTCAGTTTGGGATTGCTTTAAGGCCGGGGTTCGGGGGGAAACGATGAGTTTTGTAATGGCAAGGCGGAAAAGGGAAAAAAGACGTTTGGAAGATATAAGGCTCAAGCTATATGTAGCAGAAGAAAATTTAGCTATAGCCATAACGCAGGGAATACCACTCGACCCTTATATACTCAGCCTGGTTACTCTCAAAGGGGATGCTAGTGAGGGCATTATTGCAAAAGCCACTGAAAAATATCTTGTACATAAACGGGATACTTACGAGCTTAGTGAGAGGGTCGGGCATATTTTGGCTGTTAGAACCAGACAACGGGCAGCAAAGGCTGACATTAAGGAGATACAAGACTCTCAGGGAAATCTGGGTACTGACTCAGATTTTATTAGAGAAGTGTTTCACAAGTTCTATACCGACTTGAACTCTTTAGGAGACATAAGGGACCCAACCGATATAGAAAGATATCTTACTGACATCTCTGCCTCTGCTCTCTTGTCAGAGGATAGAGAGATGCTAGACGCCCCTTTACAATTAGAAGAGATAAGAGGGGCACTGGAGAGTCTCCCCTCGGGGAAAGCTGCTGGGCCGGATCAAATCCCAGTGGAATTTTATAAAATTTTTCAGGATATCCTGCTTGTCGAGATGATTCATATAATGCTCTATACACAGCAAGGAGGTACCCCCCCGGAGTCTTGGGGGGGCGGATATTGTTGCTATTCCAAAAAAAGGGAAATCTCCTATTTTCCCTGCCTCATATAGACCGATTACCCTCATGAACTCTGACGTTAAAATTTACTCTAAAATTCTCGCGACAAGGCTTGCGCGGAACATAGAGCAGCTTGTAAGCCAGTCACAACACGGATTTATCCCAGGCAAGGGAACCACCCAACATGTGAGGACAGTTATTACAATGTTTGATGCCGCAGGAACCCTGGGCGACCCTATCGCAGCATTGTTTTTAGATGCAGAAAAAGCCTTCGATAGGGTCGCCTGGGAATACCTTTGGGCAGTCCTGAGATGGTGTGGTATAGGGGAAGACTACATAATAGCTATACAAGCTCTATATAAAGGACCCACAGCCAGAGTTAGAGTGAATAGAGGGTATTCAGATGTTGTTAAGATCTGTAGGGGGACAAGACAGGGTTGTCCCTCTTCCCCACTTCTCTTTGCTTTATTTCTTGAACCATTATTACGACACCTGGAGAGAAATGGTGGAATCCCCCCAATGGTCTTGAATGGTAGAACAGTTAAAATTCTAGCATACGCTGATGACGTGGCTATACTAACACCCGACCCTGCTATGGCTATAATGGAGGTGGAACGAGAAGCCACCAAGTTTGGGCATTTGTCGGGTTATAGCTTAAATAAATCAAAGACCATGATAGTCAAGAATAAACACACCGTCTGCACGGACCCTAGGGTGGTTATGTCAGCCACTTATTTGGGTATTGTAATTGCAGCTAACATCGATACTATTGTTGAGGCAAATATGACCCCTGTCATGGCTAAAGTAAAACTAGACTTAGATAGAGGGAATAATTTACATCTCTCCTTAGTCGGAGTCCTTAATGTGGTGAAAATGACAATCTTGCCAAAATTTCTCTACTTATTCAGAGCAATTCCTTTATTCTTTGAATCTAAATGGTTCAACATGTTGGAGGGTATACTTAATAGGTTCATATGGGCACATGGAAAAACACGTAGAGCGTATAGATTCATGTCTCTACTTAGAGAAAGAGGAGGATGGGGTGCTCCCGATTTTAGATTATATTATTTGGCATCTGCCCTGCAATATATGCAGGGTTTAATCGGAGGAGGGGGGATTCTACAGAAAGTTAACTCTTCATCGACGGATGTATGTGCAATTTTATTGGGTCAGGAGACAGAAAATCGTCTATTAGAACATACAGATTTTGCTGGTCTCAGAAGAAAACTATTCAAAACTTTAGATGCGGCTATTAAAGTATGGAATGCTTTTTTGAAAAAAATGGGGATGGGAAGATTTCATAGATATGTCAGACTGTACAACAATAGATCCTTTCCCTCTGAAATTTTCTCGGACTCAGTCATGGCTGTATGGGACCAAAAGGGAATTAAGAAACTTGGGGATTTAAGAGATTTAAGGGGAATAGTGCAGTTCAGTACACTTGTAAGCGCATTTGATTTAAGTAATAGGGACTTCAAGTATTTACAGATTAGGAGTTTTCTGGGTAAAAAGCAGGGCGGCTCAGCAGGGTATCAAACCAATGATTTTCTGGAGATTTTAATTTCTGGCGGGGAACATACGATTAGATCAGCGTATGCTATTCTAGTTAAAACTAAAGTGGATGATCTAGATAAACATAAACATAAGTGGGTGGAGAAACTTCAAGGAGGAATAGATGATTTCCAGGAGTCGCTGGAACTGGGATGTACTATACTGTGCTCGGCCTCCCTGCAATCGCAGAATTATAAAACATTATTTTCATTATATCATACCCCAGATAGAATTGCTAAATGGGGTGGTACTAGTGGGACTACCTGCCCTCGCTGTAGCTCATCAGAAGCAGATATTATTCACATGTTTGCTACCTGTCCTCAACTATACACGCTAATAAGGGATATTGAGAGTTTTTTTTGCCCTGGCATTAGGGTTACAGGTATCTTTAAACCCCTTGCTGATTTTATTGGGAATTGGAAATATCGAGTTAGACAAAGAATTTTTATTTATGTCTATGGCGGTGTATAGATTAACTCTAGCTAGGGCATGGTTAGATGAATCCCCCCCCCCCCATGCAAACATGGTTGGCAAATTTATTTTCCACATTTAATTTAGAAAAACCTATATATGCCAGGAAGGGAAGAATCGGGAGAGCCCTAGGCTTAAGAATATGGAAGCCATTAGCATGGTCGAGGGATGGGATAGGGTAGAGAGTAGAAGACCGAGGGGGTTTTGTTCGTTAGCTTTCTTCTCTTGATTAAGTCAAATTATGATATGATTATTTAAATTTAAACTTCTTGGATAAGTCTCAATGTTGTGTATGATACCTCTATCGGGGGAAATATGTATTAATGAATATAAATGTGCAATGTTGAAAGCAAAATAAAAAATTATAAAAAAAAAAAAAAAAGGAAGTGTGTCCAGAGGTAGGTGGCAGGTGATCTCCTCACCCATCCTGACGCGGGGTCTTGATGCCTGTCCTGAAGCACCAGCATTCTTATTCTCGGTCTTTCAGGGTGCGCCAAGACATCTTCCTGCAGAATGTGCAATCCTCTGGATGATGGTCTGCAAGAAGGCATACCATACACATGTTGTGAGGGTCTGGCTGGGCTTTTTGTCGTACTACAGTTAGGACACTTCAGAAAAAGTGAGGGATTATTTGACAGGAACAGTTAAAAAACAATTTATGGAATATCACCATAGTGCCAAAGGACATCTGTTTAAAAAAGCTTTCAGAAAGGATTTTGAAAAATAAAGCCAGAAAAAGCTGAGCTCAGTGCTCCATGATCCTGCTGACCAGAAAAAATATACTGACCTAACTATCACCTCTGGTTTATGATGGGACACGAGAGCAAGGGCCAACCCTTAAAGATACGGTGTCAGTTTAACGCTTTTGCTGCTTAGTCTACGTTTTGCAATGGGCCTTCATATCCTTCGTTTTTCCATTTTAAGAAGAAAGGTTTGTGAAAAATACTTCTAATCACTTTATCATATATGTATTGCCACAATTGGAAAACAATTTAAAAAAAAATAGATTAAATTTGGGTATTTTCCGATACAGCTATTTTCTTTTCTGTAGCGGTGTGTGTATTTATATATGTGTACACACACATACACCTCCACTCCCTATCCCCCCTCCTTACACCACCGCCTACCTCACTGGACAAAAACAATTATGGCGTGTTTCCCTTTTGGTTCTGTAGAAAGAAATAAAACTATTATCTGTGGGTATGATGGGCCACAGAAGGAAAGTTAAGGCCCTTAAAGGCACAGTGCCAGCTTTCATTTTCACATTAAGTGCAGCATGGACATGGATACACCAAAATGCCAGAAGTGGCAGCATGCATCCTTAGACATCATAGGAAGTAGTAAATCTCTAAAGAGGGTTAGTGGGAGGTTTCATCCTCAAGTATATCCTCCAGGAAATATAACACACGAAAAAGTACTTGAGGGTACTCTAATCAAATTTCATCTATTTCTTTGACTTATTCTAATGGTAGGGCATCAAAAGATTTATTTATTTTTCGAAAGAAAAATCTTTGTTTTATAGAACCTATATAAATATTTCATATTCAATAAGTCATTTTGACAGTAGTAGGTTGTCAGGAGAAACGTGAAAAGAGAGTGCTCATGTGCAACTGTGAACGAGAAGAGAGAAATCACGAAAAAATTAGAAACAAAAATACTCTAATTTGCACATAAGACACTGGTTGGAATGAGTCATTAATTAACATAACCAATGTTGGACCTCTATACAGTCTAGATGTTCTATCTCATTGCTGAAAGGGCCTATTTTGTTTGAAATTCTGTTTATTGAAGTCAAGCAAAGCATACGTACATATCACTGCAGTGATAACAGTAGAGGATCAGCACAAAATAGGGTGAAGATTATACCAGAGGGGCATGCATCCATTCGTCAAAACAGCCCCTTCTCCAACAAGTCTAGTGAGGTAAAATAGGGCGTGATGCAGAGTCCTCCCGGAAAACAGGTAAAAAGGCAGCAGAGACAGAGTCTGAGAAGGGCTCATGAGGGGGGTCAAAATAAAGCTGCCCATACAGAGTTTGAACACCCAGTAGAACAAGAACAATACAGCAACTTGACTGAATATGCAATAAAGACTAAGCGACTAAAACCCCCTATGTCTGGGGCGGTGTACCCACCCCATAAGGAACAACATCATATTGCAGCATGGAGAAACAATCTATACTTCAGAAAAAGTTACGAAAACAACCATCAAAGAGAAGACAGAAATTGTAGGGAAAAAAGAAAAAAAGAATAGAAATAGAAGAGAAGGTCAACAGAGAGAGAGGGCAGCCTCCCTTCCCATCAAAAGATTTTTGAGAAGTCGTCGCACCCTCAACTTATTGAGGCAAGCTTCATCATTTGATGACCTCTCACACCTGGGTAAGATGATACTACCAAGACTCGACCAAGAGAAGCTAGTCTGTCCCTGGGAGTTCTATAAATCAGAATTCAGGACAATTACTCATGGTCCTGTTTTTTGGGGGGATAGTTTTCAATATAAAATATATCTAGTGGTATTCTCAAGACAATCCTTTATTCAACGAGTACTCCCGTTATGTTTAAAAGGATACTTAAAAGAGTAGGGGTCTTATAGTGATTTACAGTGGATCACTAGACTTAGAAGTCCAAATTACCAACATGTTTCAACCATTCCAAGAGCCTATACAGGTCTGAGGTCTTCGTCAGGGTAATGTGATAAGCAACAGTCTTTTGTTATTAACATACATTTTAATTATATTGGTCCCTCTTCTGAATATGTAAAACTTAAGGGGAAAAGTAAAAACAGACAGGAGAGAGGAATAATCTTTCAATCAAAAGAGCGCACTAAAAATTCGGCGCATCGTACAGATAGATGGGCATTACAAAATCATGGAAATTGCTAAATCAATATCTTGCAGCACTCACCCATTTTCAGCGTTATCGTTAAAGTGACAAACTTTTTAAAAAACATAATTGAACTTATAATATTATTGTGATGATTATTGGTGTAACTACCTTATGTTGTGCGATCGTTCATGGTAGCATTTTTTTATGTATATGTAGGGATACAGTGCCACAATGGCATTTTTTATATATACATATATGAAAGGGAACCCATCCAGCTGAGACCCCTGGCGAATGACGTCCATGGAAGCCTACCTACTGACATTGTTCTTAATTTCCTTTCTTTAACCTTTTAAAAATGTTTGTAAACGGTTAGTCACCTTTTGCTAATCTAGTAACTAATTCAGGCCTTATGACTATTGATGAAGAGAACATTTGTTTTGGGGGATGGGTGTCGTAGCCCTCACTTCTTTGCAAGGTGCTACCAATGTTAAGAGCATGAATCATTTTGATACTGGCCATAATACTGCCTAGGACAGTTATATTTAATATTTTCCATAAATAGATCATAACATTCAAAAAGACTTACACTGTCAATGAGTTCAGGATCAAGGCTGTACTTGGTCTTGGACAACAAAACTTGTAACTCCTCAAGGCTTACATCAATGCAGTCTAGAAAATCTTGCATTTCTTCCCTAAAAGTTAAACAGAATTACTAAGCACTTTCGACTTTCACACCAAAGTATTGATCAACAGAGAATGCCACATGAGAATCTTCTGAATGGCGCCTAACCAATGTGCTTTTTACAAGGAGATTATACTTTAACCACTGTGAACCCCTCTGACCCCAAAATTCAAATTGCCTTCCTCCTCTTGAAGATAGTTTCAGAAACAAGAGTAAACCATATTGAAGTGCTTGGATAATGGGAAACTTCCTGCCACAATAGAATTTGTATGAGTATCCGCTACAATCAGATAGTGCCAACAAACCATATTGAAATAATTGTAAAATTGACAATTTACTGTCAAAATAGAATCTGTATGAGTTTCAACCACAATCAATCAGATACTGACAACATGTGCTTTCATCCTGTTAAGCAGGCCCATGTTCAATAATGTGTTTTGATACTTATGAAACCTAAACACAACCTAGGGGAAATTGTTTTCTCATCTATTAGAACATGGGTGCCCAACTCCGTCCCAGAACGACTGACTTCATGCCAGATTTTTAGAACTCATACATACAATGAATTAAAGTGAAATTCATTTACGTATTTTGTAGTTTGTGGCACTCATAACACTGAGCGAGTGATACACTTCTCTGATACAATACAAACAGGTGCGCAAAATGGACAGGACTGGAATAACACCTTACTTGAGTGAGTCAATGGAAACATCCCTCAGGATAAGCCTGTAATCTGTACATTTATGCGAGTCAGGATGGTACTGCTTTGTGATAACCAGATACCAGTATGATAACTGATGATCACTGTTTGGGAATTGTTTTCCTCATAAGCCAGAAGAGGAACCAGGTAAACAAAAGCCCATTTCTGCCACCAAATTAGAAATCAAGTAATCACTCTGATACAGAACTGACCGGATGATAACCTCAGCAGAAGAACTTGGGGTTACATCGGTAAATGTAGAGTACGGGTCACCCATCACAACATTAGTAGTGGTATGTTGTTACTATAAAGTAGTACCATCAGGACAGGTGTGAAGGTTATGCAATATGTATTGACTTGTCCTGAGGGGTTTTCCAGAGGGCTAAATGAGGTTTACCTTGTATGGTTCGTATGATCCCAAAAATCTACCATAGATGCAGTACTCCTAAAACTACACTGGATGCCCCAGGCTAGTTACTAAGAAAGGCCAAGAATGAATCTACAGGGAGGAGCCAAGATGGCGACCGGGACGGCAGCGTAGATTCCCGGCTCCGTGAACCTCCGCATCCCGCACGGATATCCTGCATGAGATCCTTATTCTGCGCTACGAGATCGTGTTCGTAAACGAAAGTGGCAACCGATCGTGTGACCCTGAGGTTTCTGACTGCAGTACCGCCGGAGAAATCAGCGATTGAACTTTGCGGCCCGTGCGGTCCCGAAGCCGGGACCTCGAGTGGACGCTTGGCCGGGCGGCAGTTTAACAACAGCGGCCTGTGGTGACTGGGTGGAGTCGGTCCGCCGGAGTGGTGCTCCCCTCGGCCTGCATTTTGCTGTGGTCGCTCCCCCCCTGCTGAGCGCTGCGGACCGAGGACATGCCCGGGTGTGCAATTCTCGGATTCTGTGGTGTTTGCCCCTGCCTTTGACGGTGAGCTGCCCGGACGCCGTCCCTGGTTCGGCCTGATCCTTGCGGGCTGCTCCCGGCTTTTTGCGGGAGCTGGTCCGTGGCGGAGACGACTATTGCCCGTGACCGCGCAACGGTTGAATCTGTTCCTCCCCCAGGATCCCTGTCTTCAGCGACGTGGACCTTGAGGCGTTGGTCCCGGGGTCCTGGCCCCAATACGAGTCGGGCCATCCCAGCGGCCATTTTGTCACTATGCAGCCTACCATCCTGTCCGCTGGGACGCAGCGGGACTGGGGGTGTGTGACGGTCAGGAGTGTGGCAGAGCGATCGGAGAGAGCTGCTCTGGGGTACGGCGACCTCCTGGAGGCCCTTGGTGCCCTTCATTACTCCTTGGCTCATGGCGCCGGGGTCCTGGGGAGGAAGCTAGATGGTGTGGTGTCAGCGTTGGGACAGTGGCGGCATGCTGGTCCACAAGTACACAGTGGCTTTCCACACTGCACACAGGAGGAAGATGTTGCGGCCCCCCCGCGATTAGTGTACAGCCGGACACTCCGGACAGTATGCTACCGTGTGGTCGGCTAACTGTGGGCTTGATCTGCTCCGGAGGTATTGGACCTGAGCGGAAGATGGTGGCCTTGTCCCGTGCGCAATCTCCGGCGGCCCAGGGACGATTCCAGCAACGTGTGTCTCATTTGACTGCTTCAGCCTGTCTGGACCTTGTGTGCAGTGCAGATCCTGGGGCGGCACTAGAAAAGACGCCCCCCCATGAAGCGGTCCGTGCTGATGCTCAGAGACTTCCACCCCACCTGTGTGCGTCGCTTCCCGACTGTTTTTGGACACTCCTGTACTTTGGGACATCGGACATGGTGCTGGGTCGAGGGGCAGGCATGGGCAGAATCGCAAAGAGCGGTCAAGGCTGAGGCTGATCCTTCGGGAGTGGTCACCTAGTAGACAGGCGGACTCATGGTTGCGTGCTCTCATGGTTAGTCGCATAGTTGGTGCATAATGCTCCCCACTCCCCCCTCCTTTTTTGATATGATCAACTTGGTGCTGCTAATTGTTTGCTGTGGGGAGACTTCACCGTGCGGGAGGGAGAAGCCGGGGGTATGTTTTGAAGGCCCTCCTCCAGTTTATTACATTCCCTCCGCCCCCCCGTCTGGGGGGGCTCTTTCTTACTCCTTTTTTCTCTGTCTCTTCTATATTTCGGGTCTAGTTCCAGGGCGACAGGCACACTGCTGGGGGGTGGGGCCATACTCATTCGCAGAGGTGCAGGGTGGGGGGATGGGGGAGGGGACTCTTTAGTCTTTATCTCTTTTTCCATGGCCTCCTTTTTCTTCTCTGTTTCTTTTTGCTTGTTTTTCTGGGATCAGCGCGGTACACCTCTCTTATTGTGAATCGCTTGCTCTTAATGTGTGCCACAGTTTCCGGGGGGTTCGCTGGGCTTTAGGTACGGGGACCTGTAGGCGCAACTATCTTTGATATTTTCCCCCATCCGTACTTTCCCGTGTCTGCGCCATTGATTCAATGTATTGCTGCTTGCTGCTTGCGTCTCTTATCCTTGCCCCTTATCGCTGTTGGGAAACTGTTTGGCACCTGATCCTACTGTTTTGTTTTATTATAAAATGAAAAACCCTTTCTCTCCTGGTGTCCTACCTGAGCGGCTCATTGGCCGGACTATACTGTATTGTAGACTTTGCTCTCCGAAGTGCCGCCTGTGTTTACATGTGCTTTTATTGTTCTGATTGCTTAGCGGCCGGCCCCGGGGGGTTGTAGGCCCATACGTGTAAGTGATTGAAACGTCAATAAAGGTTTTTCAAAAAAAAAAAAAGAAAAAAAAAAAAAGAATGAATCTACAGTGGAAGAATGGAGGATACCTCTGAAAATAGATGGACAATGTGGATATACATCATATTAACGTCATATTGCTATACATCTAGAGGCTTTCACATTTAAGAGTCAAATGCAATTATTATTTTAGCCTTTAATATTAATTACAAGAAAAACAACCACATGAAAGGGATGAACTCGGAAATTTACTTCATGATTGTCTATATAGTGTTGTTACAACCCACAGGTCGCTTCAAAGTGTTTTGAGACAGATGACCGATAACTAGTGAGAGCCCATCATGCCATGCACCAGACCAGCCCCTCTAAATGGCAAGACTGGGGGAGACTGGGGGTGGATATTGATCAGGAGTAGCAGGTACAACTAGCATTATCGTTTGAGGCAGGCCAAAAGGCGGTTTATTATATGCCTCACTCTGGGATATGGTGCGCTTGGGTGGGGATGCTTATTTTTAAACACTTCACAACATTTCATGACATGGGATCGGAGAGTGTCTGCTCTGCCAATCCTCATGGTACATGTGTCAAAGCCTGTATCTGAATGCCCAGGGATACCTTTATTGCATGCCTGACGATTCAGATATGTAGATATAGGCCAACCTATCCTCTCCCAGAGCTGCTTCACTCTCTGCTTGTCACCTGGTACACATAGGACCTACTTTAACTAGCAAGCAGAACTGCAGCATTTTCTTTAAAGTGTTGCCAAGTTCCCTACCCATGCTCGCTGGTTCTCCAATTCCTTGTCTGGAGGCTGGGACAGGATATACACTGGGTCTAAGGTGTATTGGACAGTCTGATGCTGCCAACACAGACTTTGGCATTGCCACTGCACATAACGTGTATTTGTAAAGCGCACGTTCACCCCAACGGGTATCTTGGCGCTGAATAACAGACGTTTATTGTTTCCCAACTCAATGGAGCTCATTTTATCGACCTCAGATCGACGAAAGGCTGAGTGGACCTGCCGGGACTTGAACCTGTGACCATGAGGTCGAACCCAGGCCCCTGCAGTGGATGCATTAGTCCAGTGAGCCACCAGACCCGGCATAGGCAAGAGGGGGCCAAGACCAGGGCACTGTATTTGTATCCTATCTCAGTGGAACTGCAGGAACAGAAAAGAACACGTTTTTCCTGTATCCCAGAAGTGGTCTATCAGAGGTGGTCCCAGTGATGCACAGCTTGGCTCTTGTTCTACTGCAAATAAAAAGCCTAGCTCTGCAGCTTCAAACTACATTGTTGTACCGAAGTCTGACATCACTCCATCTAGGATATGTAAAAACTGCCCTCAGATAGTGACGAGGCGGTTATTCTTGTTCCCAGTCAGTCTCGGACCTCTTTGGTTTTGAGTCATACATTATTTTCCACTTTCTGCTTGGCCACTTCTAATGCGCTTTCCAGCTTCTATTGCTATTCATCACGGTGGATATTTCTTTTGTTGATGTCTACGTAGATGTTAATGAAGGTGACACTGGGCCACACTAAGAGGACTGTGACGGCTGGGGAGGGCTTTAAAACATTTGAGTCGAGCATAGCTGTCTGAGCTTTCTGCACCAGGATGGACACCTTGGTCTTCACTTGCAGTCAAGGTGATGCCATGGCAGGTGCCAGATGTGTTTCTTTAACGCCTGACCCAGACGTTGAGCTGTATGTTGGATGGGACATAGCAACGAATTGCATAAAGGGCTGGTTCTTGGTCTCTGAGGAAGGACGGTCAGAAAACAAGGAAGAGATACAAAATCCATAGACAAACAGCACGCTCAAGACTATACTTCCAAAAAAGAAGAAAAGCCAAAATTAAAACCTCAGTTTAAGAAGAATAAAGTTGCAGGCCTGAAGATCAGACATGCCTAGAATTCTGAGGACGCAGCTTCTGAACGGGGAATGGGCTCAGGCGTTGCTAGACAGTGCAGCAGAAGTAACAATAGCTTGCCAGAACCCGATGGAATTTCTGGTGACAGCAGACTTGAATGATTACATCATGGTGGAAACAGCAGAAACGAGGGTGAGTGCCCCACATAAGTTATATAAAATAACATTCCAAAATGGAGGGGGACGAGCCCAGGAAAGTTAAAGGTCTCTTTTGGGAAAATCTGTCATCTGGTTATAACATCCTATTAGCAGAACAAGATTGGCAGCCAGCATTTGTTATGGATTGCCCTAGGGGAGAAACTGTAATTTTTCCAGCCTTCTCTGACCTCGTTCCCATTCATCTTAAACACGCATACGCACGGGAGTGGGCGGTTGCCCTAGCTCCAGCATTGTACAAGAATCATGCCGGATGGGATGAGAATTCAACCCACTACGTGATCCCATTAAAAGTGTCACCAAATGTGCAGAGGCAATATTCAATAAAGCAAGAAGCTAAAAAACAGGTCAGGGAGATCTTAGATCAACTTGAATATCAAGGGGTCATTGAAACATGTACCTCACCAATGAACAATCCTTTGTTTCCTGTTATGAAACCAGACAATACCTATCGTCTAGTTTTGGATTACAGACATTTAAACCATTGCACAAAGACATTCGCTGTCCACAATGCATACAGTGCCGCATTAATAAATAACATTGTGCGGAACAAATACAAAACAACACTTGATATCTCAAATGTATTTTCCTGCCAAAATATAGCGCCTAAAAGCAGATATTTGTCCACATTCTCGGCGTTAGGGTCACAGTGACAATTTTGTCATCTCCCCCAGGGGTATAAGAATAGCCTGGGGGTATTTTCAACAAGAGTAACGGAGTTACTCCAAAATTCTGATGAGGAAGCATTGTCCTATGTGGATGATATTTATCTGACGGACGATGACTTAAAGAGGCACTTGACCAGGGTGAGCACCATAATTATGGAATTCGCCTCTGAGGGCTACAAGTTTAACATTAAAAAAAACTAAAATTGCCCAACTCGATGTCCTGTTTTTATGATATGAGCTTTCAGGTGAAGGGAAAAGTCTGGCAGCTAACTTGTTAACAAAGTGTGCGCTGCTCCAACCTCCAAAAACATTAAAAAATCTACAATCAACACTGGGATTCCTAAATTTCGGCAGAACATACATTTTGGATTACGCAGAAAGAGTAAATCCTTTCTACGCTTTAATAAAACCTGAAGTTTCAGTTAGACATTGGACACAGGAACACTCAAACATCCTACGTTCACTACAGGAGGACATGATAGCTTACAAACACTTACAGACACGTGTAAATGTATGCAACTCAGTGATCCGTGTAATAGCAGGTCAATGCGGGTACACTTACTTGACCTTCAATGAAGGCGAAACAGTACCAATTGCTTACAAATCACAACTGTACACAAACGCAGAAATGCGTTTCACTTCAACAGAAAAAATACTGACAGCAGTTCAGACTGCTGTAGCAAGCGAAAGCACTGGCTCAGGGATAATTGTCGTAACCCTGGTACCAGCTTTAGAGGCTGTTACAAAGGCTAGCATTCTTTATGCGAAAGCCTTACATCCGAGATGGATACAATGGGCTAATTCTCTTACTGCAACGGATGTTGAATACAGATTTGATCCAAGTCTAAAAACACAAGCATTCCAGCAATACGAACAAGAATATCCACTACCAAATGAACTCATGCCTCTAGATCAGTATGAATATATTATTTACACTGACGGTTGTGCTCAACCGGCCATAAGGAGTAAGCAACAATACAGCGCGGCATGTGCTATAGTTAAAGGTCGCATGTGGGATGGAAAGTTCCATCAAAGTTGCAAAAAAAGGCAATCTCTAGGGGACTGCACGGCACAGTTGGCAGAATTAAAAGCACTGATACTGGCACTTGTAAATACGGATCAAGAATTCCCCACACTAATTGGGTGCGATTCTTTTTACTGTGTGCAGTCGTACAATGAGTATTTACATAATTCGGAATAAAATGGGTTTAAAGATGCAAAAGGCGGCACAATTAAGCATAAAATGCTATGGGAACAGGTAGTGGAGTTGAAAAAGTAACTACCACGGGCTCACGTGATACACACACAGTCATTAATGTTATGGCGTTCACCTTAAAGTTCATTGGCTGACGAAGCTGCGAAGGGGGCTGTACGCACGGCTTCCATAGCTGCAATCACTTGTTCAAAAACGACAATAGACGGTGATATTATGGTGGCTGTTATTGCTACTGTCATTGCTTCACGCAAAGGCAGCTCAGCAGTACCAAATACATTTCTACTCAAGTTAGATGCAAACAACATTCCATATGCTCAGATTCCTGGAGTGGGGGACAGAGTAATACCAAATATGGATCGTAGGCAAGGTTTAATCCTAGCAGCACACGAGGGTTTGGGTTCTGCGCAGACAGGCGTTACAGCGACTATTTCATTGTTGAAACAGCGCTATTGGTGGCCAGTTCTAACGAAATAAACTAAAGACTGTCTTGAAATGTGACATCTGCCAGCAGATGAAGGGCTCCATCAAAACACGCCCGGCACATACACCATAATTAAAATCAGACAAACCTCTCGCCTGTGTATATCTGGATCACTGCGGTCCCTTACAATCTGATGGGGCTTACAAGTATATCATGATTGCAGTGGATTCATAGTCAAGATTCCTATGGGTTTGACTTCAGCGCTCGGCTGACGTTCGAACTGTTATCAAAGATTTGCGAGTCTTTATAGGAACATACGCAGTTGGCACGTGGCCCGGGGTTTAGCTCTCAGGCTTACAAAGAGGCCATGGAAAGTATGGCCGTAGCATTGCGGTACTCCTCTCTGTCCTATCCTGGTGGAAATTAGGTTGTGGAGAGGAAAAACCGGCACTTAAAGCAATCTTTAACAGCTAGGGTATTAGGCAAGGTTGGTAGTTGGTTCAATCATCTCTACGGGGTACAGCGAGCACTCAACCAGCCAAGAAGTTCTCTAGGGGTTGTCACTCCATATGAGGTCCTAATCGGGATGAGAATGTGGGTACCTGATCTTGATTGTGAAGGCGCTGTGGTGGATGAGAAACCATTTGGTTGGGAGGCCTTTTTGGTAGCCATGCACTTTAGAAGTCTCCTATTCATTCATTCATTCGTTTTCTATGATCGTTTGGCTGTTTCACAGGATCTAAATGAATCCATGACACAACAAAATAACATCCAGCAAAAACAGACTGCCACTGGGGAAGTCAAGGCAGTAATGGCATGATCTGTCTTGATCCCAAAAGTGGGGGATCTGGTCAGAGAGAAAATAGCTGACAAAAAAGAATTTGGACCATCATACAGAAAGCCTGAACTTGTCCTAGTAGTTCAAGGAACAAGAACTGTACTTTAGCCACCTCTTGCCGGGAAAAAGGAGAAACGATTTGTCTCAATCGACTTAATCAAAACACACTATGTGGCCGATACTGAACAGTAGGCCTCGTGTACTCCAGAGTAGCAGACGCCCTCCTCTAGCTACAATCCAAGAAGTTCAAACAGAAAGAATCATCACGTTCGAAGAGCCTCCTGTATGGAATGAAGGACTATGCAACAAGGCTATGGAACTCGTTCCCCCTTGAACCAGAAGTTCAAATTCAAAATCAAACTCAAAGTAACACACAAGTGGCAATAAGACCAAACACTGATGTTTACATCAACATGCCTCGACAAGAGCAAAATACGATTTCAACAAATCCCAATGCAATTCCTACAATTGATCGAACTGCTTCTGTCTACTTCATGAACTTTGATACATTTTCCTTGGATCCAAGTGAACCGGAAACGTCGCCAGCCCAACAAACACGCAAGCAACAAGTCAAAAACTTTCTAAACTTCTCAAAAAGACTTACCTGCTATCGCCTTGGGTAGAACTCTGGGTAATTACAGGGATACTGTTCTTTCTTTTCTGGCTAGGCTTAATTATAACTTTTAGCATGCTTATTAATGGACAATACCTTCAACAAAGCTCTACAGCCCAAATTGTTAATTTGATTCTGAAGTCACATCAGTCCTCGCATCGTGAACAGACTTGTCACAGCAGTTCCTATACCGGATGGTATAGTTTGGGACAAGGTTGATTTTGATATATTCGGTCTGACTGAACTTTTAAAACTTTCACATGTGTTTAAAATTTCATTAAGTGATCTCATTACCTCCAGTATATTTTCTGATGATTGGGACTCTGAAACTGTAAATAACATGTTGTCTGATTTAGAAATAACTGCTGCATTTCTGAACACTGAAATGTTGGAAGGCAATTCAGACTATGACACTTTGTACTGCTACCAAAATTATGGTCATCATTTCTTGCACAAATCTATATCACATAGAAATATTTTTGAGTACCACCAGTGGGAATATTGCCCTACACCACCTAAAAGTAGTTGGCAAACATTTGCACAGAAATTCTCATATTTTTCAGGGTTTAACACTTCTGACCCAACGTCATTTTATTATAAAGTTACACCGACATCAGAACTGAAAATGATTTACTCTGCTTCCTTCATTGCCAAATTGTCTGAAAAGAGTTTTGACCTATGGAAGGACACAATAGACTTAAAATCAGTCTGGCGTTCTAGAGACTGGCAAGTCCAAGGAACAGCATGCCTCATTCCACAGCAGATGATATTTATAAATTACACTGTGCAACAGATATCCTGTCTTGGACTAGCTAAGAACAAGGACCTAAACACACCTCGGTTACCAACACCATCACAGATGGAAGGGGGGAAGAATTCAACTACACATGAAGGGGTAGAAATAGATGACATTTTACGGTACAATAGATCAGATCCTAATTGGAAAGAATGGCTGGTTTGGCCCTTAGACACGGAGAGGTGTCAGACAAGATTCTGGGGTACAACCGAAGGGTTCGGTATCCATAGGCAAGATCCACGCTATGTACAAAGAGAGCACCAAGGGGTAGTGGCATCCTACAGTGTAGGGAAGTTGTGCCTTGATTGGCTAGAAAGCTTAACACTCACCGAAGTGAAACAACACTTTTCCTTACTCACACAAGACATGGATCTCTGGGATTTTTACTAGGTCCCAGGAAACCACATCCAAAACGTTTCATATATGCTGGCATTTATGCTCCCTACAATGAAATTTGGAAAATATCCCAACAAGAGGCCGCTGAGAGAATACGGGAAATAGACTGTATTAACTCCAAACAGGCATTCGCGGTAGTGGACAATGGGTTAACAACTTTGACCTCCTGGATATATTAGTTAGGCAACATTGTATCTTCTGCGATAGACTAACTGGAACAAGATGTGGCCATGTTACAACATGGGCAATATCAGTTACGTTCTATTATGTTATTAAGCTGGACGCTGCAATCTTTGTGCACAGGCTATGTGCCTTGGCGTTTTATCAATAGTACGTCTCTGTTTACAGAATACAATCTAACAGATAAACAGGAAGAAGTGGCACAAAGAGGAGCAAAATATACCATGTTGCGTATTGAAAAACTGGATAGGTTACCATTTGCGGTAGCGGAATCACCATCAACAGAATGGCTAATCCATGGCCATATAACTCTACCGATCACTACTTTTCAATTTCAACATTGCCTTGAGCAAAGTCAGGCAGGCAAATATGAAAAAATGGGTAAGGAATAAATTAAGGAATCTTGGGAGTTACCATACAGATTTCGATGTCGGAGTGGGGATCGAGAGGTATTTCTAAGCGGTACAAATTGCAAGAGTGCTTTAAGCGGTCCTCTCATGTGCCAGGATATTTCCCTGAACCCAGCTTGTAATGGTTCAATGGCGAACTTGACCTGCCACATGAAAGGGACTACAGCAGCTGGGATTAACACCGGTATTCGAGCTGCTCTCGAATGGGAGTTACATGATACTGAACAATCAAGGTTGCTGTGGGATGCTTCCTGGCATTGCCTATCTGGTCACCGTGAACTCCAGGGTTACTTGCTGGATGCAAGTATTGTTTCCCCCAACAAGTACAGTTAGGGAGGTGCCGTTATGGCCTTCGTTGAATGTTTCCTTTACACAGTTTGATACTTTGAGCAGACTGAAAGCCATGCTTTTACAGCAAACCGTACCCTTAACCTCCGCTTGAGAGACCTTTGATCTTCAAATCGCAAGGACCTCAACTGAGATACAGGCACTTATACATACAAACTGCCCCTTCCATTTATCAGAAATAGTGGGTCGCATTTAATAGGTCTGATATGAGTGGTATTGTACACCTATTCAAGACCATAGCGTCAGGATTTCTAAGCACCTTTCAGACAATCCTCGGTGTAATTCCAAACTTTATACACTCCGTATTGGGAAGCATTTTCGGAGGTCGTCCGCTGAGCCTGTTCTCTATAGCAGGAATCTGGATTGTCATTTTTCTGCCATGCAATCGACGGCCCATCACCAACGAGATGGCGGAAGCGCTCCTGGAGCGTAAATACCATGAACGCATGGTACAGCATGTGGACACCCCTCACCTACTGGAACTGAGCGCCTCTTGGTTCCTATCAGTTAGACCAGTCTGGATGGACTGCATCTTACCTGTTCTGACTCGGTATCAGATCGTTGAAGAGCAGGGAACGTAGTGATACACAGGGTTTGCAGGGCGTTTTGCGGTGAATCCGTAATAGAAGAAGAAATTGCAAAAAAATGTCTGAAAAGTTATACCGGAGTTGCTTAGACTCTAAGTAACGAGACAACCACAAGTAAGCAGCGGGTCCAAAATTAAGCCAAAGTACCGCACTCACTCTCACACTCGCAGGGAGTAGCAGCAGGAGTCTCAGCGGAGACAGGTTCACAATATCGGTTATAACAGCGCAGACAACCGCAAGCAGGAGGGGAAATACGACCTGTGCGGCGCTGTGTGATGATGCGAGGGTGCGGCCTTGGTCCTCAGTACTCCACCACAGGCTGAGCAGGGCGATAAGCAGTGTCACTGAATGTGGCTTCGGTCATCTAACCTCTACCACCAGCTGAACAGGACGATGATCAGTGTCACTAACAGGGGTGTGGGGGCAAGCAGGCCACACCAGAGTGACGGATAAGATTGGGCAAGCGATCAACAGCAAACAAAGTGTGGAAAGGAGCAGGCCACACAGCAACAGCCAGGAGAACAGCAGCAAGATGAAGGTGATTTGGTGGAGAAGAGGTTGCACGCAGGGTTCACCGTGTAGCCAGCTCGTCGCCAGTAAAATGTAGTAACTGCTCAGACATAAGTAGAAACAGTCTTGTAGTTTAATGGTTATGGCTACATGGTTCAGAAGCGAGGAGAAGCCCTCTCCTCGCATTGCACTGTGTTACTTCTAATTACTGTTTAAATACCTCATTTAAAATATATTCTTAACTGTGCAATTTTACTGATTGAATAACTAGTTTTAACTTTAACTGTGCAAACCCTGTCATTTTAAATCGCTCTAAGTAGCTAGCACGCATACTATTGCTGAATTCATTGTCTTAGGAAATCACAGCAACAAAATACTTCAGAAGCATTTTCGCACTTACATTTTGGTGATCTTGTTGTTTTGTCTCTGCTTCCACGGTCCAACGCCGGCACCCTGCCGTTTGAGTGGAGGGAAGCGGACACACCCCCATCAGGTTGACCTGATTTTTGCCCAGGTTTACTTCCGGTAGTGAGACCGGAACCTCGGCTCTTCCTGTGCACAGCCAGCTATTTAGTCTCATGCTGGGCCGGGCGCGCCACAGGCGCGCCAATGGCAAGCCCGTCTGCGCCCATCCGTGCCAAGGAGGCGACAGGGGCAGGAATTACTGCCCTAATTGGACCTGATTTTATTTACAGCCCTGAGGCATTGAAATATTTAAACCCTAAGGGGCTCTGTAAGTGCCGGATTGCACCGGATAAACTCTGGGGGGACTGGTCCTGCTATAGCTGCAGAACGAATTTCATTGGGGGCACTCCCATACGTATAAACAGGACAGGCCTACCAACCACAGTACAAAAAACACAAATAAAAGGAGGCCTAATCAATGCTAGATCACTTAGCAAACATTGTCAGGATGTTAGGGACCTAATCCTAGACCAGAAACTTGACTTCCTGTTCATTACTGAATCATTGCTGAAAGACTGGAGCAACCCCGATGTTGCAGTCACGCTTCCACCTGACTACAAAATCTACAGGAAGGACAGACTGAATGGCAGAGGCGGTGGTCTGGCCATCATCTACATGACTCAATGCACTGCTCCGGCTTTGACCTGGACTCGATCAAGGGCGCTGAAAGCTTAGGTTTCTGCATCTCCCTAAACGCCTGTACATCCTTCTCGGGAGCGCTGGTCTATCGTCCCCCAGGCCAAAGCTCCGCCTTCACAGACTCACTCGGAGATTCTTTAAGCCACCTCTTGCTTAGATATGCTAATTTTACACGGCTAGGCGACTTTAACCTTCATCAAGAAGCTAGAACTGAACCAGTTGACAATTTTCTCCAAAGTACAGAGTTACTTACTTTACACCAACTGGTGAAGGCCCCAACACATCAGGCGGGTCATATTCTAGACGGGGTCTGCTCCAACTTTATGGCCTTATCAGTAGACACCCCGCTCCCGATGATATGGTCAGACCATTTCTTTATTCCACTCACAATCAGGGCCCCACAGAAAAGTCGCCCTGCTATATTATCCTCTAGACCTCAACCCAGATGCAAACGGGCTCAACTAGCTGATAACCCGAAGCTGGCAGCCCACGCACAAGCACTTACGCCCGCACTGATAGGAAATACAGGGGGGGGGGGGGGGGGGAACTCTCACCTCCTACACTCCTGGCTTACAATGGTCTGTAATGATCTAATGCCACCAGAGAAACACAATAAGATTAAGAAATCAAAAACTCAGAAGGCCCCCTGGTTCACACCCGAATTAGCATTAAATCATCTCAACAGAAGCGGAAATGGAGAAGATTCTATAACAGCGCAGATAGAACAGCCTATAAGAAGAGCAGAAAACTCTACCACCTCCAGATCAGAACTGCCAAACAAGAGTATTACTCAAAGAGAATAATGGAGGCCAATTCAGATCAAAAAGTTATTTTCTCAATCATAAAATCTTTTACCAACCCGGAAGCGCTGCATAATGATTTACCCCCATCACAAACCTTGTGTGATGACATCTCAACTTATTTTGAAGAAAATAATCTTAATATCCAAAAGAACTTTTTAACCATTCCCAGTCAAGACTGGGATGATATCACCGAATCAGCTACCTTCGACACAGCTCACTGCATTAAAACCATCGAGCCGGTACCTTTAGAACTGACCTATGAGGCTATCATATCCTGCAAATCTGGTTCTCAATTAGATGCCTGTCCCCCCATAATTTTTCATAAAATCATTGATATAGTCAACCCGGTTATAAATCAAATAGTTAATTCTTCATTAAGCACGGGAATAGTACCAGACTAGTGGAAACTGGCACTGGTAAAACCTCTTCAAAAGAAACAAAACATCGATTCCTCCGTGCTCTCTAATCTCCGGCCCATTTCATTGCTCCCTCTACTAGGTAAAATTACAGAAAAATGTGTACATAGGGAACTTACCAAGTTCATTGAAACTGCTAATATCCTGCACCCACAACAATCAGGTTTTCGCCCAAAGCACTCAACAGAATCAGCCCTTCTGAAAGTCACTGACGCTTTAAAAATGCTGGCAGACAAAGGCAAGAAAGCAGGTCCTTATTTTACTCGATTTGTCGGCCGCATTCGATACCATTTCGCATGACATTCTTCTAAAGAGGCTCGAACGCGCCGGAATTGTAGGGACTGCGCAGGAATGGATTAAGTCATTTCTTACTAACCGCAGACAAGCAGTGACTCTTGGCACCTTCCTTTCAACAAAGAAAATTAGAACAGGTGTTCCACAAGGTTCTTCATTGAGCCCACTGTTGTTCAACATTTACATGACCCCGCTCATCTCCCTCATAAGCTCCTTCGGAATTGAAGTAGCGTCCTATGCAGACGATACTCAAATGATTGTATCTCTCGATAACAACAATGGAACTTCAAATGCTGCCTTTCTAAAGTAGTCCATTGGATGAGGGATAATCACCTTAGATGTAACACCGATAAGACTGAAATTCTTCCCATTGGGAAAGATGTAACCTTCCAGCCAGATATGTGGTGGCCAGAGGGAACTACTTCCCCTCCAGATATGGTTAAGGTAGCTAAGAATTTAGGGGTACAGTTCGATACTGCACTCTCCTTCCTCCCGCACACTTCGGCAATCGCCGGGTCCAGCTTCAGCCTTATCCGATCATTAAAAAAATTCTTTGATCTGATTCCATTCCACGCAAAGAAAACGGTTGCAGGGGCCCTGATTCTATCATGTCTAGACTACTGCAATAGCCTCTTCGCAGGAGCCAACAAAGCCACAGTAAAAAAATTGCAGGTGGTCCAAAACGCAGCGGCACGGCTTGTCGTGAGGCTCCCACATAGAGCTTCAGCATCTGCTGCTCTCAATGCCTTACACTGGCTTCCGATTCACAAGGGAATCCTTTTCAAAATCCTCCTAATCACATATAGAGCCACGATTAAATCAGGACCTAAGTGTCTCTCGGCACATTTCTCCCCTTATATTACTACTAGGACTCTTAGATCTTAGACAGCTAACCTCCTTAAACCTCCCACCTTTAAACTGATAACAATAGGTGGAAAAACTATTGCCGCGCTAGGGACCAAGGCCTGGAATGCCCTCCCAGTCAAATTAAGACTACAGAGAATATAAATTCAATTCAGGAAGGCTCTGAAGACATGGATTTATAATACCCCTGATGCTTGCTGTCTTACAATGCTCCAACATAGCATGTATAAGTACGCCCAGGACCCCCCTCACCTCAAACTCCTTAGCGCCAGGATACCCCTCGCGGAGTGACAGTTAGCGCTTTATAAATTTCTATTACATTACATTCCAAGCTGCTCAGCTCCTTTGCAACAAGGCACCAACAGTCCTCATGTTCAAAGCATCACATTCCAGAATACATCATAATACATACTGAAAGTTCTGCAGTAGAATTAAATTACCAGGCACAGCCATGGCAATCTAAAGCAACAATAGTAAATACCACACCACCCCGGAGGCTGGTGCAGTACAAGATGACGGGGCTCCGTAAGTTAGGCCCATGCCTCCTCCAAGTTGTCAAAGAAGTGTGACTGCGAGTCGTAGAGCACTCGAAATCATGCAGGGTAAAGGCACATACGAGAAAGGCTCAGGTTGCATAGGATTTCCGCTGAGGTTGGACCTGGCCAGTGTAATCTGGGAAGATCCTAATACGACCAGATTGATGCGGTTGGTGACCCGTTGCCCTCGCCCCTTTTAGAATTGCATCCCTGTCTCTGTAGTTTTGTAATCTAGCTAACATAGGGCAAGGTGGGGCTCCTGGAGAGGTTTTTGAGCCAGCAATCTATGGGCTCTTTCAAACAGGTAAGCATTGTCTAGCAAGGACGGGATTCACTGCTCCAAAAATGAGTCTGGTGAGGTGCCCTCAGCCCCTTCACAGAATCCGACAAACTGGAGATTATTACAGTGGGCCCAGTTTTCAAACGTCCTCCGCTTGGTTGTAAAGAGTTTTAGTTGATTGAGAGAGGCGGGCCACCTCAGCGGAGGGTTCTTGCAATGAGTCTTCAGTTCGGAGATCCTACTTTCTGTTCTGTTACCCAGATGACAGCGAGTCAGAGGTCCTGCCTTAGCAGGGACACATGGGCCCAGACATCTCCAATCTTGGGTCTTAAGTGCAGATTTAAGAGTCCTGAATGGCCTGCAATATTACAGATGTTGTCCCCACAGAGGGAAACTGGTTAACTGGCTTCTCCCCACCAGGGGGGCACCTCCTGCTCCCTCCAGGGGGCAGTATATTTGTCCATTTTGACTTGGGCCCCTTTGTCGCAACCCAAGATGCCTCTTGTTGCAGCAAGCAGGAAGACTTGATAGTTGCAAGCGGGCCTCCGCTTCACGGCTCACCTCTCTTCGGTGCAGGCCATCAACTCTCAGAACAGGTGATAAATGGTTATCTGACCTACTTATCCCTTGAGGCAGCACAAGCAGTCAGATCCCGGTGGGCAGTGGACAGATATCAGAGTCAAGGCCATCTACAATGTATATTGACGTGTGCCCAAATCCCACACTGGGACCTTTGGAGGGGGCGGGGAGGCCCCAGCCCACCAACTCCCACATGGCATCACTGCTGTCACCAAACCCGCATGCAGGAAGTCGCTGCATCTATGCACAAGTCCACCTAGGTCCCAGCAGCCAAATTCAGAGTCACGCTCCCACAAGAGGACCGTGCACTATGCTCGATGGCTCTCTCCTCAAGGTCTCCTGGCCTTGGGCCGGTCACCCCCTCACACCGTGCACACTCCTCAGGAGTGAGCTCAGGCTGCCCCTCGTTCCCGCCAGTGCCGCCGCTGCCAGCAGCTGTGACCCTGCGCACCGCTGACTGAGCCCAGGCTGCCCCTCGTTGCCACCAGCGCCGCCGCTGCCAGCAGCTGTGTTCCTGTGCACCGCTGATTGGTGCTCAGACCCCGCCTGCGCCGCGTTTGTATTGCTAATCCGATTGTCTGTGTAATTCTGCTCCTTGTTTTCTCCTGTGCCCCGTGTAGTTTATTTTTTGTTCCTCTGTGTTTTTGTTCCCCTCCGGTCTCTCCCGGCCCCTGCCGCGCTTCCCGCCACCTCCCCGCTCCCCGCCGCTGCCCCCTGCGGCCCCGCCCCCTTCCCTATACAGCCCTACCCATTCGCCGCCCCGCTCCCGCCTCCCAGCTGCTCCTCCCTCGCTCCGCCCCCCCACTCTCCACTTATGGCAGAGTGGCAAACGCGCAGCGTTGACGCGCAGCGGGCGCGCCCTAAGCGCGCCGAAGGTGCGCCAAAGGTAAGCCCGTCTGCGCCCGTCCGCGTCTGGACCGCGCCCAGTGCCAGGACCCCTGGCCCCCGTAGCGCCCACCCGCCGGACGTACGACGCCGCCACCCTCAACGCACTCAACACCGGCCGATCCCCTGGATGCTACCGAGCCACCCCGAGACGCACCCACGGACCCTTCAGCTGCCACGCCTGCAAGTTCACCTGCACCCGAACCGGCACTGCACCAGCACCCACCAAGCCGAACACCAGCAGCAACCACCTGAAGTGCATCCTGCTCAACACCCGCTCCGTCCACAGACACGCCGTTCAACTCTGGAGCCTCCTCGACACCACAGCCCCTGACGTCGCCTTCCTCACGGAAACCTGGATGAACGACTCCTCAGAACCCGACATCGCCATCGACATCCCGGACGGATACAAGATCACCCGTAGGGAACGCGTCAACCAGATGGGAGGAGGCATCGCCATCATCTACAGGGACACCATCCGCATCACGACCAACACCGACGACACCCTGACATCCGCCGAACACCTGCACTTCCAGATCCACACCGACCCCAAGACCACCCTCAGAGGCACCCTCATCTACCGACCCCCGGGACCACGCACACAATTCAGCGACGACATCGCCGACTTCATCAGCCCGCACGCCCTCCCCTCCGCTGACTACATCCTCCTCGGAGACATCAACTTCCACCTGGAGAACAACAACGACCGCAACACTACCACCCTACTTGACAACCTCGCCAACCTCGGACTCAAGCAGCTGGTGTCCACCCCCACCCACCTCGCCGGACACACACTCGACGCTGTCTTCTCATCCAGCAAGGACATCGTCTTCAGCCACGCCACCGGACTCCACTGGACGGACCACAGCTGCGTCCACTTCACCTTCAGAAGAACCACGACCCACCACCACCAGCAACAGGTTGCTCGTAGAAGCTGGAACAAGATCACAGCAGACCAGCTCGCTGCTTCCCTGAGCCAGCACCCTCCCGCCAGCTCAGCGAACCCCAGCCAGGCCGCCGACAACCTCACGAAGTGGATCAGCAACTGCGCGGACGAACTCGCCCCACTGAGGACCCCACCTAGCAGACCCGGCAGCAAGAAGGCCCCATGGCTCACCGACGAACTCAAGAGCTCCAAGAAGAACTGCCGAGCCCTCGAGAAAGCCTGGAGAAGGGAGCCAACACCGGACAACATGACTGCCCTCAAGCTCGCCACCCGGAAGCACCATCAACTGATCCACGCCACCAAGAAAACAGCATTCAAGGACCGGCTGGACAACAACGCACACAACTGCAAGGAACTCTTCAACATCGTGAAAGAGCTCTCCAACCCCAACGCCGGAACCAACGACATCACCCCATCGCAAGACCTCTGCAACTCCCTCGCCTCCTACTTCCACAACAAGATCGCAGACATACACAACAGCTTCAGCACACAACCAACGCTCCCCACGACCGCACCAACGCCCCCCACCACCACCCTCAACGCCTGGACCCCGATCAACACAGAAGACACCACCCGCAAGATGAACACCATCCACTCCGGATCTCCGACCGACCCCTGCCCTCACCACATCTTCAACAAGGCCGACGCTGTCATCGCTCCCCACCTGCGGGACATCATCAACACCTCCTTCGACACCGCCACCTTCCCTGAGAGCTGGAAGCACGCCAAACTCAGCGCTCTACTCAAGAAACCCACAGCGGACCCCACCGAACTCAAAAACTACCGCCCCATCTCGCTCCTCCCGTTTCCAGCCAAAGTCATCGAGAAGACCGTCAACAAGCAGCTGGCCGCCTTCCTCGAGACGAATGGATCCCTCGACCCCTCACAGTCTGGCTTCCGAGCCAACCACAGCACCGAGACCGCCCTCATCGCTGCCACCGATGACATCCGAGCCCTGCTGGACAACGGAGAAACGGCGGCCCTCATCCTCCTTGACCTCTCCGCAGCATTCAACACTGTCTGCCACAGCACCCTAGTGCAGCGCCTCAGCAACGTCGGAATCCAGGAGAAGGCACTGGAATGGATCATCTCCTTCCTCAGCGGAAGGACACAGAGAGTCCGCCTACCACCGTACAAGTCAGAGGCCACCGAAGTCATCTGCGGCGTCCCTCAAGGATCCTCGCTCAGCCCCACCCTCTTCAACGTCTACATGAGCCCCCTCGCGGCCTTCGCACGCCAACACAACCTCAACATTATCTCCTACGCCGACGACACCCAGCTGATCCTCTCCCTGACCAACGACCCCGCCGCCGCCAGAACCAACCTCCACGAAGGGATGAAAGACGTAGCCGAGTGGATGACGACCAGCCGCCTGAAACTGAACTCAGACAAGACGGAAGTCCTCATCCTGGGCTCCTCGCCCTCCGCCTGGGACGACTCCTGGTGGCCCCCCGCCCTGGGCACCGCACCCAAACCGACAGACCACGCACGCAACCTGGGCTTCATCCTGGACTCCTCCCTCTCCATGACCAGACAAGTCAACGCCGTCTCCTCATCATGCTTCAACATCCTACGCATGCTACGCAAGATCTTCCGGTGGATCCCCACCGAGACCAGGAAGACGGTCACCCAGGCCCTCGTCACCAGCCGACTGGACTACGGCAACGCCCTCTAACCGGAACCACCGCCAAGCTCCAGAAGAGACTCCAGCGGATCCAGAACGCCTCAGCCAGACTCATCCTCGACATCCACCGACGCAGCCACATCTCCGGACATCTGAGAGACCTGCACTGGCTCTCCGTCAACAAGAGAATCACCTTCCGTCTCCTGACCCACGCACACAAAGCCCTACACGACCAAGGCCCGAGCTACCTCAACAACCGCCTCAACTTCTACGCTCCCAAACGCCACCTCCGATCGACCAGTCACGCCCTCGCCGCCGTCCCCCGCATCCGAAGAGCGACAACAGGAGGAAGGTCCTTCTCCTACCTGGCCGCCAAGACCTGGAACTCCCTCCCTCCCGACCTGCGCCTGACCCAAGACCACCTTCAGGAAGAAGCTCAAGACCTGGCTGTTTGAGCAGTAGCGGCACCCTCCCCCCCCCCCCCAAGCGCCTTGAGACCCTCCGGGTGATTAGTGCGCTCTATAAATACCTTGATTGATTGAAAGGACTTGATTGCAGTCTCAGCTGCATTCAAGCACCAAATTTAGGCTCTGCCCCCCTCGCCTCGCATACATGGAGGGGCTCCCCAGGTCGACTGCTGCAGTCATCTGCTTTGGCCGGCAGATCTTTGATCAGTGACACAGCAGCCCTCAACACGGCTGCAGGATGCGCTTGGGCCGTTCTTCAAGCCCAGGCTGACATCTTGCAGAAGAATGGCATTTTCTTGGCATGAGAGTGAATCGCACTTCCTAGCAAGATACCACATTTGAATCTCTTCCATTTGAGTGCATTACTCCTTGTGGATGGTCTGATAGCTTCTCTGAGGATCCATATACAGCCCTCAGGCAAATCTTAATGTCCATACTGTATTATCTAAGGAGCAATACTGACAAATTCAAGGATTGGGATGGAAGATTTGCCTCCCATTGTGCACAGAAATTTGTGATTGCAAGGCAACCTCCTGCTAGGTTTGAGCGATAGATGAGGTAGCTCTGGATTCTACAATGGTCTTGGACATTCCTGAGCTATCAGGATCATGGTCGGGTACGATCGTTTGAGTTAGATTATCACGGATTGATTAAGTGGTATTGGAGGAAAAGCATACCGAAATATGTTGGACCAGTTCTCTGGATCCAAAGTCGTGGCATTTTAAGTTTGGTGCTGTGACAATTAGGTCTATTTTTGGATAACCCCAGTCTTTGAAGATGAGCTGCAAGCCTGGTTGTCTAGTTCCCATCTGTGGTTTTCATAGAAACATCTGCTGAATAAATCTACTTGCTTGTTTTGCAGACTTGACAGATGAACAGCAGGACAAATTTCTGGACACGAGTCAATACCAAATCGTGTGTGCTTCTAATGATGAAGTCTGCGGTTTATCAATGATTTATCACTTAGGGCCACGTGTACTACCATTTCATTTTGCGACTCGCAAATTGCAATCTAAGCGACTCGCAATCTGCGATTCGCAAAATGAGATTTATTCATGTGTCTCAGACACTGTTAGCGATTCCCAATGAGGCTGCAAATGAACTACCTCATTAAAATTCATGAGATAGGTCGCAATTTGCGACCCATTGGGAATGGCCTGTAATCAGAGATGACTGGCTTTAAAAAAAAAAAAAAAAAAAAAAAGCTATTTTTTTGTTTTAAAAATGTAGCCCAATGCATTAAAAAATAAAAATACAAAGTTTCCTTTTAATTTGTTAAGAGTAGGAAGTGGTCTGTGAGGCCATTGCCTGCTCCTAAACATTTTTGCTACCATCCAAAAAGGGGAAGAGGTCCCGTGGGAACCCCTTCCCGTTAGCGACTGGCTTGACACCTACTTGTAGTAGGCAGTAAACTGCAATTAGAATGCGGTCGCAAAACAATCGTACATCTCCCTGCAACTCGCTATTAGGAAGAGACACCCTTGGTACGCCCCTTCCTACTAGCAACTGGCAAAACATTTTGCGAGTCCATAATAGGTTAGTGATTCGCCGACTAGGGTTGATACATGGCAAAAGCCTTTTTAGCGGTAGCACACAGGCCGAATATCCATTTGTGACTGCTAAAAACAGTAGTACGTGTGACCCTTAGACAATAAAACTATAAAAACCCTACACGATTGATGAGAACTTGCTGTAACGAGCCTTGCTGTTTTTATATGTTGATACACTTGTTGATCACGATTTATCACTTGAGTTCATCACCTCAAAACAGAGCACCAAGGATATTTTGTTATACACCCAATTTATTGTTACTAGGGAACAGTGGTTTATTTGCTATACTTTATGGGAGAAGCCTTTGGCAATCAATGATGCCTTTTCCTTTTCCTTTTCTTCCTCAGCTCTGAGGTTTTCCAATTTTCCACTGAGGCGGCATGACTTCCCTGTCTTTCAGTGCTCATTTTAAAATTTTTAGGCAGTGTTGACAGTCTTTAAAAATGTTGGAGGATGGCCAATAGACCACACACGTCAGAGAGAGTCTGAATAGGTATTCTTTCTCCAACATTTAACTTTACAAATAGTGAAGGCATATTGAAGGAAGAGAAAATCCCCAAGTTGTTAAAATTACAGAGAAAACCTTAAATCTTCAAAAATTGTAAAATTAAGTTGTTAAAATTGACTTTCTGAAGAACAAATCCTCAGAAAATAGAGGTAAAACCTCTGAAGTGTTCTGAGATCCAGTCAGCATACGCAGGAAAAAAAACTAAGCCTGTGAGGTAAACTTCCAGTGCAGTGAATGCTGTGTAATGGAAGCATGTGGCTCTCTTAAAGTTAGTGTTTGCTGATTGCAGCTAATGCTGTTAGAACTAGACAGGCACCTTTCCCTTCATTTTTTCTCTGCAGCTACAGCAGGATTTAAGGGAGTGTTTTTATGTTATAGAATCTCCCACATTAAATGTTGCAATTATAATTACACTACTGTAGCTTTCTACAAAAAAATGCAGTTAAAGCTGTCAGACTTATGGAGGTGTCACCTGAATGTTCAACATTGAGGTGGCTACCTCCATCGCCAGATATAAATATAGATTTGAAATTGATCCAGGGTTCCCGCACGCAGACAGGACTATTCTACATTCATGACTATCAGTGAAAAACCCATGATGCAGAATAAGAAAATAAGTTACTTACCTGTAAACTGTGTTATCCAGTATTGGTATCTTTCAAAGATTCACATGCTTGAATCATTCCCCGTCGTTGAAGTGGGAGTCCCACGGTACATAAAATGCAATAAGTAATTACTCTAACATTAAAGTTATAGAGAAAAAAACCATTCACTTATCTCGTCCTAGTCATAGGTATGGTCCAAACTCCAGCCAATCAGGGGACAGCACCCTCTCCACAGAGGCTCCAGGCTCTCAGATTGTCAAGCACAAGTCTAGTATAAAAATACAATAAAACAGGGGAGCCTCTATGGGGAGGAGGGTGGGTCGCATGTGAATCTATGAAAGATACCAATACTGGAGAACCACCGTTTACAGTTAAGTAACTTATTTTCTTCTCCACGATTCGGGTATCTTACATTGATTCACATGCTTGAATCAGAGTAGATAGCAGTTATCACATAGGTATGAATGTTCATACAAAAAAGTATTTAGTACACAGAGTGCGAAAAAAAACTGTACATCACCCAGTGTATATCACACTTATGTACTACTTATTTATATACATATATAATAATCTGACAATGCCTATGCACAGAATAACAGTGACCTTGAATATAGCATTTTTTTTATATTTAAAGGAAGGTGGGAAGGATAGAGGTTCACCTTATAGAAAAAGATTACGTAGCACCGCCTGTCCCACAGCTGTATCAGTACTACTTGCAGCTTCCAGAGAGTAATGCTTGGTAAAAGTGTGCCTGCTGGACCAAGTTGCTGCATTGTAAATTTGCTGAATAGGCACACCGGCAAAGAGAGCTGTCGAGGAGGAGACTGCTCTCCTCGAATGCGCTTTCACTGTTCAATGTAGAGGTTTGTCTGCTTGCTGATGGCAAAACTGGAGAGCACAGGAAATTCAGCGTGCTATAGTTTATTTAGTCACTGGATATCCTTTCCTGATTTTGCCATAACCCACAAAAACTGATCAACCTTACGGATACAGGCTGTTTTCTGCAAGTAAACTTTTATACATCTGGGAATATACGGCCCATTCCGCTGTGTCTGTGGATTAGGGAAGAAAGTCTTTAGGATGACTGGTTTGTTTAAGCAAAAATCTGATGGGACCTTAGGAATAAAGGTAGGATTTATCCGAAGTATAACAGAGTCTTTACTAAACTGGAGAAAAGGATGTCAAGTGGAGACAGCATGTATGTCGCTTACTCGTCTAGCTGAAGTAAGAGCCAGTAGAAGTGATGTTTTCCATTAAATTCATTTAAGGTCAGCTCTATGAATAAGCTCAAAGGGAACTTTCATAAGTTGCGCTAATACAATGTTGAGATGCCAAGGCGGAGGTGGACGCCTAATTGGAGGGAACATTCTAAACAATCCCTTAAAAGGAAAATGCTACTTACCAGTATGCATCTGTTCTTGGCATGTAGAGCTGCAGATCCACACACTATGCATAGATCGCCATCTGGTGTTGGGTCCGGATGTTTGCACTTGTTTTTGTCTTGGAAAAGTCTTTGGAAGTCACGAGGTAGGTGACTCCTCCTTTGGATGATAGTGCGCATGGGCATCGGCTCCATCTTCAGATTGTTTTTCGCCAGCAGGGAAATGATGGAGTTTTGTGAGAAACAGATAAAATGCCCCATGTATGCTGTATCTAAATAAGATAGTACTGGAACAGATAAAGGTAGCCGGGGAGGTGGGTGGGCGTGTGTGGAACTGCAGCACTACATGCCAAGAACAGATGCATACTGCTAAGTAGCATTTTCTGTTCGAGGCATAGGAGCTGCAGATCACACACTATGCATAGATTGTATAGCAGTACCCATCCCTAGCGGCGACCACCTGTATCTGTTGCAGTAGTATGAAATAGTGTTTTGAGTACAGCCTGGCCCACACTAGCTTGCTGTTTAGATTGCACATCTACACAATAGTGCTTTGTGAATGTGTGCGATGTAGACCATGTAGCTGCTTTGCATATGTCATCTAGGAGAATGTTCCCTAAAAATGCCATTGAAGCCCCTATCTTTCGTGTAGAGTGGGCTTTAGGAAGAATAGATAATGTACGTTTTGCTTTGTGATAGCAAATTTGGATGCATTTGACGATCCACCTTGCTATCCCAGACTTTGATATGGGGTTGCCTTTATGTGCTGGTGAAAATGACACGAAAAGTTGTTTAGTCTTGCAAAACTGTTTTGTTCTTCCAATATAATAAAGCAGTGCTCTTTTAACCGACAGTGTGAGGAGCTCTTTCTGCGACTGTCTGTGGTTGCGAGAAAATCACTGGCAGTTTCACAGACTGGTTGAGATGGAAGTGAGAAATCATTTTAGGAAGGAATTTTGGATTAGTTCTGAGAACCACTTTGTTATGATGTAGTTGTAAAAATGGTTCTTGGATAGTGAGTGCTTGTAGCTCACTTACTCTTCTAAGGGAAGTAATGGCCACTAGGTAAGCGACTTTCCATGTTAGAAATTGTAGCTCATGTTTGTGCAGAGGTTCGAATGGAGGGCCCATTAGTCTTGTGAGAACAATGTTCAAATTCCACACAGGTGATGGTGGAACCCTGGGAGGAATTATTATTTTGAGGCCTTCCATAAACGCTTGATGGCAGGTACTCTGAATAGTGACAGGTGTTGTCTATTTTGTAAATATGTCGCTATAGCAGCGAGGTGTAATCTAATGGACGTGTATGCCGAGTTACACCTGTGGAGATGCAGTAGATAACCTATGATGTGTTGAATAGACACATCTAAAGGATTGATGTTGTTGTGACAATATTACGAATCTTTTCCACTTGGCTGCATAGCAGGCTCTAGTGGTGGGGCGTCTAGCCTCTTTGATAACATTCATACAGTCAGGGGGAAGGTTACAGTAACCAAATTCTAGGACCTCAGGAGCCAGATCGCTAGGTTGAGCTGTGCTGGATCGGGGTGTCTGATCTCTCCACGGTTCTGGGTTAGGAGTTGTGGGGAGAGGTGTAGTTTTTGGTGCGGGACTACAGATAGTTCCAGTAATGTGGTGTACCACGGTTGTCTGGCCCATGTTGGAGCAACTAGGATGAGAGTCAGTGAATGTTGCTGCAGTTTTCGCACACGACCAGTGGAATGAGTGGGAGAGGCGGAAAAGGGTATGCAAATCTGCCTGACCAAGTCATTCATATCGCATTGCCTTTGGACAATGGGTGTGGATATCTGGCGGCAAAGCTTGGGCATTTGGTGTTTTTGTGTGTGGCGAGGAGATCTATCTCTGGTTGCCCCCACATATGGAAAAACGGTTGAAGAACTTGTGGATGAAGTTCCCACTCGTTAATCTGTTGCGTTTGACGACTTAACAGATCGGCGATATTGTTCTGGACTCCCGGGACATGTTGGGCTAGGAGAAAAATGTCCTGAGGAATAGCCCATCTCCATATGCTTTGCGCTAGTTGCGAAAGCTGTAGGGAGTGTGTCCCGCCTTGCTTCTGAATGCAGTACAAGGCTGTCATGTTGTCTGTGCGGACTAGGACAGCCTTGCGCCTGATATGTGTTTTTGGAATGACGTTAAGGCCAAAAATATGGCTAGTAAATCCAGGTGATTGATGTGAAGTATCTTTTGGTGAGGAGTCCACCTACCCTGCATGGTGTGATGTAATAGATGAGCTCCCCAGCCGGAGAGCGATGCGTCCGCTGTTAGCACAATCTGTGGAACTGGCTCGATGAACGGTCGCCCTTTGGAAAGGTTCTTGGTGTTCCACCATTGCAGAGAGCGATGAGTGCAACCATCTACCAACACCAGATCTGTCAGCTGACCCTGAGCCTGGTTCCACTGACGTGCTAAGCATTCCTGCAAAGGGCGCATCTGGAGTGTTGCGTGAGGTACTATAAATATGCAAGAGGCCATCATCCCTATGAGTTGCATGAACACTAGTTGGAAGAGTGTTGCGTCTGAAATTTGGTTATGAGGGCTTGTATGCTTGCTATCCTGGCTGGACTGGGATATGCAAGTGCTTTTGAGGTGTCTATTGTGGCACCTAGGTACTGTTGTATGTGGGACGGTTGTAGGTGAGACTTTGCGTGGTTTACTGTGAACCCCAAGTCGAGGAGTAGCTGGATTGTGGCGTGAGTGTGATGTACGCACTGATTGTATGAGTTGGCTTTTATGAGCCAATCGTCCAAGTACGGGAAGACGTGAATGTGCTGTCTTCTTAGATGAGCTGCGACTACTGCCAGACAAAAGGTGAAAACTCTGGGTGCTGTGGTGACTCCGAAAGGGAGTACCTTGAATTGGTAGTGTTGACCGTCCACTACAAACCTGAGATATTTCCTGTGAGAGGTGTGAATGGGAATATGAAAGTAGGCGTCCTTGAGAAAGTGGCAAGGAAGTCGCCTTGTGAGAGAAGAGGAAGGACCTGTTGAAGTGTGACCATGTGAAAATGGTCTGAGTGTATGTACAGATTTAGGGGTCTGAGATCTAGTATAGGTCTCAGAGAACCGTCCTTCTTTGGAATGAGAAAGTACAGGGAGTAAACTTTTGTTGATGCAGTGCAACTGGTTCTATTGCATGTTTTTATAGGAGGGAGATTACCTCCTGCTTTATCAGCGATAAGTGTTCTGGTGACATTGGGCGCTGTCTGGGTGGCATGTTTGGGGGTAGATGTGAGTTCTACACAGTAACCTGACAGAACTATTTGTCTCACCAACCTATCTGTGGTAATGTTGTTCCATACAGGAAGGAACTGAAGCAATCTTCCCCCGACCGGAGTGGAATGTTCTGGGGGGAGCAGAGAGAAGTAATTGAATAGTGGTAGAGGCAGAGCGGGTATTGTTGGTCTTGCCTTTGCCCTTGTTATTATTGCCTCTGTAGCCTCCTCTTTGGTAACCTCTGATGAATGTAGTTTGGGTGGGAGTTTTGTAAGATGTAGATGGGTTGTCTGAGGAGTATCCTCTGGAGGTGCCCCTGTAAGAGGAGCAACGAAAGGAACGTCTGGGAGATTGCGATTGCAACGCTCCCATTGATTTAGCCGTGTCAGTGTCTTTCTTCATCTTTTCTAGAGATGAATCCACTGTAGGTCCAAGTGTTGCTGGTCGAACGGCTGATTAAGAATGGCAGTCTGGACTTCAGGTTTGAAACCTGAAATGCGTAGCCAAGCATGTCTACGCAGCAGGACACTTGTGTTGATAGCTCGTGAGGCGGTGTCTGCTACGTCTAGAGCGCAGCGGATGGAGGTGTTGGTAATAAGCTTACTCTCCTGTATTAGGTCGTTAATCTAAGTTTTATATTTTTCAGGGAGATGCTGAAGTAGGGTCTGTAGCTCGTCATAATGAGCCATTTCATACCTCGCTAACAAAGCTTGCGTGTTGGCGATACACCGTATGTTAACTGCTTGTGACGCTGTGCGCTTGCCAGAGGCGTCTAAGAGTTTAGACTCTTTGCCGGGAGGTGGAGCATCGCCTGAGGTATGAGAATTAGCCCTCTTTCTGGCATTGGATACTACCTAGGAGTCAAACGGTATGTGGCCCTTGATGTATGCTGGGTCTGCAGGGGCAGCTTTATATTTCTTTTCAATCCTGGGGTTAATAACTCTAGCCCTAACAGGATCTTTAAACACCTCTGGTGCGTGTTTAATTACCCCTTTCAACATGGGTAAGATGGAGGGGGACTTTTGTGCGGTATCAAAAGTATCCATTAAGAAATCGTCTTCCACGGGGTTTGTGTGTAAGTCGACCCCTTGGTATTGTGCAGCTTTGTGGACTAGCTGGTTGAAACCCATGGTATCCTCTGGAGGGGAAGGTCTAGAGGGATAGATGTCGTCCTGTGGCACGTTAGGGACATCTGGCGTGTTATAATCATTGTCTGGTGTAGAAGGTGGGCTAGGATCCCCTAGTGGCTCATAGTCTGCATCGTCCCCAGTGTGATCAGAAGTATCATGATCGTCCACTGGTGGAGGAGATAGTGTAGGAGAGTGATGTGGTGGGGGAGGTGGCGGAGGAGGAGGTGGGGAAGGGATCCGGAGGGGAGATGTTGCAATATCTCTCCTTTTAGGTGGTGGAGCCGGTGTAGGCGTGTCCAGTGGTCGTTTCTTTGAGCTAAGAGTGAGTTGACCAGTCTTTGGATCTCTTAGAAGATTCTTTTGGGTGGGGTCTGGTTTAAAAAGCTGTTTTGTTGGAGGCTGTTCTTTCAGTGCCGATTTTTTCGGTTCTGAAGACTTGCGCAACACCGACTCCGAAGTGGGTTTGTGCTCTTCAGGCTTGGAACCGTGAGGTTTTAAAATCTCTGTAGAAGCGTGCGTGCCCGGTTGTTTTTTCAGTTGCGGCGGCTTTTTCGGTTCCTAAGGTTGAGTGTGTGAACCTCTCAGGATCGGCTTTTTGCTATGTTCTGATGTTTTCTTCAGAGTCGAGGGGTTGGTTGTAGTCGATTTGGGTGCCAAGTGCGTGGATGTGGAGGCCATAGTCGGCACCAAGGCGGAGGACGACTTTCTTTTTCGGTGTGGTTTGGGTTTCGGCACCGAGGGTAGGCTGACTCGAGCTAGAGTGGCCGAAAGGCTTAGTTGTTGGCTTCTTTGCCGTGCCCGAAGGTGGGGCAAAGAAGCGCTTTCTCGGTGTGCACCTGAGCCCAAAGGTGAAGGTGTGACCGAAGCCTTTTTCGGTGGTGGGGGTCGGGGTCGACGTCTCTACTTACGACCTGCTGCCCAGGAGTGATGTCCTCGATATCGGAGTCATCGGCTTCGGAGGCGCTGACGAGTCCTTCTTCGGCCTGCACTTGCTCTGGAACATAGACACCCTCGTGGAAGATGTCGTCAGAGATGGATGTCGATGAGCGAGCCATTGTTCGTCGAGCTCAACGATCTCGAATAGTCTTTTTGGAGCGGAGAGAGGCACAAGCTGGACAGTCTCTGGCCTCGTGCTCCGGGGAGAGGTAAAGGTTACACACCTCATACAGATCTGTGTGGGGGAACTTCGACCCACATTGAGGACACTTCTTGAATGGAGTCCTTTCCATGAGCCAAAAGTCAAGGCCCAGGTAGGCCCGAAGGCCTTTGCCAACGAACGGAATCGAGGACTTCGATGTTGAAGAGATGCGCGACGACTAGGGATCGCGATCGAAAACAATACCGGTGAAGGATTGCTTGTCAAAAGTAGGATCGGTAACTGTACCGAACTGGAGCGCGAGAAACACGTCCGAGCCCGATGGCGCAAAAAGATGGAGCCGATACCCATACGCACTATCATCCAAAGGAGGACTCACCTACCTCGTGACCTCCAAAGACAAAAACAAGTGCAAACATCCGGGCACAAAACCAGATGGCGATCTATGCATAGTGTGTGATCTGCAGCTCATATGCCTCAAACAACTGTTTTATTATTCTTGATTACCAAAGAGGCTGATCCATTCTGCCGTCGAAATCTGGAAATCGCGGCAAGGAATACTTTAATAGAATGAGAAAGGCCAGATTTTGCCAGTTGGAGTAAAAAAGGCAGCAATTGTTCTGGCGAAGACTGAATAGGGTGCACCTCAGAGGTTGCACACCAATGACAAAATCTCTTCCACTTGAGTTTATAAGTCTTGATAGTCGAGGGCGCTCTGGCATTAGCTAGGAACTCCCGACAGTCAGCAGGTATAACTAGGTTGGCAAACTCATAGAATTCAGGAGCCATGCTGCTAATCGCAGAGATGTGACCGGATGGTAGACCTGGCCGCAGTTCATTGTCAGCAAGTTCTGTAATGGGCGCAACAGCCTGGGTTTGCACTCCGATAGGAGTAGAAGCTCAGTGAACCAGAATTTGCGAGGCCACCTGGGAGCTATGAGAAGTATTCGGCAGGGTTCTTTCCTCATCTTCCGAAGCACCCTTGGGAATAAAGGAATCAGAGGAAAAGCGTAAGCATAAATCTTTGACCAATTTATCAAAAACACATTCTTGTACGATCCCTGTTGGGGTATCCAACTGGCGAAGATTTGGCATTTACAGTTCCGACTGGTTGCAAATAGATCTACAATTGGTTTGCCCCACAACTGAAAGATGTGATCCAATGTTGGTTGTTGAAGTTCCTACTCGTGGTTGGTTGTAATCGACCTGCTCAATTAATCAATGAATCCTCTAGTATGTTAACCACTCCTGGAAAACGCACTGCCGTCAGTGTTATCTGATGTTGAATAGCCCAATCCCAGATTTGTTGTGCCTGCAGGGATAGCATAGTTGATCTTGTCCCCTCCCTTGTTTGTTTGAATAATGAATACTTGCTGTGTTGTCGTCCGGATTAATACTGAAGCTCCTGATATTATTGAGAGAAAATATTTCAGAGCCAGGAATATTGCTTTCAACTCTAGAAGGTTTGTGTGCAATGTTCTTTGATCCCTGTCCCATTTTCACTTCACTGTCAGTCATTCTAGATGTGCTCCCCACCCTTTGAGGGATGCATCGGTTGTTATTGTGAAACCTGGCGAGTCCACTATGAACGAAAGGCCTGCAGCTATGTTTACGATGTGAGTCCACCATAGGAGCGCTTCTTTCATTTGAGGTGTTATTCTGTTAACATCGTCTAAGGACCCCAAGATCTGCAGCCACTGCTTGTGCAGCTCCTCTTGCAATGGTCTCATTGGCAGACAGTTGGGAACTAGGGGAATGCAAGAGGACAAAATTCCCAGAAGCGATTTGTACTTGCGGATTGAAATGAACTTTCTAGTGAGCAGTAGAGTTGACTACTTATGAATTTTTGTTGCCTTTCTTGTGAGGCAAAGGCCTTTGCCTGATGAGTGTCCAGGGTTGCCTCCAAGAATGTTCTCACCTTTAAGGGGATTAACTGAGACTTTGGGAGATTTATTGAGAGACCCAAGGATTGGAAGGGAGAACGACATCTTAGAAGTGAGAATGCTTGCCACTGTGAAAGATTTTGCCTTTATGAGGTAAACGTCCAGATAAGGGAAGATTTCAATTCCAGCTTGACGTAAATGAGCCACCACCGATGCTAGGACCTTGGTGAACACTCGGGGAGCTGAATGAAGGCCAAAAGGTAGGACTTTGAATTGGAAATCCCTGCCAGCCACTCTGAAGAGTAAGAATTTCCTGTGTCTGGGGAGGATAGGGATGTGAAAATAAGCATCCTGAAAGTCTAGGGTCGCCATGAAATCTTCCTGATTTATCAACTGAAGCACTTCCTGAAGAGACGACATTCGGAAGGATTGCTTTATAGGTCTCGCCTGACCCAGCGCATGTGCTGGTCTGGCGAGACTTATTAAGAGGGCTCCAAAAAGTGCTACCAGGCCAGCTTGGAGCTACAGTGCATGTGCGTGGGTGTGCGCGCGCCGCGCTTTACTGCGATTACTTTCACTTTCGCGGCCGCACGGCCGCTTCGATGTTTGATCGTAATTGCTTTACCGCGAACACTTTCGCAGCTGCACGGCCGCTTTGCATAGCCAATAGGTCTCGCTTTTGGGACCTTATAAGTATTTAGTTATGCAACTGTTGCATGGCTAAACACTTAGAAGGTCCCAAAGGCGAGACCTATTGGCTATGCCAATGCTGGTTTAGAAATGTATTGAGGCAACGAAGGTCTAAAATGGGACGCCACTCTCCCGATTTCTTTTTAATGTGGAAAAACCTCACATAGAACCCTGTTCCTCACTGTAAATTTGGCACCACTTCGATCGCTCACTTCTTTAACACTTTTTATTTATGACAAAAGTTCTTTTAGATGAGCAGGAGGAGGACCTCTGGGAGGGTAATTCGGAAGAATCTTCAAGTGTGACCGTTGGAAACTATGTCCAAAATCCATCTGTCCTTTGTTGTTGCAGACCATTCGGAGAAAAAAAAGGAAATTCTTCCACCAACCTTGACTGAATTGGTGGGAAAAGTGGCTGGCAGTGGGTGGTTGTCACTACCTCTTAGAGTTATCTCTGCCTCTGTAGGCAGTCTTTCCTCTGTAATGTTTGTAGGAGGCAGCAGGAGGTTGTTTTAACAACTGTTGCTGCTGTGACAATGGGTACCTTGATTGACCCTGGTATGTTTGGTACTGTTTGTACTGACTGTAAACTCCCCAAAAGGAGGACGAGCCGCGTCCTCTTGCTCCTTGAAAGGGCTGCTTCTTCAATTGTAGAGTTCCCAGAGCCTTTGCCGTATCTGTGTCCTTCTTGATGGTCTGAAGGGCTTCATCAACGTGTTGTCCAAATAACGATTCACCATCATAAGGCATGTCAATTATCTTTGTCTGCACTTCCTGTCTGAATGAAGTAGCCTTTAACCAGCCCTGATGCCTCAGGACCACAGTTCCAGCCAGTTGACGAAATCCCGTGGAAGAAACATCCACTTTGCAATCGATGATCTCAGCAGAGATCCTTTCTCCCTCCTGCAGGATCTTGGGAGCCTCAGATTTGGATTCCTCCGGTAACATTTCTATATATAGTGAGGCCTTAGCTTGACGGAAATTATACAGTGTTACAAATGAAATAACTATAAAATTCATCTCTATAATATGAAACCTATTACTATATGTATATGATTTGTACAGTTACATAGAGATGTTGGTTTATTATTCATTCTTCTACTCTCTTGAATGTTACACTGAGTTACTTTATCCCTGACCTGGGTGCTAGCCACCTATTATGACACCCTTTACTGTCTTTCTCATTTTTTCCATCCCTGTTTTCCGTCGCTTTTGTTACGCGATTCTTTTAAATGTATGAGTCTGAGAAAGAGTCAGTGGTATGAATGGATCTATGGAGTGTTTGATGGTGTAGATTGTGCTTTGATGAAAGTTTTTAAAAGGTTTTTTGGTTCATCTTTTCCGGCGGGGGAAGGTTTGTATACCCATTGTAATTATATATTTCTGTGTAAATCCTTATTATTGCTTTAGTTTGAACATGTATAGAGGACTCTAGATATTGTCCATATGTACACTTCACTACATATTTAAAAAAAAGTAGAGTCTTGTTCTTCAGTCATTGGAACTTATACAAAAAAACTTTTCGGCTTCAATAAAGTATTGTTTTTTGCTTATTCATCCATGCCTGTATGCACCAAAATGTTTTATTGGCAATGCTACATGTTGTGATATTTTGTTTTCTCCAGTTGATGGACCCATCTCAGACTATATAGAGACGCTGTGCGCTCATTCTCATACGCAGGTGACACTGTGCTCCTTCCCGCCCGGAAGGTTGTTGCTGTTTAGTATATATGGTCAAATGTCTGACCACATTTGGCAGTTATATCTGCCTAAAATAGCAAGAGAATTGGCAGCTGTAACAGTATCTGCAGCCATAGTTGAGAATTTTTTACAGATGGGGTCGAGGCGTCTTCTATCTCCATCAGGTGGGGCCAACAATGGAGAAGCAGGATTTCTGGCACGATGCTGAGCTGCTTGCGAAACCACAGAATCTGGCTTAGGTTGCCTGATAAGGCAGTCAGGCGAGTTATCCGGAGCCTTATATTTCTTCTCCAAATTTGGGAAAGACTACTGGAATAGATGCTGGTGTCTTCCGGACCTTTAGACCCTCTTGCCACATAAAGTATAGGAATAGCACGGACCGGTCTCTTCGTTTGTTCTTTGAAATCGTACAGGAAATAGTCAGCCTGCTTAGTCACCATGGAGAGCTGAAACCTCTTTGCAGCTCTCTCCATGAGGGTATGGAAGCCACCAATATCTTCAGGTGGTGAATCTATTGGAGGTGGAGTGGAAGGCGATGGTGTCTGGATCTGATAGTCATCCCATTCGTTGGGAAGGGATACTTCATCCAACTCTCTTCCTTCTCTCTCCTCATCAGTGGTATGAACCTCCCGGTCCTGATGTTGCATTGCCGCAGGTACTGGGGTAACCGGAGTGGAGGGTCTAATTAGCAGTGAAGGCTGTGTAATTGAGGAATGGAAGATGCCGGCTCTGAAGGAGGGAATCTGCTGTAGTAATCCTCTACGTTATGCTGTAAATTTGAAACCAGAGAAACAGGCATTTGGATTGTTTGATCAGTTTGCCTCTCCTGGTTGGTGACTTCACGATGAAATACATAGTCATCCTCCTCATCATCATCATCCTGGCATTTAATGAGAAGGTCAGAGGGACTGTGAGCCACCCCGAACATTCCCTAATCTTCCGATTCCTCCTCATCTGCTCCATAATCAAACATTTTCTCTGGAAGACACCTTACTTGGAGATGTGTGAAAAGGCAGTATAACCTCCTATGAAGGTCTTTTTTCTTGAAAATAGCTAAATTAGTTGAGGGGACTAGCATCGACGACGTCAAGCAAACACCGACGAGGACGTCATAGATGAAGTTTGTGTCAACAGTTCTTCCGTCGACTATCTGGATGTTAACGTAGTTCGTCCAGGAGGATCTGCATCCAAAATCTTTGGTTCCGTCGACGAGGCTACCGTTGACAAGAGACTTGAATTTGAGAGCCACCGACAGTCGCAGTGGCGAAGAGATTTCCGTCAACGAAGGTATTTTCTTTTTCGTCGTCAAAGAAGACAAAGCTGTAATCGTAGACGGTCTCACCTACACAGATACTAACGTTGACGGTGATTGTGCCGGTGACATGATCATCGTCGTCTGAGGAGACAAAAAAGTCGACGTCGTAGTCGTGGCAACAGATTTTCGTCAAAGGAACCATCGACGGTTCCGTCGACGGAGCATCTTTTTGGTGAGGTAAAGTCGTCTCAGGAAGAGACCTTGACACCTGCTTCATTACTGAAGTAGTTTGAGAAGGCGTAGAGGGCCCAGACTGGCCTTTAAGACAGGCTGGATCTTTTTTGGAAGATGAAGGGTATTCTTCATGTTGTAAAGTGTGGTGATGTATCCTTAACACCTTAGCAGTCTTAGGAGACGCCCGCTCCGCCTCACTTGATCTTTTCTTTGAAGCTGTAGTTTGAAGTGAGGAATCACTCTCCTCGTCAGATAAAGGATTGTCTTTGGTTTTAAGCTTCTGTAGCCACAGAAGAAGACGTCCTTCTCTATCTCTCAAAGTTTTTTGAGGAATGGTTCTACAAATTTTGCAGCCTCTCACCTGGTTTTCAGGGTGAAGGCAATAAATACACTTCTTGTGGGGATCATCTGAGTGAAGTCTTAATTTCCCACAAGAATCACAATGCCTGAAGAGAGATCTTTTCGAAGAAGACATGTTGATTAAAGATCTGATAGAATTCAGAAGGCCAAGAGAAAGTACCGAGCAGAGCTCAGGGACACTCCCTTCACACGACGTGGGGTAGAAAATCTGAGAGCCTGGAGCCTCTGTGGAGAGGGTTCTAGAGGGTGCTCCTGTAGGAGAGTAGGGTCTGCTTTCTATGTTCACCCCCACTTTTTGCTTTTGCTTTACTGGTTTTCGACTTAGATGTGGCTGTGGGCCTGCTAATCAGACCCACAGCCCTGCTGTTCTCTCTCTAAATTAATACTATGTACTTTAGGTGCATAACCCATTTGGATAGGATCACCTTATTGCTGCTGCCACGACACAAGTCTGACCTCCTGCAGCTGGGAGTGATCCCAGCCAGGGAGGCCTGGACAATAGGTTTCCTGCTTGGGGAGGTGCTAGCACCTCCCCAGACAGCCTTTAGTGTATTGGGGCAGGGTGGGCTGAAAGGAATGAGACATGCCTGGGGCACACAAGGTGTTCCTTGCATAGTCCAGTTCAAACCGGCGCTGGGGCACTCCAGCCCCAGCTCTGGCGCGAAACTGGACAAAGGGAAGTGGGTGTAACCACCCCCTCCCAGGTCCCACCCATAAGGCGTGACCTAGCAGGTATCCCAGCCCCCCAGATTAGTATAAGAGTGGGAGTTGGGCCTCAAGAGATTAGATTATCCTGAACCTGCAAAACTGAACAGAAACTCTGGACCTTCGACATTCGACGAAAGAAGAAGACTGAAGAATCTCCCTTGTAGCCAAGGAGTGGCTACCCTGTGCAAACAGGCACCATCAAGAGACTACCCTTTGCTTTGCGACCGTTCTACGAGGAACCGACTGCAGAGCCCGACCAGAGCCTTGATTTCCAGACTTCTCCGACCCTCATCCACATCTGCAGCAGAGCTGAGATCCGTGGAGGCGACGAGCGACGTGGGACCGGCTATCTGGGAAAAGTGGCTAGTAATTTACAGCGCAGCTTCTGAGGTACCCTCGAAGTTGTGCACCGGGGATTGAGAAGCCCCAACCCCAAGCACCATCTGCACCGAAGACCAGCCCCCCACACTCCACGAGTCCTGCGTGGGGCCCTTCAGCATTTTCCTGCTTGCCGCGTCTGTCCGGTTGCTTGCCCGCTGGCTAGTGGCCTTTGTGACGACGCTCCCTGAAATCTTCTGCGCTGGTTTGGCTCCTCCAGACTGGCTCCCGCTTCTCTGCAAAGAAGAAGCACCCCAGACCTTCCTGGTCTGCACCAGAAGCAAGTCCCTTGTTCTTCGTGGGTTCCGCTTGCCAAGGCTTGGTGAGTCCTAGTCCAACTTCGACGCCGCCGACAGCAAGAGCCTTCGTGGGACAGCTCGCCTCCTGGTCCTGGTCGTCCTCGACGCTTCCTGGTCCTCCTGGCTGCAGCGACAAGCTTCACCTTCACCTGCAATCTTCACGACATCGCCTGGTTCCTTCCTGGTTCCACGTGGTCACTGGCTAGTGACCTTGACTCTGTCCCTTCTGCTTGCAGGTTTCTTCTCTTCTTGATCCCAGCCTTGGGATCCACCGGACACTCTCCCCTGACTGCCTGTCAGCATCTTTCTTCAGGCATCCATAGGAGTCGACGACGAAAACGACGCATCTTCACCCCTATGCACCCGCAGCCTGTGGGCTAGGTAACTTGGGTACTCCGGTGCTCATCAGGATAGTGACTATCCTAGTGTCTAGTTTTCAAGTCTCAACTTCCTAGCTACTCCGGAAGTGTCCTAAATCTACCGTTTTCCAAACTGTACTATTGCTATTGACTTTTACGCGTGAGTGTTTCCACTCTGCACACGAATCCCGTGGGCCTCCCACTTCCTAACTAACGCTAGTGTAGTGTAGCCCCAGCGATTCCCTAGGCCTAGGCCTATTCTATTTCCGTGACAGTGGTTCTTATACCACTTACTTAGTATATGGTTTGCGTGGCCCCTAGGGCCTAACTGTATTACTTACCTGTGTGACTTACTGTATGCATTAATAAGACTGTGTTGTACTTACCTCTAATCTCATAAAGAGTGCTGAGGGTTTGCTTAGAATAAATACACTTTATTTTATATATATATCTGTTGTGGTGTCCTTTCATTTGGTATTCAAGGGATTATATATGGTATCACAGCTGGCTTCACATGCCATTCAGAGTTTAGCCTAAGACTGCTCTTGTCCATGCTACCACTAGGATAGCTGGTCTATAAGGTTGACTTTACAACCAATCACCATAAGGGTATTTGGACTGATATAAGGTGTACACTATAACTAGTGACATCATACATCAGGCCAACTTCTCACAGCTCCCACCTGATTGGCTGGAGTTTTGACCATACCTAATGACTAGGACGAGATATTCAAGTGAATGGTTTTTTCTCTATTAACTTTAATGTTAGAGTAATTACTTACTGCTTTTTATGTACCATGGGACTCCCACTTCGACGACAGGGAACGATTCAAGCATGTGAATCTATTGAAGATACCCCAATTCTGGAGAATAAGGACTATTGCCTTCTTTTTTCTACTACAGATGAAAGCACTGCATGATAACTGATGCTCAACAAGGATTATGGGGTCACATACTATGCCCGAGTATTTTCTTCATGTTGCACTACACACGATTTTATTGGCAGTGTAGGAAAGTAGGATCTTTCTGACATGGCTGCTCTCACTTTTCCCTAGTGTCAGTGTGTTTAGACTGTAGTATACCGTGCACCTGCTAAACAGGATGCCAGTTTCAGTGCTCTCTCTCCTCTAAATAAACTGGTAAGTACTGTGTACACCCCACAATTGTCATACTGATGTACCACTGTAAATCCCTAGTATAAGGTACTAAGGTACCCAGGGCACTGATACACCAGGGGTCTCCCAGGGGCTGCAGCATGTATTACGCCACCTATGGGAACCCATGCAAACTGTGTCCAAAGGGCTGCTATCGCAGCCTGCTTGAAATGGTGCCTGCACCTTTCACTTCAGATATAATTTTTACCTTGTAACCCGTCACTGCACTTAAAACCTAAAAGTCACCCTTAAGGTAGGCCCTTTAGCCCATGGGCAGGGTACATGGTTCTAAGTGTGAGGGTGCCCTGCATGAGTAGAGATACCCGTTCAGACCCTGGACTCCATTCTCTTGGCTTTGCAAGTGAGGGAAAGCCATTTTAAAGCATATAGTGGACACTGGCAAACTCGAGATGCCTAACTACATAATGGCTTCACCGAACCTGGTCATGTTTGGTATCAAACATGTTGGAATCATGCTACTACACCTATCCCAGTGTTAGTTGTATGACAACATGTACTGGGGAGGCTCCTAAGAGCCCCCACCCCCAATGTCTACTGGTGCAGCCTTGCACAGGCTGCATGCAAGCCTGTGCTGCCACCAACACCAGACACTAGTCTGCCCTCCTGCTGGTGAGCCTAACATAGCTGGGGCAGGCAGAAGAAAGGATCTCCTTTAGAATTAGGGGTTTCTGGGCTAGGGTAGGAGGGTGCTTCGGAGCACCACAACACTGTTTCGAAGAGCACATTTGGTTCCCTCCTTTCAGAATCTGGCTTGCTCCAGTTCAGAAGCCCGTAATTCCCGCTCTGGTGTGAAAACACCCAGTGAGATGTCCAGAGCTGCACCAGGTGGCCGCTTGATTCTGCCATCTCTAAAGCAAGATAAGCAGAGGTCCTTGGGAGCGTCTGACTGGTCAGACCATCAGAGTAGCTTTAAAGACCCCCCCTTGATAGATGGGTGACTGCAGATGCGGGTCAACGTTCTTGCTGAGTTACATAAGGGCTTCCCTTACGGTGAGACACTAGATTTGTCTGGAACAAGGATTCCTCTGCAAGAGTCACCTTCAGGGTCCTCCACAAGATTCTTCTGCTCCTGGACACTGGACTCTACTGTTAGGCTGTGCCGGACTCAAGATAAGACTGCTCCTGGTAGGAAGGATCCTACTGCAACTTAGTCTCCATTTTTTTGCACCCATCCTGCAATATCCATGGAAGTGCATTCTTCTGAGTCACAAGGACTCTGTGTGCATCAAGGACAGCTGGAAGGAATCTTCCTTGAAGTGAAGGAATCACTTTCCTGCAACCGCAGGCACCATAACATCGATGACTGGTCTGTAGATCCTGCTGTCCCACGGACTCTTCAAGGCTCTACAACACAAGTGGTGGTTTGGTAGCTCTCCCGAGGCCTAACCTGTCTTCTATGCAATTTGGAATACTGCAATACCTTGTTGAGCTGCTGGTACTACATTACTGTGCACCACGTCGGTCTGCTGTTGCCAAGGCTTGTTGAGTCTCCAGTCCGAAGATCTTCAAGCTCAAAGAAGCCCTGGCCTCAAGCATCACCGTCCTTGCATTTCCTGTGACATGGGCCTCCATCTTTGCTGCCGAGGTCTCCCTGTGCCTGCTGCCAGAGGGTCCTCCTGGGGTCTCAAATGAATCCTGCTAGCTTCCTGCTTGCTGAGGGCTAGCTCTAACTTACCTGTGCAGAGTTAGTTCGCTGGACCTTGCTGGTCCTCCCTTTCGCAACTCTTCTTGGGACATGTCTTCTGCACTTGCAAAGGCTTGTTAGTGACCTTGCCGGCCACTAACCTCCTGCATTTCTTCAACCGTCGTGGAACAGCTCCTGGATGCTCCTGTATTCCACATCGTAGCCTGGGCTCCACAGCGGCAACCCCAGGACCTCCTGCCGTAAAGTAAACCCAAGATGGGTGGGCATTGCGCTCCTGTACCTCCTGGACAACAGTGGGCGGTTTGGACTCAGTCTCCTCTCTCCTCAGGTGCGCCTTGTTCAGAATCCATGCCTGGGTTCAACTAACCTGGTCCACTGGTCATAATAGCAGCGGGGCTTTCGAAGATTTCCATTGACTTGTGTGCTTCCGACACCACTTCACACCTATGCACCCGTACTCTCTGGTGTAGGTATCCTGTTTCTCTGGGTATCCACGGGTGGGGGTGCTCTCCAACCTCCCTGGTTCCACAGGGTTTCTTTAGGGTCCTCTGGGAAGGGTCCTGAATCCTAAAAATCCTAATTTGTTGTTGTTCTATGTACTCTGTCCCAGGCAATCGCCTCTGCACCCAGACGCCTAGGAACTCCTAGTTACTTACCTTGGGTGGTTCTGTGCTTTCCCTGGCATCCAGCTACTTGGTTGGTAGTCTTGGTTAGGTACCTCTTTGGTATTAAACTTACTTCGTACATGGTTTGGCTCATCCTATAGGAGCTCATGTGTTTTTGTGTGTTTTACTTACCTGTTTTACTGATATATGTAATTGTATATGCATATCTCCAGGTAGGAGTTATACCAAAATAGTTTAGTATTGGTGTGTTTTAAATACTACAGTATTTTTCTAATACTGGTGTGGTTCTTTCCTGTGTAACACTCACTGGCTGACTTGTGTGGTGAATCCACCTGCTTTACACCCTCCTGGATAAGCCTTAGCTGTTCTCCGCAGCTATCCCTTGGGAGCTTTGCTTACCAGGGACCCCTTACACTATTACTAAGGGTTGCCTGGACACAGTGCAGAGTGTATCATCAATAGGTGTACACCTTATACTGAGCCAGCCTCCTACAGGCAGCACATACAAAGATTCCAAAAATGTTAGGTCCTGTAGAAGCCCCAAGAATCTCCAAGGAGGGCGTTTCTAGGGCTAAAACATGTAGATAATTACAAGGGGGTAAATTATGGCCCCTTTATTTTTAATAAACCCACACAGGGACACAAATAAAGTTTTTTTCCCATGCAAGGTATTTTTTAACAGTTTATTGATCTCTGCGTTTTAGATAGCTGTGTTGTAGGTAATCATCCTATCTTCAAACACAAACCTTTAAGTTAGGCTGTCTGCACCACATGTAGATTACCAAAAGAAATATCAAGAAGTGCTACCCTACACTGCAGGGTTGTAGCTCACGCTGTTGACAAGTCATCAGTGTGAGGAGGTGCCCTATGAGGAAGCGCCCTATGAGGAAGCATGCTAATTGATGGTGGGTGAATGTATCAGTCCTTTAAAAAGCAGGACTTTTTTTATAAATATTTTATAACACTATGACCCTTAGCAATCAGGTAGTCAGATTTTCTACTGGGTATGTTTGATGTTGAGTTGTACTTTAGGGTCGTACCCTTTTGGTCTAATATTCTCCATTGCCCCCTTTTTTGTGTAAACACTAGCAGAGAGAAGGCAAGAAGGTCTCAGAACATTTCTGGAGAGCAGCAGTTAGTAAGAGATTAGACAGCAGAGAGGTAGTCCAGATAAGGTAAGCAGTATGTCAAGGTACGATGAACCCAGCCAAATCAAACAGAAAATGCGAAAGAATACATAATTACCCTTCACTTCATGTTTGGCCACCGTTTCTATGTCAGCGCCTGAATACCATACAATGCCACTAGAACATAGTAAATCCTTTCTGTAACCCACAACAGTGGGACCATGATGGCTCTGGTTGATTATTTGGGTTAACGACTAGCAAGCTAGATACCCTGCAACAAATAACCAGGTAATGGGAGAAATGCTTGACTTAATCTCTGCCACTGGTCATCTCTAAGTCTGTCTACTATAATTTTTTAGCCATTTGTCACTTTAGTAACAAACATATGCTAATCAGCTCTGGGCCTATTGGAACAGGAAAAATCCATCCCGAACTACTATCTCCCCTCGAGGCAAGAACAATTGAACTGGAATGTGGAACTAATTAATCACCAATGACTAGCAAGGTAGATCTCATCATAGATTGTTGGATTTCTTGATGTGCAGTACAGACTTCTGCAGGAAGAGTTTTGAACATATTCAACCTCTGAAAGGGTGTGAATAGCAGGCACGTGACAGTGGGGTGGCTTTGGTCTTAAATACAGAGGCGAACTAGTTGGTGGTGTAACCCTCCATTACTTTTGATGTGACTTCATTGATAGTATACCGTCTCCTCGTTATGTTTACATTGAATATAGAATTAAACTGTAGATCTTTAATTAGCATTAGTTTGGATCAGTCAGTTTGAGATTAAACCTACCCACAATAGAAATCATACCTGTCGAGTATTATGTCACTCGGGGTTGTTGAGGTGCTCTCCTTCAGAATGGAGTTTATAACTGCGTCTGGGTCCTCCCCATCACTCTCCACAAGGGAGGGCAGTTCCAGTGTGCCACTTTCTGTTCCACCAGTGGTCACAGAGTTGCTAGTAATGTGCTGCGAATGAATTGGGGATCCTTGCTCCGTAAGAGATGCGTGTGACACACTGCCTAATGATTTAGAGTGTCCTGGGCTCGAGAGAGACTGCCTGAAAAGTAAGGAAATATGTAAGTCATCAACCCAACTATTTCTTGTACTCATGGTTCATTTCCAACTTATTCCTCTATTGCATATCAATTTCAGTTAATGTGAAGCACTCCCTTCCCCAAAAAGATATTTACATCCAATTAGCAAAACATTAATCAAACAGAAAAAATAAATAGTCACTTATCTGTAAAACCAACTGGTTTCTTCATTAAATTCATGAACTCATGTGCAGGACTGGCACTTTATTAGATAGAAACAGCTCTCCAACTGTGGCAAAGCCTTTTCAGTTCAATTACTATCACTTTATAGTGGGCAGGTAGCTCAAACCCCACAATTCAGCAAACTAAAAGAGGCAGGGTGTGATACTAAAATTAATATCCCAATCCACTGCCTCTTTTGGGGAAGAGGGTTGCATGCACAATCATAAAGCTACCATCGATGGAGACTTGGTCTTACAGTTAACTAGCCTTTTTTTCTCTATTATGGGAACTTGATTAATATTTGTAGGAGGCTGGCTCAGTATATGGTGTACATCTATTGGTGAGGCACCCGGAGTCAAACCTTGTGGTAGTAGTAGTGGTCCCTGATAACCAAAGCTCTCAAGGGGTAGCTGTGGAGAGCAGCAAAGACTTAGTCAGAAGGGTGTAAAGTGGGTGCATTAACACAGTAGTCAGTCAGTAAGCTTACACACAAGAAAGAAACAAAATACTTCTGTATTTATTAAACACAACACTAAGAACTATTTTGTACATCTAATACAGGAGGGTCAGTGGCCGGCAAGACCACGAACAAGTCTTGGCAAACACAACAGTCTCGTTGCAGGAAAAAATGCTTGGATGCAGACCAGCAAGGTTTGTGGGATTAACTCAACATGGGTAAGTCAGGGCCAGCCCTCAACACGCAGGAGAGCCAGCAGGAATCGCTGGAGACCCCAGGAGGACACTGGCACCAGGCATAGGGAGTCCTATGGAGGCCTCAGAAGCACACAGATGATGGACGACCAAGTCACAGGAGATACAGGGAAGACAACACATTTGGAGCTGTGTGATGCTAGAGGCAGGGGCTTCTTGGAGCTCAAAGATCTTCAGTCAGGACAGTTGACAAGCCTTGGCAACGGCAGACAGACAGCTCACAGGGATGCGGTTCAGGTCAGCTGGAGAGGGATTACAGTTTCCAAAGTTGCAGGGATGACAGTTGAGTACTCGGGGAAGCAATGAAACCACCACCTGTGTTGCAGAGCCGGGAATGTCCATGGGACAGCAGGATCACCAAGCCAGTAGTCGATGTTGAGGTACCTGCAGATGAAGGGTAGAGACTCCTTCACTCCAAGGGAGATTACTTCTTGCTTGGATGCAGGCAGGCAGAGTAGTGGGAGACTTGAGGGATGCACGGCCAGGGAGTTGCAGAAACTTGGAAGAGCAGGGAGATGCAGTTGCAGTTCCCACCAGGAGTAGTCTTGTCTTGGGTCCTGCTCGGTCCAGCAGCAGAGTTCGTGTCCAACAGCAGAATTGTCTTCAGGCAGGTCTTGATGAAGTCCAGGACGAATCTAAGGTCCCACCCTCAGGAGAGCCCTTAAGTAACCCAAAAAGGGGAAAGGACACCTTCTGCTGTGGGCCACCTATCAGAGTGGGTTAGGGACGCTACTCTTATGATCTAACCAGTCAAATGCTCCCAGGGGCCAAGATTCAAGATGACAGAATCAAGCGGCCACCTGGAGGAGCTCTGGCATCTCCCAGGGGAGGAGCAAGACTGTGGTGGGGGGGGGGGCACGGGGTGGGGTTCCCCCTGTCCTTTGTGTAGTTTTGCACCAGAGTGGGAGCCAAGGACTCCTGTACTGGTGGAAAATGCTTTACGCAAGCAGGGCACCAAATGTGCCCTTCAATGCAGTCTGGAGGTGCTTTTGTTCTGCCTTCCCTAGCCCGAGTTAACCTCATCAGCAGGGGGGCAACAGCAGCACGAGCTGGCAGGTAGACCATGCAAGGCTACCTAGGTCGGTCAGGGGGGTCCTCTAAGGAGCCCCCCCAGTACAATGCATCATGCCACTAGCACTGGAATCAGCGTAGTTGCACGATTCCAACACGTTTAATACCAAACATGACCAGGTTCGGAGAATCCATTATGTAGTAAGACATCTCGAGTTACCAGTGTCCACTGCATACCTTAAAATGGATGCCCCACACTTACAAAGCCCAGAGAATGGAGTTTGTGGTTTGTAGGGGTACCTCTGCTCGTGCAGGGGGTATCCACATACCTAGAACCATGCACCCTGCCTGTGGGATGTAAGGCCTACCTTAGAGGTTACTTATAGGTCTTAAGTGCAGTGCATGGGATATTAGGAAAACCTTATATCTAAAATGAAAGGTGAATGCAGCATTTCACGCAGGCTGAATTGGGAGACTCGCAGCCATGTTTGCATGGGCTCCCATGGGTGGCACAATACATGCTGCAGCCCATGGGAGAACCCTTGTGTACAATTGCCCTGGGTACCTCGTACCACATACTAGGGACTTACAGGGGTACACCAGTATACTAACCGTGGGGTGTACAAAGTACTTACCAAAGAATTGAGGAGAGCAGAGCGACACTGGGGTCTTGATTAGCAGGATCCCAGTGTACTACAGTCCAAACACACCGACACCAGGCAAAAAGTGGGGGCAACTATGCCAGAAAGATCCTACTTTCCTACAATATTCACTAAGAATAAATAGGATAGCAAGTTCATGTCTTCCCAAAGAAGGTTGCAGAGCTGTAAATAATGGCAACCCTACAAATGAACCAATGTGACATGCACATAGTAAACATGTTTGAAAAGAAGGCCAAACTACTTAGGAACCAGGCATGCAGAGAAGTTTTGAATGAAATCGATATTTCTTTCAGATCAACCTTTCCTCTATTTGCAACCTGGTCACACACTGGAACATTCTACAGGCATAGCCAGAAACGAAGGCGTTCTACACTTTCAAAGTTCAACGGTGTTTGCCAGCACCAGATCTCTGATATATACAAATGCTTGAATCATACCTTATCAGGCTCCTTTTAACCAACAATCAGCAGTGTAGTCTGACCAGGCGGAATGGCACTCCTAGCTTCCAACCGGACAGCCAGTAATACTGCACAAACGTGAACTAAATTAAACTGAAGGGAGCTGCTGTGGCAGTGAGCCCAAATGTGAATACTGGGCTATGGCAAGCTAAGCGGCATGGCTCTGTGGCTAGGGCATCCCCTCCTACCGCCACAAGGTCTATCATAGGTCCGGGGGTATGTGCCAAGTAATCTCCAGAAGAGATAATATAATAATCCATATTTGTAAAGCGCGAACATATCACCCTTTAAGGTTTCAAGGAGCTGGGGGCAGTCAGGGAGATTAAGTGAGCTATTGCCCACAGTCACATGGTGCTGAGCTGAGCTGCTGCGGGGGTCGAACTGTGAGCCCCACGCTCCAGAGTCAGCTGCTCTGGCCGCTGCAAGAAAACTCTCTCTCATAAAGGCAGACTCCAAGCTGCGGTAGATCAGGGTTTGCTTGACTCACCCCACCTGACAGGGCCTCTCAGCACCACTGCTGGGCTGCCTGCTCTGAAGCAGACAATGTTGTTGTGAATATCAAAATGACGGCTGCCAGGCAGCCCGCTGAGAGAATTTACATATAGCCATCCATGGAATGATGTCTATGGATCCACCTTTTCTCCTATCTTGTGTGTCACTGTTCAGATTCATCTGCCAAACTGTTGTGGGTGCTGGTGGAATTACAAGGAAGGGACTGTTTCTCCCAGCCTGACTTGGGAGTGAGCTGTGGTAGAACTCTCCTCACAGCAGACTGTGGAAGGAGTTTAACCTGCTGGTGCGGAGTACTTTGAGAAACTACTCTTTTGAGTGAATTGAAATGAAAAACAATTTATAAAGTGCACACATGCCCAAAGGCTGAAGGCGTTAGGCACAAGGACTAAACCATCGTAAACAAGACAGCATTTTCATTTTGTAGTAATATTTGATACTCTAAGTGCCACATTCTTCTGTTGCAGGGCAAGGAGCAGGCACTCTAGCACCATCACCTTTGCCCCGCCTTAAGTCGCTTTTCATTGCCTCACCTCAGAGTATGAAATGATTTCCACAATACCTGCCAATCAAATCGTCCCCACATAGAGCCAGAAGTATGAATCTGCTTCTTTCCTCAAGAAGGTCTTGAATTGATCGTTGGTTAGTCACCAGACATTTAGTTGCCAGATTCCCCTCTGGTACACTAAATGATCTGACTATGGGCAAGACTACCAGCCTGGGCATCCATGAGAATGCTGCCTCTGGTGCAAAAAAGTAATTAAAGCGAGAGAAAGAGAGAGGTCATTAAAAGGAAGCACAGTTGTGATCTTGCGGGCATCAAAATCACCAGATGTTCTGTACACCCAAGGTGACAGTCCAGTGTTGTAACAGAGTTCCTGTATGTCCCAATCAACCAAGGCCTGATGCAGCCTAGGCCAATGTTCCAGGGCCTGCCATGACAGCAAAATAAAATAGCCAACCCTTAAAGATAACATCCCATCCTCCAAAGCACAAGAGAATTGCTATTGGAATTCGCTGGATCTAGTCTGGCGCCTAGGGGAAATTCACAAGCTCTGGAACATGCAAATAGAAGTCTCTATCAGAAGGTTGTTTACACATGCTAATATCCAAACTGGGTGCACTGTTACCATCACCCACTAGTGCATTGCTCATATTGATGAATATCATACATCACATTCATATAATATTGACACATTTATTGCCAAGGATCCCATCATCTTGTCACACACATCTATTGCTATATGGGGTTATGTGGCCCTTAGATACATTGTCGACATTGCTAAGTTAGCATTAGTTTGCTTGCCCTATGCTGCTGCTTTTGCGCACGCCTCTGCTGGAGTTTGTTTTCGCGACACTTTGCCTCTGCCCCATACACGATAACAGATTGTTTTTCATGTTCTCAGTTTTCCCTTCAATTCTGTCTGAACATAATGTGCAAGGTTGATCAACAATGTCTCTTGTTATTCTGTTCTGGTCAGTCCCTATTACCTAGACAAAACATGTTACCAACAGCTGCAATATGGAAGAATCGTGCTTTTTTTTTTTTGAAACAATTTATTTTTCCAATATCGCATGGAAGTGACAGAACATTGCAATGAAGTACAAAAGAGGAAAAAAATAAACAAAACAAATAAATAAGCAATTCTGGCAGTTCCTGACAGTGTTCATACCAAAAGAGAGTTCGTGATGCAAACGGCCAAAGCATTATGCAAACCCAACAGTACAGCCATTCCCCACAAGTTGCCGTGCCCTAACAGAGAATACGAATAAGCATGCACATTTTCCCTGCCAGCGAGCGCTTTATGTAAGGAATAGTGCTCTAACCAATGAGAGCAGTTGTCACTTTCCGCACCCAAACCAACCCCATAGTCCATCCATTCCCACCCATCCTCCCCTCGTCCCGCCACTGGAGTACTCTACCGTCAGTGCCCCCCCCCCCAAACCGACCCCACCCCACCTCCCAACACCTCCATGTGCAGTTATCCATGATTGAAGGTGTACCACTAAACGTTCTAAAAGTAACCTCTCAACCCACACCCTCAGGCACTATACCATTATCTGGCTGAGAGTTGGGGGCCTGCTTAAGCTTTTCCAAATAGGCTCTCAGAGGACCCCATATATCCTTGGGTCGGGACGTCAGAGGCATTAAACTGGAATATATCTCCGAATTAGTATTGCAGTATACTAAACTCCTGAGCCAACTCTGTAGGCTGGGAACTGCCTTCCTGCCCCAATGGATGGCGACTTCCCTTTTCGCTAGGAGGAGTCCTAATGCAGTGAATTTCCTAACCTTCAGGGGGATCTGCACTGTATATCCCAACAGCGCGATTTCGGGGAGTGGCGCCAGTGGCAGTTCTATCATTCTCCCCAAGGTGTCGTGGATCGCCCTCCAATAGGGCTGCAGATGGGGGCAGGACCATGCCAAGTGGAAAAAATCAGCATGCGGGGTCGCGCATCTCGCACAGCTATGCGGCCTGCTGGTGAAGAAGAATCGTGCTTTGATATAGCGTTGTTGCAGGTTTTTGAAACAGTCGAAGAAAGCCGTTCCATGAAGCTGAGCTCTGCTGTTCCTATGATGTAAACCCTTGCGTTTAGGTTTTCAGGTAGGGGGTCTGCTAACAACGCCTAGAGATCTATTGTTATATAAAATAACGTCTTACTGCCAAGGGGAGGGTTTTGCCTTTTTCGCAGTCTTTATAAAATGCCGACTCCTTTTGTATTCTATGGTATTGTAACAATGCTGATGATGCTAGCTTTATGCATTATGCTGCTGGTCATGGTTCGCATACTGTTTTATGAATCACTATAGTCAAAAAAACGATTTGAACGTATTAAGTGACTCTGATTATTCATATTGTGGACAAGTACGAGAGAGAGAAAGATAGTCTTGTTCCCGCGACTCTGAGGTGAGTCGGGAGTGCTCGTGTTCTGGGTTGTCAAAACATTCATAGCTTCTTGATATTTGAAGGAGACCAAATGACACACTGTTGCTAGTTGGTTGGGATTTTGGGTACTAAGGTGGTAGGAGGAACAACCCTATTTACTGAGTTACTGTTTTTTTGTGCATAGTTCTGTGTATGAGCAGATTCCCCGCAACACTATGATAGTAAATTGTTTTTAAAAAAAAATGCAAATTATCTCGTTAGTTATTAGTTAAAGGATTGCAAAATGTATCAAGTCATCTAGAAGTTACCTTGGGTATATTAAAATTGACAACTACACCTCTTCCATCAAGTTACTATTGAGTGACGTGCATTAATGTGACATATGCTCAATTTTAACCTATGTTTATAGATATGAATACATATTTGAAAAAACATCTTTACTACATATATGTTAATTCAATACATACATGTTATAGTAGGCATGTTTATGGGTTTCTGTATATGGGTGTTTAGCTTCTTTGTAGGACAACAAAATAAGTTATTTACCTGTAACTTGTGTTTTCCAGTCTTGGTATCTTTCATAGATACACATACTTGAATCATTGCCCGTGAAAGTGGAAGTCCCACTGTATCATAATACCGCAGTATGTATCACTACCATAGGATCTAATGAGAATGAATAATCACTTAGATAGCCTATCTTAGTCCCTTTTGTTTTTTATTTTTTTTAAAGGACCAAACTTCAAGCCTTTACCAATCAGGCAATAGCACTCTCCAGAATAGTCCCAAGAGAGGCTGATTCCCTCAGACTTTCAAGCAGTTGTGGGAATAAAATAATCCCAAGCCATAAAAAGAGCCTTTCAGGGGAGGAGGGTGGGTAGCATGTGAATCTATGAAATATACCAATACTGGAGCACTGAACGTAAAGGTAAGTATTTAATTTTCTTCTCCAGTATTGGATTATTCATAGATTCACATGCTTGAATCAGAGTGGCAAGCTGTTCTTGAATTGAATATTTTATACAATAAGTATCCCTTGTGGATGGTGGGTAAAATTTCAACGTGTAAATGCATTAACACGTTATATATATATATATATATATAAAATAAACTTATAGTATACAACAATACTCAAATCTGGTAAATATACATATATAATAAAAGACATGAAAAAAAGCTGCACCTGTAAATAATTATACATAGATACAACAAAAGAGGCTCACTTTATTGGAATAGATGTTGTAACACTGCCTGTCCCGTGGCTGCATCACTACTCTGTGCCGATTTCAGGCAACAGTGCTGAGTGAAAATATGGGTGCTCTGCCACGCACGGCACAGAACATTTTGTCCAGAGGAACAGCAGCAAACAGGCAGCCAAAGTGGACACTGCCCTCGTTGAGTGCGCCTTTGTTTTTGCTGTGAGTGGCTTGCCAGCCTTGGAGTGGTAAAACTGGATTGCGACAGAGATCCACCTTGTGAAGGCTGCCTTTGTGACTGAAGAACTTTGTTAAGATTGTCCATAACATACTAATAGATGATCATTTTTCCACAGCAGTTTAGTACAATGCAGGTAAAACTTAATGCATCTTTTAATGTCGAGCCTATGCAGAGATCTTTCTGCTGGTGATGTTGGATTTGGGAAAAAGGTTCTTAGTAGGATGAGTTCATTAAGATGGAACTGAGATAGGATTTTGGGAATATATTTGGGATTTGTTCTAAGGAGTTTCCATTGAAGCATAAGGCAGGAGACTGTTGTGAAAGCCTGTATTTCGCTCATTCTTCTAGCTGAAGTGAGCATCAACAGAAAAGGAGTAGTTTCTTACCTGTAACTCCAGTTCTGTAGTAGGGGTATCTCTGTTATAGTCATAATCTATGAATAGTCCCGCCCATTTGCGGGGACCCCGGAGCAATCAAAATCTCTCTTAAGCTGTCCTGCATTTGCAAACCTGCAAAGACACTTAAGAGACAGACAAAAATAATACAGCCTAATAACAACACGGCTGCACTGGCCAGCACTTCCTCTGAAGTGAACACAAAAGCCAAAATAAAGTTTAAATGTCATTTTTATTCACATCTGACATGTTCCTTTATTGTATCACACTCCCTTCACCAAAATCCCTTTAAACAATAGAGAGGAAGGGGTGGACAGACAAGCCCTATAGGCTGTCATTATGTGTCTGCTAAAGGGATACCGTGCCTTTAAGAAACTCTCCAGAGACCCCCGGTATCCCAGGATGCACAGCCCAAGCAAGTTACTTTCAGTTCTTTTTGAAGGTGTATAACAACAGGCCTGATACTGTCAGAATTACTCCACCGGGGAGGAGGGAGGGTCGCTTATGACTATAACAGAGATACCCCTACTACAGAACTGGAGTTACAGGTAAGAAACTACTCCTTCTGTAGTAGGGGATCTCTGTGTATAGTCATAATCTATGAATAGAATGGCAAGCCCATCCCAACCAACAAACAGCGGTGGAGTAAGAACCAAACACCAACAAATCACTGTGCAAACAAATTCCTCAGCGAAGCCTGTCCAACCTGGGCATCTGCCCTAGCATCAGAGTCCAGACAGTAATGCTTTGTAAACGTATGGACCGACTTCCAGGTGGCAGCCTTACAAATGTCAGCAATTGGAACATTCCTAAGCAAAGCTGTAGTAGCTGCTTTGCCCCTAGTCGAATGCGCTGTAGGCTTACCCCCTAACGTCTTATTAGCTTTCTGATAACAAAGCTGAATACAGGACACAATCCATCTAGAGATGGACTGTTTTGCGGTAGCTAGACCAGTTCTTACTGAACCATAATTTACAAACAGTTGATCCGACCTGCGGATGTCTTTTGTCTTATCTAGATAGAATTTCAACACCCTACGCACATCTAGTGAATGCAGAGACCTCTCCGCCGGAGAGGAGGGATGCTGAAAAAAAGTAGGCAAAGTTATCATTTGATTTACATGGAAATCAGATATCACCTTAGGCAAAAATTTAGGATGAGTACGCATCACTACTTTAGACGCATGGAATACAGTATACGGCTCTTGACAACACAGAGCCTGAATCTCACTTACCCTCCTGGCCGATGTAATGGCCACAAGGAAGGCAGCCTTCCAGGACAGATGCTGCAAAGAAGCCTTATGAATAGGCTCAAAAGGCTCCCTCATCAATCTGGACAACACCACGTTCAATTCCCATGGTGGAGAAGGTCGTCTAACAGGGGGAAACACCTTACGCAAACCCTCCAAAAAATCTTTAATCACAGGGATTTCAAAAAATGAGGTTTGGGAAGGGCCCTTTCTGTACGCAGTCAAAGCTGCAAGATGAACTTTAATAGACTGAAAATAAAGCCCAGATTGAGCTAACTGCAGCAGATAAGGCAAAATAACATCTTTACAGGATGTAGGGTCAATGTCCTTTGCCTTGCACCATAAGCAGAATCTCTTCCACTTATAGGCGTAAGAAGTCCTCGTAGACGGCCTCTTCGCCGCTTTCAAGATCTCCATACAGTCCTGAGGTAGGTTCAAGTGTCCATACTGTACTAGCTCAGGAGCCATGCTGCCAAACTCAAGGATGAGAGATTGGGGTGGACCATCTGTCCTCCGAACTTCGTGAGAAGGTCCGGCCGACACGGCAGGCGCCGGTGTGGCAGGACAGACCGGTGAAGAAGGTCGGTGAACCACCATTGCCTCGGCCACTCCGGAGCAATCAGGATCATCCTGGCTCTGGATTGCGACAGCTTGATCAGCACCGCAGGAATCAGGGGAATGGGTGGAAAGGCGTAGAGAAAGCTGTTGGACCAGCTGATCCATAGGGCATTCCCCAGTGTCCCTGGTTGGTAGTACCTGGACGCGAAGTCGCGGCATTTGCTGTTTTCCGCCGTAGCGAACAGATCGATATCCGGAGTGCCCCACTCTGCGAAGACGTCTCTTAGCACGTCGTCGTTTAGCACCCACTCGTGATTTTCTTGAACGAGCCTGCTGAGTGCATCGGCTTGGGCATTCTGCACTCCCGGCAGATGGGTTGCCGTGATCGTCAGGTTCCTGGCCACCAGCCAATTCCAGATAGTCTGTGCCTCCCGAGACAGCGTGCGTGACCGGGAGCCCCCCTGCTTGTTGAGGTAGTACATGGTAGTAGTATTGTCCGTCTGAACAAGCAGGGAGTTCGTCGTGAAGGAGGGATGGAACGCCTTCAGGGCCAAGTGTACTGCTCTGAGTTCCAAAAAGTTGATGTGGTAAGTCATCTCCGTCTGCGACCAGATCCCCTGAATCTGAAGAGGGCCCGAATGCGCTCCCCAGCCCTGGAGAGACGCATCGGTCACTATGGTCTGGACCGGAATATCCTTGTGGAAAGGAGTCCCCTTGCAAACATTCTCTGAGGAGCACCACCATTTCAGAGATTGGAGAGCGTGTTGGGACAGATGAATCTTGTCCTCCCAACGCCCCGCCTCTGGTCCCATTGATCCTCCAGACATTCCTGCAGAGGCCTCATATGCAGACGTGCATTGGGGGTGAGAAAGATGCATGAAGCAATCGACCCCAGCAAGGAAGACACCGTCCTCACTGTAGGAGAGTGGGCTGAGAGGAGGTGCAGGGCCTTCCCACGGATCGATAAGCGTCTCTCCTCCAAAGGACACACGCTTGCGTTCAAGGTATTGACTGAGGCCCCCAAGTACTGGAGACACTGCACAGGGATCGGCACTGACTTCGACATGTTGATGTGCAGTCCCAGGCGATGCAGCAAGGCAGCTGTCCTGTTGAAGAGACACTGGGCTTCCCGGTACGTGGAGGCTTTGATCAGCCAGTCGTCCAGGTATGGATACACAAACACCTTGCTCTTCCGCAAGTGTGCCGCCACCACTGCCATGCACTTGGAGAACGTCCGTGGGGCCGACTTCAGACCAAACGGGAGTACTGTATACTGGTAATGGTTGTTGCCTACCAGAAACCTCAGGAACTTGCGATGCTTTAGTGCGATCGGCACATGGAAGTAAGCGTCCTGCAGATCTATGGCGCACAGCCAGTCTCCTCGATGCAACTGAGGGTAAATCTGATGCAGGGACAACATACGGAACTTTTCTCTGCGGATCCACTTGTTTGCTTGACGCAGATCCAGAATAGGCCTGAACTCGTTTTTGTCCTTTTTTCTGACTAGAAAGAACCTGGAGTAAAGACCTTTTCCTTTTTGCCTCAAAGGAACAGCTTCTATGGCCTTCTTTGCCAACAGAACGTCCGCCTCCCGCTGGAGCTCCCGTACCATGTAGGGAGAGCGCACTGGTGGAATCTGTGGAGGCGGGCTGGTGAAACGAAGACTGTATCCATTGCAAACAATATTCAGCACCCACTTGTCCTGAGTTATTGTCCTCCACTCTGCCAGGTAGTGTTGAATACTTCCCCCCACCGGAGCGGGTAACGGATGAGGGGGAAGTGACCCTTCAGGGCTTCGACCCGGCCGGGCCTTTGTTCCCCGACGAGGATTGATGCTGTCCTCTGCCCCTCTGGCGCTTCTGAAAGGACTGCCTCGGGAACTGTTGTTGCTGTTGCTGGGGCTGTAGCTGGTGACCCGACTGACGCCCTTGACCCCTTTGCTTGGAATAGCGCCTGCCCGAGGAGCGGAAGGCCCTCCTCTGCTCCCTGGGCCTCTCCAGCCCCACTGCCTTCAGGGTTTCTGCCTCGGCCTTCATGCGGGCCATCTCGTCATCCGCATGAGACCCGAACAGCGTCGTGCCGGAGAACGGCAAATTGGCAATCTTCTGCTGCGCCTCAGGCTTGAGCGGCGTCAGCCGTAGCCAGGAATGCCTCCTCATGTGTATGCCGTGGCAGTACCCATGGGCCGCCAGCAACGATATATCCCCCGCCGCACTGATGATCTGGTTCGAGACCATCATGCCCTCGTTCAGCACCTCCTGAAAGTCCTCCCTCTTCTCTCTAGGCAGGGAGGCAGCGAACTGTTGCAGGGAGTCCCAAAGAGACCTGTCATAGCGACCCAACAGAGCGGAGGCGCAAGCGGCCTTCATCGTAGCGGCCGACGTGGAGCACATCCTCCTCCCCAAGGAGTCCATCTTACGACTCTCCTTATCTGGAGGGGCCGTGGACGAAGGCGTCGTAGAGTGTTGCTTACGAGCCGCCGACACAATGACAGAGTCCGGGGGAGGATCCACCCTGAGGAACGCCGGGTCCGAGTCCGGGGCCCTGTACTTTTTCAGCAGTCTCGAGGGCGCCGGTTTCACCACGGCCGGCGTCAAGAACACCTCCATTGCAGGCTCCTCCAACCCCGGAACCAACGGGAGGAGGGCGCGACAGATGAACCTTACGCAAAGTCTCAAAGATCACAGAGGTGGTGGGAATAGGGGTTGTTACTGATATTCCCAACTTCGCCGCCCCCCTCATCAGCACCTCCTGGAAAGTGGCAATGTCATCCACTGGAGAGACGCGGGTAGGAGGCGTCTCCGACAGCGAGGGAGAGAACCTGTCAGCCTCAGAAGAGTCCGTGCCCCTCGAGCCTCTGGAACGAGACCGGTATCTCCGTCGTCCATGTCCAGAGCGAGTGGAAGATCTGCGCCTACTCCGTGACCACCTGCGAGGACGAGAGCTAGATCTCTGCCTGTGGGGATCCTTCGGGGGCAGCGGCCGTGGCTGCGGTGGAGATGCAGGCCGCGGAGGCGCGGGAAGAGGCAGCGGAGGAGGGGGAGGAGGAGGAGAAGGAGGAGGAGCAGGCGCCGGTAGAGGATCCGGCAGAAGAGCAGGCGCAGGAGGCAGCGGAGGCCGCTGAGGCCGCAGCGGGGACAGATGTTCCGAAGCCCCATCACTCCTTGCAGGAGAGCCCGCACCATCACTGTCCGGGCTCTCGGCCACCCTTCTCTTCTTGGAGGGCCTGTCCCGTGTTGAAGTCACCGACGGGGAACGCCCTCGTCTCCCCGATCCCCGACTGGAGATCGTAATCACTGAGGACGTGTTCCCCGATGTCCTCGACGTCGACCTCGTCCGGCGTCTCTTGGCCGGTCGTCGCCCCCTCGACGTCGAACGCCGTCTTGAAGTCGAGCGCCCTCTCGACGTCGAACCACGCCTCCTTGACGTCGAACCATGCTTCCTCGACCTCCGTTGCTTCGACGTCGACCTCTGGTGCCTCGACGGCGACCTGTGGCGCCTCGACGTCGACTTCCGGTGCCTCGACGTCGACTTCTGGTGCCTCGACGTCGACTTCCGGTGCCTCGACGTCGACTTCCGGTGCCTCGACGGCGACCTGTGCCTCGACGGCGACCTGTGCCTCGACGGCGATCTTCTCCGGCGCCGGGATCTCGGCGTCGACTCCGTCAGCGTCGAGCCATGGGTCGACGGCGAAGGCGGTGAGTGCAGACCGCCACGGGGCTCAGCACGACGTCGATGGGGTGTCGACGTCAGCGACGGCGACCCGGTCCCGGGTCTCGCCGGCCCCTCTCTCGACGTCGAACGCCGAGGCTGCTGCGACCCAGAGCCCTGGATCGACTGCGAACATACCGGTGCCTTCTCCCTCGCCGTCGACGCCTTCGACGCCGAACGCGACCTACCAGCCGGTAGGCGCCGTTTCTGCTCCCTGCTCTGCCCGGAGGTCCCTCCAGGGGCTGAAGCATGGGCGGAGGAGGGGGAATGAGACCCTCCATGCCCCGAAGTCCCACCGGTCCTCTGCTGCTCCTGACCCTGAAGACGAATCTTCTCCCTGTCCCTCAGGGTCCTTTTGGAAAAGTTTTTACAGATGACACATGTAGCTGGGACATGTGAGGACGACAAGCAGAGGATACAAACATCATGTGGGTCCGTCTTGGCCTTTTTCCTCCCTCACTCAGGGCATATATCGAACAAAGCCATGCTAAGAGTGGGCCAAAACTGCTCCAGATTGCAGGCAGTAGTAGATAAAGGCTCTAGACGTCGAATGAAAACACTATTTATCCAAAAAATCCAACTCATCAAATAAACCACCCAAAAGGGTAGAGCTCAAGCTCCAGGGTCCTGCTAGCAGGAGCCGGAAAAAAGAACTGAAAGTAACTTGCTTGGGCTGTGCATCCTGGGATACCGGGGGTCTCTGGAGAGTTTCTTAAAGGCACGGTATCCCTTTAGCAGACACATAATGACAGCCTATAGGGCTTGTCTGTCCACCCCTTCCTCTCTATTGTTTAAAGGGATTTTGGTGAAGGGAGTGTGATACAATAAAGGAACATGTCAGATGTGAATAAAAATGACATTTAAACTTTATTTTGGCTTTTGTGTTCACTTCAGAGGAAGTGCTGGCCAGTGCAGCCGTGTTGTTATTAGGCTGTATTATTTTTGTCTGTCTCTTAAGTGTCTTTGCAGGTTTGCAAATGCAGGACAGCTTAAGAGATATTTTGATTGCTCCGGGGTCCCCGCACATGGGCGGGACTATTCATAGATTATGACTATACACAGAGATCCCCTACTACAGAAGCTACCTTTCAAGTGAGAAACTCGAGATACACTCTGTGTATAAGTTCAAATGGAGGTTTCCTAAGTTGAGAGAGGACCACATTGAGATGCCATTCCAGGGGAGAATCTCGTACCGTAGGTTTTCTGAACAGCCCATTCATGAAATGTTTTATATTCTTGTGAAGCAGAGCGAAAGCGGGAAGAGCGTCTATATCTCAATATTGCAGCAAGATGCACCTTGACGGAGAAATGCACCAAACCTGATCAAGCAAGCGAAAGGAAAGAAGGCAGAATCTGCTCAGAAGATGCCTCTAACAGGTTGGATTGCTGAGACCATATGCAGAATATTTTCCATTTTAATTTGTAAGTTTTGATGGTGGCTTAAGCTCTTGCTTAGGACAGAATATCCCTCCAATCCTGACGGAGATTCAAATCTCAGAATTCGTGGAATTCAGGAGCCATGCAGATAAGTGGAGAGAGGCTGAGGCCAGGTACAGAACTTGGTACTTGCTCATTGTCAAAAGAGCTGCCGCTGGCCTAGGCGAATGGGATTGGACTCGGATAGCAGGAGAAGCTCTGTGAGCCAGTGCTGTCTCGGCCACTTGGGAGAAATCAAGATGAGGGGACAGCGTTTCCGTTTCATATTGTTGAGAACCTTTGTTATTAGTGGGAATGGGGGAAAAGTGTATGCATAGATCCAGGACCATCTATTCAAAAAGACATTCCCCCACGACCCTGGGAGGGGGTACCAAATGGCGCAGAACTGGCATTTGGTATTCTTCTTGGTCGCAAAGCAATCCAGTGCTGGCTGCCCCATACTGGGAATATTTTGTTCACCTCCGACTGATTCAATTCCCATTCGTGACATCCGTCCTTGGCTCTGCGGAGTGTGTCCGTCAAGGTTTTGCTTATGCAGGATATATGATTGGCTCTCAGAGATCTTGTGAGTTGCGAGTCAAGTCTAGAGCTGTTGGGCTCCCAAGAGAATGTTGGTGATCTTGTGCCCCTTTGCTTGTTAACATAATGCATGCTAGTCATATTGTCTTTACTTACATGCATGGATGACCCTGCTATCCTTGACAGGAACACTTGGGAGGGTGAGAAAGCTGGCTTTCAATTAGGCAGTTGATATGCATTGTTTTCTGAAGCGCAGACCACTTTGCTTCTATTTGTAGGTCTTGGAGATGACCACCCCAGCCTTCCACAGAGGCAACTGTGGTTATGACAAAGTTGGGCATTTGTGGGAAGAACATTAGGCCCTGCATGAGGCCCTTCGAGAGATTGGAGATCTGATACCACCACGCTAGCGTCTGCACCATCCTTTGGGTGATGTTTATTAAGTCGTTGAAAGACTCTTCTGTCTGGATCCACTGTTTCTGAAGTTCCTCTTCTAATGGTCTCATTTTCATGCGTGTCAGAGACCATATTTACTCCAGAGGACTTCATGCCCATCAGTGACCTATATAAGTGCACTGAAACAGACTTTCTTCTGGAAAGCTTGACGGAGTGATGTGCTATGCTTTGTTTTCGGTCCTTCGAGATAAAAGTTTTGTTTTTGATTGTATCCAGGTTGGAGCCTAGAAACAATATCCTTTTTTGTGAAGCAGTTGTTGACTTTTGATGATTGACAGCGAGACCAATTTACGAAAAAGAGTGAGCAAGCTTTTGTGGCTTTGGATGCTTAAGTTGGTGTTGGAGCTTTTAGCAGCCAAACGTCCAGATCGGGAAATACCTGATGACCTTTCTTTCTGAGAGTGGCTGCTACTGGAGCAAGGCATTAGGTGAAAATGAGGGGAGCTGACTTGTGGCCGAATAGAACTCTGAACTGGAATCCGGGAACTGGCTACGGTACAACAAAAGATATTTGGGGTGTTTGGGATGAATGGGAATTTGGAAGAATGTATCCTATTAGTTCAGAGTCGTTATATAATATCCTTGGTTGAGGAGGTGCAGAATGTTGGAGAGAGTGACTATGCAGAATGATTTGAATTGGTCTCCATTCCTCCGATTTCTTTCTGATTAAGAAAAAAGAAAGTAAAAACCCATGCCCTTCTGGATGAACGGAACTTTTTCGATTGCTCCCTTGACGAACATGATGAGGGCTTCTTTTTAGGTCAAGCCCGAGTCAGCGCGCATGCGCTGCTCTGTGAGACTTGCTGTAGTAAGGTATTGAAGAGAAGCCACACCCACTCTGCTCATATTTTTCATTGGCTTGTGTCCTTGTCCTTCATAAATGCTGGCTTCTGAATCTGTAATTAGGTTGTTAGTCCCTCAGTACGGCCATGTCTTCATTTGTAACCTCCCATGGCTACTGGCCCCTTTACTTTGGTTGTTACACAGTAGGTCTTTTAAAGTCTCTAAGCACTACTTTCTTTAATGAGTTCTTCCTACTGCAGGTGCGACATGCTTTCAGCGCGCAGTGCGCGCTTTCACTTTTTTTAAGCAGCGCGCTTGTGCTCTATCTTATATAATGTTTTTGGCTTAAAAAATGTCAGCCACGCCATTAACACTGCTCACGCCATAATTATTTTTTTCTCAAAACACTGGTTTTAAGCCAGGCTTTATTTTTTTTTCCAATGCGATAAAGCTTTAGGTTTGAGAATGGCGGCCACACGGCTCACCCAAATCAATCAACACACTGTCAACAATAGTGCCCGCAGGGCTCGCAGTCCCTAATCCCTCCCGCCTGTTCCGCCCCAGGTGCTGCACTTTAAGTTTCAGCACAGCGCACGCTTTTATATTAACAGTACCTGTGCCGTGCTTAATGTTTTAGCAGGCGTCTGATTTTATCAGTGTTTTTTTCATCATTAGCATGGCACCCACTTCACGGGACGCCATAAGCCTTACTTTTCTCTGCACATGCGCTGCACTTTATATTTCAGTACAGCACCCGCTTTTTGTCCCTGTGCTGCCAGTCTTCGGATTTAGGGACTTTTTAATGAGGCAACAGTCCAGGCCGGGTTTCTGTAGAAAATGAAAGTATTCATGCAGCTGTTCAGTATCTCCTGATGGCATGACAAGTTCTGTTCTTCCTTCAATTGTATAACTCCTGCTTAAAACGACCTGTTTACGGCGTTGCCTGCATCTGCTCACAGTAAGTATACATTTTTACACTTTGTATTTTTTTCTAGCACTGCGCCTCAGTGCTTTCAGATGCAGATTTGCTTGCTTCTGTCCCAGTACCTAAAGCAGCAACAGCCAAACATCCGTGACTTTTCTTCTACCCCAGTGTCTTTTAAAAAAAATAAAAAAAACATTTAACATCAGCCCTCCCAGGCTCTTCTGCCTCCTTCCCCCACTCCTAAGGTCCTACAGCGTCCTGGGCTCTAGCTCTTCAGGAAGATTAACGATTTCAGCAACAACTCGGACTCTTGTAGAAGCTGCTTCCTCTAACTGCAGTAATCCAATGCAATAAGTACACAACAGATTTCGCAAGACTGACTAGAAAGGCTGGAAGCAGTGGAAATTCTTAATTGAAAATTAGTGACCATCACGCTTGTCTTTCCATGTGTCAGCATTGTATTATTGCACTGCCGGCCGGTTCCAGTGTGTTAAGGTAACCATGTTGTTCCTGCTTTCATTTCACGAACTTTAGTCTCCTTAATTAGTCCTCTACATATGCGCACATATGTATGTGCGCGTCCCATCCTAGTGCTGAAGTCTGCCTGCGTGCACATCTTTAGGATAAGCAGAAAGTCCACCAAGGCACTCGGTCAGCTGCCATTTGCTCCATTCATTCGGCTGCCTCCTCTTTCCTCACGGCTTGTTAGTCAAGACTTTTGATAGATCTCTCATGCAGTTTCCCATTTAAATAATTCAAATATCTTTCTTTCAGAAGCTAATTGGGTAAAATTGGGTTGTTTGCATCTGTTTAAAGCAACACGTATTGCGAAAGTGTGTTTTGGCATTTCTAAAGAATGACAACAGTGTTGATGTCGAAGGAAATTGATGCAAAGGTGAAATCTGAGGAGCAAGGAAGGGGCGTGAAAGGTTAATATAGGACATTGTATTGCCACCTCAAAGAAGTAATTACTGCATTTTGCAGCTTTCACTCATCTCTATATCACTCCAGTTACTTCGCAGTTGTAAATATGCTAGAATGAAACAAATTTAAAAATGGCTGTAATAAAGCCTAGAATGAAAATGGAAGGCATATATCGCTTCAGGTAAAAACTCAATCAATGAGGGAATTGTAAGCACGCTACTCACCAGTGAGGGTCTCAATGCGCTGAAGGTGGGGTGGGGCGCAGATCCTTTCAGCCAAAGAGCCGGGTCTTGAGGGTCTTCCTGAAAGTGTTCAGGTTGGAGGAAGAGTCTGATGTCTGCCAGTAGCTTGTTAGAGGCTCTTGCTGCAATGTGGGAGAACGATCTTCCGCCTGCTCTGTGGATGTGAGGGGTTTCACCCAGTGCAAGGTTGGCAGATCGGAGGTTTCTTTTGGGTACGTGGAAGTTTGTTCTGTCGTTGAAGTATTTGGGTCCGTTGATGTGTAGGCATTTGTAGGCGTGAGTGAGGATTTTGAAGGTGATTCTCTTCTCCACAGGGAGCCAGTGGAGTCTCCGCAGGTGTCGGCTAATATGTTTGTTCCGGGGGATGCTGAGGATGAGTCTGGCTGCAGTGTCTGTATTGTCTGAAGTTTGCAGAGAATGGACTTGTTGACGCCGGCGTAGAGAGCGTTTCCATAGTCCAGTCTGCTGGTGATGAGTGACTGGGTGACTGTATTCCTTGACTCCGGGGGGATCCATTTGAAGGTCTTTTCAAGGATGCGGAGGGTGTTGAAGCAGCTGGAGGCGTTCACCTGTCAGTCAATGGTGAGTGATGAGTCGAGTACGATGCCGAAGTTTTTGGCGTGGTCTGAAGGGGTAGGTGGGCTTCCGAGGGCGGTGGGCCACCAGGTGTTGTCCCATGCTGAAGGGGTGGTTCCGAGGACGAGGACTTCTGTCTTCTCGGAGTTGAGGTTTAGGCAGCTGTTGGTCATCCAGACTGCGACGCCTTGCTTCCTTTCTGGAACTTCGGTTTTGCAGTGGTGGTATCTCTGGTGAGGGAGAGGATGAGCTGGGTGTCGTCGGTGTAGGATGCGATGTTGAGGTCGTGCTGTCGGACGATGGCTGTGAGGGGGGCCATGTAGACATTGAAGAGGGTCGGGCTCAGTGATGACCCCTGAGGGACTCCGTAGGTGATTTCCGTGGGGGCGGAGAGGAAGGGTGGTAGTCTGATCCTTTGGCGTCTTCCAGTGAGGAATGATCTGATCCAGTCCAGGGCGGTCCCTTGTATGCCAGCTTCGTGTAGTCTGGCGATTAGAGTGCAGTGAGAGATGATGTCGAAAGCTGAAGACAGGTCGAGGAGGATGAGGGCTGTGGAGTGGCCTTGGTCAAGGAGGGTGCAGATATCGTCTGTTGCGGCGAGTAGGGCGGTCTCGGTGCTTTGGCTGCTGCGGAATCCGGATTGAGAAGGGTCGAGGACGGCGTTCTCTTCGATGAACCGTGTCAGTTCTCTGTTGACTGCTTTCTCTGCTTCTTTGGCTGCGAAGGGGAGGAGTGAGATGGGCCGGTAGTTCTTGAGGTCGGTGGGGTCAGCCGTGGGCAACTTGGGCAGGGTCCTGACTTCGGCGCGCTTCCAGCTGTCTGGGAAGGTGCCTGTTGTCAAGGTGGTGTTGATGGTCCGTTGTATTTCAGGCGCAATGGTGTCTGCGGCTCTGTGGTAGATGTGCGGTGGGCAGGGGTCGTGGGGGCCCGAGTGGATGCCTTTCACGGTTGTCGCGGTGTCCTCGGTCGTGATTGGAGTCCAGCCGGCGATGGTGGGCTAGCTGGTGTCTCTGGGGGGTGGAAGGGGTGGGGGTGTGACGTCTTGCGGGTGGTCGACGAAGTTGTCATAGAGTGTTCTGATCTCGAGGTGGAAGTAGGTCCCAAGCTTGTCGCAGAGGTCTTGGGACGAGGTGATGTCTGTGGCTTCAATGCATGGGTTGGTGAATTCCTGAATGACAGTGAAGAGTTCCTTGGAGTTGGTGCCGTTGGTGAGTATTTTGCTGTGGATGAAGTTCCTTTTGGTTGTTCTGATTTGGTTGTGGTAGTCCGTCATAAAATTCTCTCTTTCGGTCTATTGACTAGCTTCACTGTGAGTGACAGCATTCTGTTCTTCCACAAGGAGCATATTGACACAGTTGTTTTGTTCAGTGCCAGGAACTACTGTGGCAATGTGTACTTTATGAGAGAAAAAAAAAGTTTGCTTTTGCCAATGTTTGTTGTAATGGTGAGGGCCCGGAAGCTTCCGCACCAATAAGGTTTTACAAAAATCATGCCAAAACAAGTCACGCATTGACAAAACAAAAAGAGTGACCAACAATTTCAGACCTACTGGCTTTACCAATGCTTGTTTTATTTTTATATTTTCCATTATCTTATTAAAACTGGTTACACTAATTTTCCATTGTGAATATTTTTGGGAAATACTATTATACATCAAAAGATTATACTAAATGATGCTGCAAAGAAACAGTACCTTAAAATTTACAGTAGTAAAGCATTATCAATCTTGCATTCAAGCTTCTGCAAATATTTGCATCTAACCAGACAGCATTCTAGGAGCACTATACATAGCCTCATATTGCTAAACATTGAAAACGTGTGTACACTTTTTTTTTTTTTTTTTTACTGGAACCACTGTCAGTAGTGCAGTCTGAGCTTACAACATTTACTTAGAGCACTCACCCTAATAATAAAGGCTTTCAACAATGAACCATAAATACAAGTTTGAACAGCATTAACACATGAACACAAATATTACCTTAACTGCAGGCAATGCCTTACTCTGATCCATAATGTGGTACTGTAAACTGGCAGCCAAAGGGTTTGTGCCGCAGGGGGTTGGGCCTACTTGTCCCAAGGACAAAATACACAAGAAAACCTGTTGTCCTTGATCCCAAACAATATGTCCCGGGCGTCAGGTTATAGGAAGTACACATCCCTGGCCTTGCTTCTTGGAGATCGATAGTGAACCAGGCAGCTTTCTGGGGCGTTGTTTGCTGGGGCTGCGGGGCGAACTTGTCTGCACAGTTGGAGATTCAAGTGTGGAGTCCTCTGGCTGCAGTGTTTGCGTCGGGTGCCCAGGTGGGGTTGTCTCAGGTGAGGGTGGAGTTCGGTTGCTCGTCGGTGACCTTGCTCCAGTTCCTTTGTGGTGGGCAGGGGGAGAGGGGGGTTTGTTTTGGTGCCTTGGGTTTGTTGCCGGTGAAGTGCACGCAGTGGTGCGCGGTATATGATGGTTGCATAGTGTGGTTGAGGCGGACGCTGTTGCCTGTGGCGAAGATGGGGTTGAGGGTTTGTCCTGCTCTGTGTGTGGTGAAGAGTTGGTTGAGTCCTATGTCGGCGAGCTGTCACGGAGGGTGGTGGAGTTTGGGTTGCTGGGTTTGTTGAGGTGGAAGTTGATGTCTCCAATGAGTATGAAGTTCATTGATGCGATGGCGTGGGGTGCGATGAAGTCGTGATGATTGTGGAGAAGGGTGTCTGGGTCTGTAGAAAAGGGTTCCTCGGAGTGTGCTGTTAGGGCTGGTCCGAAACTGGAAGTGCAGGTGTTCGGCGGCAGGGAAGGTTTCGCTGGAGGTGGTGAAGCGGAGGGTGCTTTTGTGGGCGATAGTGAGCCCCCTCCATGGTGGTTGGGACAGTCCTTCCTCTGGTTCTTGTATTCGTCCTGGATGGCAGTGTTGATGTCGGGGGCAGAGGCGGCATTGGTCCAGGTCTCCGTGAAGAAGGCTATGTCGGGCGACAGAGATTCGAGTAGGTTCCAGATCTCCATGGAGTGTTTGTGTAAGGAGCGCACGTGAAGGAGGATGCATCTGAGGGCGTGTGTGGTTCCGGGGGTCGGGGTGGAGGAAAAAGTCTGACGGCAGTGGTGGCGGGAGAACTGGCCGTGGGTCGAGGCCTGTTGGCAGTGTAGGAGTCTTCTGGGGTTGAGTGCGAGGAGGGCGGAGTTGTCGTAGAGGCGAGAGGTCGTGGATCCAGGGTTCCTGGCGTTGGTCGTGGATGGGCCAGATGGGCGTGCCGCTGCGCAAAGGCCGCCATTAAGTAGGGGAGGGGGGGGGCGGGACAAGAGGTAGGGGCCCGGGAGCGGGGGCTGTATCGGGGGAAGGGGCCGCAGGGGCAGCAGCGACAGGAAACTAGCTTTAGTACTGAAAGAGTGATACTGGATTTTTCTAGGAAGCGAAAAGGGAAATGCTACTTACCAGTATGCATCTGTTCTTGGCATGTAGAGCTGCAGATCTACACACTATACATAGATCGCCATCTGGTGTTGGGCCCCGGATGTTTGCACTTGTTTTTGTCCTGGAAAGTCTTTGGAAGTCACGAGGTATGTGACTCCTCCTTTGCATCATAGTGCGCATGGGCATCGGTTCCATCCTCAGATTGTTATTCGCCAGCAGGGAAATGATGGAGCTTTGTAAGAAACAGGAAAGATGCGCATGTATGCTGCATCTAAATAAGATAATACTGGAACAGATAAAGGTAGCCGGGGAGGCGGGTGGACGTGTGTAGATCTGCAGCTCTACATGCCAAGAACAGATGCATACTGGTAAGTAGCATTTCTCGTTCAAAGCATATGAGCTGCAGATTACACACTATGCATAAATTGTATAGCAGTACCCACCCCTAGCGGCGACCACCAGTATCTGCTGCAGTAGTTTAAAATAGTGTTTTGAGTACAGCCTGGCCCACACTAGCTTGTTGTTTACTTTGCACATCTACACAATAGTGTTTTGTGAATGTGTGCAGTGTAGACCATGTAGCTGACTGCAGATATCATCTACGGGAATGTTCCCTAAAAATGCCATTGAAGCCCCTATCTTTCGTGTAGAGTGGGCTTTAGGAGGAACAGATAATGTACGTTTTGCTTTGTGGTAGCAAATTTGTATGCATTTAACAATGCACCCAGCTATCCCAGATATCGATATGGGGTTGCCTTTGTGTGGTGGTGAGAAAGACACGAATAGTAGTTTGGTCTTACGAAAGGGTTGTGTTCTCTCGATGTAGTAAAGCAATGCTCTTTTGACATCTAAGGTGTGCAGAGCTCTTTCTGCAACTGCTTGTGGCTGTGAGAAGAATACGGGCAGCTCCACAGATTGATTGGGGTGGAAGGGAGAAATGACTTTAGGAAGGAATTTAGGATTAGTTCGGAGAACAACTTTATTATGATGCATCTGCAGAAAGGGTTCCTGAATGGTTAGTGCTTGTAGTTCACTGACTCTTCGTAGAGAAGTAATGGCTACTAGGAAAGCAGTTTTCCATGTTAAGAATTGTAACTCCCATTTATGTAGAGGTTCAAATGGAGGCCTCATTAGTCTTGTGAGAACAATGTTTAAATTTCACACAGGTGAAGGTGGTACTCTGGGGGGAATTATTCTTTTGAGGCCTTCTATAAAGGCTTTTATGGCAGGTACTCTGAAAAGTGATAGATGCTGTCTATTTTGTAGATATGCTGCTTTGGCAGCAAGATTCAGTCTAATAGACGTGTAGGCTAAGTTGCATCTTTGGAGGTGTAGTAAGTAGCCTATGATGTGTTGGATAGACACATCTAGGGGATTGGTGTTGTTGTTCTGACAGTATATTACAAAACGTTTCCACTTGGCTGCATAGTATGCTCTAGTGGTAGGCCGTCTAGCTTCTTTAATGAAATTTATACAGTCAGGTGGAAGGTTAAGGTAACCGAATTCAAGGATCTCAGGAGCCAGATCGCAAGGTTGAGCTGAGCTGGGTCCGGGTGTCTGATCTCTCCATGGTTCTGGGTTAAGAGGCGTGGAGAGAGGTGTAACTTCTGGTGCAGAACTACAGAGAGTTCCAGCAATGTGGTGTACCACAGTTGTCTGGCCCAAGTTGGAGCAACTAGGATGAGAGTTAAGGAATGTTGCTGTAGTTTGCGCACCACTAGTGGAATAAGTGGGAGAGGCGGAAAAGCGTACGCAAATCTGCCTGACCAGTTCATCCATATCGCATTGCCTTTGGACAATGGGTGTGGATACCTAGCGGCGAAGCTTGGACACTTGGCGTTTTCGTGGGTGGCGAAGAGGTCTATCTGTGGTTGCCCCCACATTTAAAAAAACGGTTGAAGAACTTGTGGATGAAGTTCCCACTCGTTGATCTGTTGTGTTTGACGGCTCAACAGATCGGCTATGATGTTTTGGACTCCTGGGACATGTTGGGCTAGGAGAAAAATGTTTTGAGATATAGACCACCTTCATATGTTCTGTGCTAGCTGAGAGAGCTGCAGAGTGTGTCCCGCCTTGTTTTTGTATGTAGTACATGGCTGTCATGTTATCCATGCGGACTAAGATAGCCTTGCCTGTAATGTGTTTTTGAAATGCTTTTAAGGCTAGGAATATGGCTAGTAACTCCAGGTGGTTGATGTGGAGTAACTTTTGTTGAGGTGTCCACCTGCCCTGCATGGTGGGATGTAGTAGGTGAGCTCCCCAGCCGGAGAGCGATGCATCTGCTGTCATAACGATTTGAGGAACCGGCTCTAGGAACGGTCGGCCTTTGGAAAGGTTTTTGGTGTTCCACCACTTCAGAGAGCGATGATTACGACTGTCTACCAACACCAGATCTGTTACCTGACCTTGAGCCTGGTTCCATTGACGTGCTAAGCACTCTTTGAGAGGACGCATCTGGAGTCTTGCATGAGGCACTATGAATATGCAAGACGCCATCATCCCTATGAGTTGCATGAACACTCGAGCTGGAAGAGTGTTGCAGTTGGAATTTGGTGAGAAGAACCTGCATGCTTGCTATCCTGGCGGGACTGGGATAGGCTAGTGCCTTTGAGGTGTCTATTGTGGCACCGAGGTATTGTGTGTGAGACGGTTGCAGATGGGACTTGGCGTGGTTTACTGTGAAACCCAGGTCGTGAAGTAGTTGGATAGTGGCGTGAGTGCGTTGTACACACTGGTTGTATGAGCTGGCTTTTATGAGCCAGTCGTCCAGATATGGGAAGACGTGGATGTGCTGTCTTAGGTGTGCTGCCACTACTGCTAGGCAGTTGATTAACACTCATGGTGCTGTTGTGACTCCGATTTGGAGTACTTTGAATTGATAGTGCTGACCATCCACTGCGAATCTGAGAAACTTCCTGTGAGCGTTGTGAATGGGAATGTGGAAATAGGCATCCTTGAGGTCTAGGGTAGCAAGGAAGTCGCCCTGTGAAAGCAGAGGAAGGACCTGCTGGAGTGTGACCATGTGGAAATGGTCTGAGTGTAAGTATAGGTTTAGGGGTCTGAGGTCTAGAATAGGCCTTAGAGAGCCGTCCTTTTTTGGTATGAGAAAATACAGAGAGTAAACTCCCTTGTTTTGTTGGTTGAGGGGAACTGGTATTGCACTTTTTTGTAGGAGGGAGATTACCTCCTGCTTTAGCAGTAACAAATGTTCTTGTGACATTGGATGCTGTTTGGGTGGTATGTTTGGGGGGGTAGATGTTAGTTCGAGACAGTAGCCTGATTGAATTATCTGTTGCACCCACCTGTCTGAGGTGATGGTGGTCCAGACAGGAAGGAATTGTTGTAGTCTTCCCCCGACTGGAGTGGAATGGTCTGGGGGAAGTGGAGGGAAGTCATTGGGTGGGGGTGGAGGCAGAGCGGGAGTTGTTGGTTTTGCCTCTGCCTTTGTTGTTGTTCCCCCTGTAACCACCTCTTTCTCTAGTAAAGGTGGATTGGGTGAGAGCTTTGTAAGAAGTGGAGGGGCTATCCGAGGAGTAGCCTCTGGGGGTGCTTCTGAAGGATGAGCGATGAAAGGAACGTCTGGGAGCTTGCGACCAAGGCTCTTATAGATTTCGCTGTGTCTGTATCCTTCATTTTTTCATGGGCTACGTCAACATTAGGGCCAAATAGGTGTTGCTCATTGAATGGCTGATTGAGTATGGAACTCTGGACTTCAGGTTTGAAACCTAAAATGCGTAGCCAAGCATGCCTACGCAGAAGGACACTGGTGTTTATTGCCCTTGAGGCGGTATTTGCTACATCTAAGGCACAACGGATGGAGGTGTTAGTAATGGTTTTAACCTTCTTTTATGAATTCATTGGCCCTATTTTTATACTTGTCTGGGAGGAGCTGCATTATGGACTCAAGCTCATCATAATGTGCCCTGTCATACCTAGCTAACAGCGCTTGAGTATTGGCAATGCGCCACAGATTTGCCGCCTGTGACGCCGTTCGTTTGCCAGAGGCGTCCAGGAGTTTAGACTCCTTATCTGGTGGTGGTGCTTCACCTGATGATTGGGAATTGGCTCTTTTTCACGCATTGGAGACTAAAAGGAAGTCTAATGGTGTAGGGCCTTTACTATAGGCTGGATCAGAAGGGGCGGCCTTATACTTTCTTTTTCGATTCTAGGGTTGCTGACTCAAGCCCTGACCGGGTCTTTAAAGACCTCTGGTGTGTGCTTAATGACCCCCTTAAGCATGGGTAAAATTGAGGTGGACTTTTGTGTGGTATCAAAAGTGTCCATGAGAAAATCCTCATCCATGGGGTCTGTGTGTAGATCAACCCAGTGATAGTGGGCAGCTCTGTGTAGGAGCTGGTTAAAGCCCGTAGTGTCCGCTGGGGGGGGGGGGGGCGCGCTGGAGCGGTAGATGTCCTCTTGTGGGATGTTAGGGACTTCTGGGATGCTATAATCATCCCGGGGGTCTGGGGAGCCAGTACGACTAGGGTCCCCTAGTGGTTGATCGTCCGCACCTCCCCCTGCATCATAAGAGGTGTCATCATCATCTACTGGAGTAGGGGATGGTGTAGGAGAGCGGAGCGGTGAGGTGGGGGAGGAGGTGCAGGTGGAAGGGGAGGAGGAGGAGGAGGAGGAGGAGGAGGAGGAGAAGGTATCCTTAATGGAGAGGTAGCAAAATCTTTCTTTTTAGGTGGTGGAACCGGTGCAGGCGTATCTAGTGGTCGCTTCTTGAAGCTAAGCATTAAGTGACCAGTCTTCGGATCCTTTACAAGAGTTTTTTGGGTAGGATCTGGGCGAAACAGTTCTTCTGTGGGGGGGCAGATCCTTCGGTGCCGATGGTGTTGGTGCCGTAGGCTTTTTCGGCGCCGACTCTGTAGCGGTTCTGGGTTTGGAACCGTGCAGTTTTGCAATGTCTTTTGGCCGATAGAACCAGTTTTTTCGGTTCCAAGGTCTTTTTCGGCTTCGAATCATGGGAGTCGGGGCCCTTTGGTTGCAGTTTTTTGGTCAGCTCCGAGTGTGTTGACGGTGTCGAGGAGCCGGTGCCAGTTTTTGACGCAGAGAGCTTGGATGTCGAAGCAGCGCTCGGCGTGGATGTGGAAGAGGATGACTTCTTTTTTGGTGCCTGTGTATGTTTTTCGGGACCGAGGGTAGGCTGACTCGAGCCAGAGTCAGTTGCAGGCTTAGTAGGCTCCTTTACCGGGCCCAGAGGCGGGGCATGGGAAGCAGTCTTTCGGTGTCCACCTGGGCCCGAAGGAGAAGGTGTGACCGAAGCCTTTTTTGATGGTGTCGGGGGGGGGTGCATTCGAGGTCGACGTCTGTATTCACGACCCTCTGTGCTGGAGTGATGTCCTCGACGTCTCAGTCATCGGCTTCAGGGGCGCTGACGATGCCTTCTTCGACCCGCCCCTGCTCTGGCACATCGACGCCCTCTTGGAAGATGTCGTCGGGGATCGAAGACGACGAGCGAGCCATGGTTCTTCTAGCTGGTCAGTCCCGAATAGTCTTCTTAGAGCAGAAAGAGGCGCAAGCTGGACAGTCTCTGCCCTCATGCACCGGTGAGAGGCAGAGGTTGCACACCTCATGCAGATCGGTGTGGGGCAACTTCGACCCACATCGAGGACACTTTTGAATGGCGTCCTTTCCATGAGCCAGATGATAAGGCCCAGGTAGGCCCGAAGGCCTTCGTCGACGACCGGAATCGAAGACTTCGAAGTTGTTGAGTCGCGTGGATTGGGTAAACGCGATCGAGACAATACCGTCGAAAAGGGAAGCATTGCGCATCGAAAGAAAAAAACGGTAATGGTTCCGAACTGGAGCGCGAGAAACACATCCGAGCCCGATGGCGAAAAAAAACAATCTGAGGATGGAGCCGATGCCCATGCGCACTATGATCCAAAGGAGGAGTCACATACCTCATGACTTCCAAAGACTTTCCAGGACAAAAACAAGTGCAAACATCCGGGCCCAACACCAGATGGCGATCTATGCATAGTGGTAATCTGCAGCTCATATGCCTCGAACACTTGTTTTAAAATAAAATATGTTCATCTTTTCTAACCAACCATGTGTTCTTTAGGATTTGTCCAACCTATGTGGTTTCCCCTTTTGTGAATTGCATTTAACCAGTAATTACATAAAACGAGAACAAGTCAGTTTTACAGTTAAGGGAGCTAGCATACTCATTCATTCCTCGAACAGTTCCTTACTATATGCTCTATGACAAGTGAGGCCTCACCACTACCACATATAAGCATATGCACAACAATTTTTACCCTAAGACACTGCTCATTGCCTCACACATGATGACATAAGTTACATCATCAATTACATCATATATCATGCTACATTAACATTTTCATAGCATTACTTTGGTCAGGCATGGTGTGGGATTTTTTAATAAGTTTTAAAATTAGTTCCATCTGTGCACAAACTAAATATTTAATCAGCAAATTTGTATACTTTCTTCTCTGTGGCAAAATACTTGTAAGGTCCCAAAGGCGAGACAGATTGCATTGCAAATGCTTGTTTGAGTAAGTGAAGACGAAGGGGATGCGATCCCCTTGACGGATTGTTGGGTGGGCCTTAGATAAACTCCAGGGATGGCCATAGATGACGAAGTGCAATACCCATTTGTATGAAGTGATGTGAAGCCAATGGTGGAGCCAATTGATAATGTTCGAGCACACTGGATGGGGAGTGGAAGTAGTTGGTCCCAGATTGAGGCCACTGTTTACGGCCTGTGTCTCAGCTCTGGGATGTTCTTTCCTCTAGGTCCTTATTTTGGATATGCAGCTGTAGGTGGTGGGCCAAAGGGCTGCTATTGATAGGCAGCCCTATATTGAGAGTGAAAGAACGGATACTGTTGGAAGCATTGGTATCCTCTGAAGGTTGAAAAACCTCTTCCACACGCCACTTGAATGGGAATCTTTCTAAATTGGAGCGTACCACGTGATCTGGCCATGTCGGTCAGTTGTGATGGCGAACAGAGTATCATCTACATGCTTTCCAAATAGTGTCTCTAGGCCATATCTAAAGTTTTGACTGGACTTCTGGTCTCAACGTGGTTGGTTTTAGACAACCCTGTCGCCTTAACACTGCTGCAGCAGCGAGTTGGCGAAAACCAGTGAAGGCAATGTCCATTGCGCAGCCTATGATCTCGGCTGAAGTGCGCTTACCCTCCTGCAATACTTTCCTTGCTTCTGAATTTTTTGTCCTCAGGTACTAGGTCAATGAGGTCACCAATGTTCACCCACATCTGCCTATCTTAGGGGTGCTGGTTTGCAAAATAATTGGCTGCACAAACCATTGCTGGGGGAGGTAACCTCAGGTTGCAAGAATATTTTTATTATTTTAGTCATTTTGAATCTGCATCGACCGCTATCTGCGAAATCCTCGAGGGGATAGGCAAAAAGGGCCCTGACTGACTGACTTGCTTTTGGCGCCATTGATACACCTTCCATCGATGAGATAGTCGAAGGGTTCGATGGTTTTGCCAACATCGTTGTCTTCAATGGAGTCTTCGTCGATGATGAAATCCTCACTGATGGGATCAGAATTTTGATGGATGAAGTCATCTTTGCCGGTCTCGACGACAAGACGGTAGTGAAAGTTATTGGCAATATTGTGGGTTTACGAGGGTGACCCCCAGCCCTTGTAGATTACCTACTGGACTCAGATGAGGGTGCCTCTGAGAAGATTAGTTTGTATTTCTCCATTTTCAGAGACTCTGTGGTGGGACATTTTAGGGGCCTTTCTACTTTCTACAGAGGTCCCTTGTTCCTGGTATCAGGATCTTTTGTGAAGCCAAGTAGCGGAATCACTGTCCTCCACAGAAGAAGTTGATTTCTGAGTTTTTGACCACTGAAGCCACAGAAGAAGCCTCTCTTCTCTATACTTCTGGTTTTGGAGGAAAATATCCAACACATTTTACACGCCATTACCTCATGTTGTTTTGTAGTTCCCACTAATGTATAGGTTCTGCGCGTCTGTTGGACAGCATAAACTTTAGGTGAGGCCCCTAGACTGATTCTGGAACACCTCCCCCCACCCAAACCCCCTCTTCCACCACTGAATATGATGGCCTAGAGACCAGCTAGCTCAGTGTGCCATCATAAACCCACCTAACCCAACCAGGGAGCGAATGGCTTCTGGCCACCACTGAACATGACAACCCTGACCCCTCAGGGAGTGTGGTAACAGATCAGAACCTTTTGTTCTGTCAATCGTCCTTGTTTTCAGAGGAATATACAGAGACTGCACAATGGGATGTTGTTGTCAATATATTTATTGAATGAACGTTATTCTTGTATAAGAATACATGTGCTGCGATAATCAGTAGACAGAAGCAGATGAAAATGATTACAAGCACCAAGAGTAAATTTCAGATATAGTTCCAGCATGGTGCTAAAATAGTGTATATACCCAGGCACATAAAACAAGGTGGTAATCAGGAGTACTCCTACTATGCAAGCCCTACTCCGTGTATGTCCAGAGTGTATGTAGATGTAGAGCCAAGAATCCCCCCCAAGGGATGATCCAACCCCATTACCTGGCGGGAGAGAATGTAGGACCCCGTCCTGGTCACGAACTAGGCTCTCCTCATGGAGCTGTCAGGCCACTGCTTGGTGAAGTCTCAGCATGCAGGGACCCTAGTGTCAGTTAAAGTGCCTCCTCTGGGATGCCTAATATTTATAATAAAGAACATCCTTGCGATGTGTGTATGGATTACCAATGTTATGGATACGCAGATAGCCCTGATGCGCAGTGAATGAAGTTAGAACGACATTTGTACACTGTGTGTAAAAGGCCTTGTACTTGGTGTTCGAGGCATCGCGATAGTGTTATGCGTAGCCAGATGTGCACACAGAAGTATTTTCAGAGAAACTAATCCAGCACTGTCACACACGCGAAATGTGTAAAAGGTCACAGCACCAACGCTATTGTGCAGAAAGAAAACAAGTTACTTACCTGTAACTTTAGTTCTCCAGTATTGGAAACTTTCATAGATTCTCATGCTTAAATCATTCCCAGTCGTCGAGATGGGAGTCCCTGGTATATATAAAAATAGTAGTACAAATCACTACAAATCAGAAACTAGGCCTTGGCCCATTCTAGTTTTGTAACATATCCACCTCTTTTTGTAAAGAGAGACCAAATAAAATCAACAACCAATCAGATTAGCCTCATCCTGTATAACCTCCCTGAGAGAACCTCAGACTTTCGTACCCGTAGTGCCACAGTATAACCATAAAATGCAGAAGGTCAAGCTTTCCCAGGGGAGGAGGGTGGGTCGCATGTGAAACTATGAAAGTTTCCAATACTGGAAAACTAAAGTCACAGGTAAGTAACTTGTTTTCTTACTCCAGTATTGGAACTTTCATAGATTCCCATGCTTGAATCAGAGTAGCTAGAAGTCAAGAGCACATTTATTTGTGTGTATCAAATTCAACTGATACCAACAATGTATCAATAAGATTAAGATAAACAAATATCAAGCATATATCAGTTTAGACTTAACCAATTATTTGTTTTTTTTTTCCACAGAGAAAGATAAATCGCAAAACTCAAGTGTAAATAACATATCTGCATGCATTCAGAAATAAGCACCCATATTAAAATTCAAAGAATGTGCAAAGAAAATATAGAGGAAAAGGAAAGAGGGATGAGAGGGAAAACTTATGACTGCTTGACCCACTGCAGCGTTGCTGCGCATTGAAGAATCCAAGCAGTAATGCCTTGTGAAGCTATGAGTGCTCTTCCAGGTTGCTGCAGATGTCCCGGATACGTACTCCAGCAAAGAGGGCCGTAGAAGAGATCGCCCTCGTGGAGAGCGCACGGACCTTCCCCTCAATGGGCTTCCCTGCTCCTTGATGACAATATTTGACAGCGCTTGAAATCCAACGTGCAATCCCCCCTGCTTGGAATGGGGAAATCCTTTACGCTGAGCACTGTAAGCCACAAAGAGCTGAGGTGATTTTCTAAAATCCTTAGTTCTCAGAAGATAGAACATCAGGCAACGTTGAATATCCAATGAGTGAAGAGACCTTTCAGCCGAAGTCGTAGGCTGAGGGATAAAGGACTTAAGTATCACTGGTTCATTTAAATGAAAGTCCAAAGGTACCTTTGGGATGAACTCAGGGTTCGTACGGAGTAGAACTGTTTCATTCTTAAATTGAAGGAAGGGCTTCTGAATGGAGAGTGCCGTAACTTGCTGACCCTCCTAGCTGAATTCAAAGCTAAAAGAAGAGCCACCTTCCAAAAGAGAAATTTCAAGTCTATTTTGAATGGATGCTTCATGAGCTGGGACAAGACCAGATTAAGGTGCCACAGTGGTGGAAGAGGTTTCACTGTAGGGAAGGCTGGAAAAAGGTCTTTCATAAACTGCTTAACAATCCTTGCCGACCAGAGCAAAGGGCCTGAGGATGTTCTCCTGAAGCCAGAAATGCCTGCAAGACGAACTTTAATAGATGAATGAGCCAGACCTGCTTTTGCCAAAGAAAGATTGTAAGGAAGGATTTCATGAGCCGAGGAAGAGAATGGAAAACCCCCTGAGTCATGGCACCAGTAGCAAAACCTCTTCCACTTCAGCTTGTAAGTTGTGTTTGTACTTTGAGAACGAGCTTGAGAGAGAATGTCTCTACATTCCGCAGAGAGTCTCACATCTAGAAATTCTCTGTGCTCAGGAGCCACGCCGATATTTGCAGGGATCCGGATGCTACACTTGGCCCCGGGACATTGTCAACAGAGATGGGATTGGTTCCAAAGGCACTGGATGCTCCAGGGATAGAAGAAGCTCTGTGAACCAGTACTGGCGAGGCCAAGACGGTGCTATTAGAATCATCTTGCATGGTTCAGTCTTCAACTTCCTGAGAAGCTTTGGGATCAGCGAGATGGGGGGGAAAAGCGTAAACAAAGGAGCCTGACCATGCCATCGAAAACGCATTCCCCAAGGATCCCCAATGGTGATGCCAGCTTGCGTAGAACCGGCATTTCTTGTTCGACGGAGTAGCAAAGATATCTATGGCTGGTCTGCCCCATGAATGAAAAATGTCCTCTAGTCTGCTGATCGATTCGTGGCTGACTGATTTCAGTCTGCTTAGTGAGTCTGCTGTCTCGTTTAGCGTCCCTGGGAGATGCTCCGGCTTCAGTGCAACTCCATGCACGATCGCCCATTCACAGGCGGCCTGAGCTTCCGCTGATAGCAGACGAGATCTTGTGCCGCCCTGCTTGTTGATATAATGCATGGCCATAGTATTGTCTGTCCTAATTAAAACCGATTAATTTCTTATCCTTGGGAGGAAAGCCTGCAAGGCCAGGCGAATCGCCCTGAGTTCCAGCAGATTGATGTGTAAAAGATGTTGGTGGTCCAGCCACCGACCACTTATCGGGAGGTCCTGTAGGACCGCTCCCCAGCCCTCCAGCGATGCGTCTGTTGTGATAATTTAAGGAGCTGGGGTGACCATCAGGCGGCTTCTCTCATTGGTGCTGTCACTGCGAACACATCTTCAAAAGATCCCTCCACCTGGCGCCACTGCAAGTCCAGCTGTTCTTCAAGAGAGCGTATTCGTAACCTGCAGTGAGGAATCCGAGGAATGCAGGATGAAATGAATCCATGAAGGGACTGGTAGAGGTGAACTGAAAGTGACCTTTTTCGAAGCAGGTGGGCCATTGACCTTAGCTTTGCTTGCCTTTCCACTGCAGGGAAAGCCTTGTTCTCAGACATGTCCAATATGGCTCCCAGGAATTTGGCGCTCCTTGAAGGGCACAAATTTGATTTTTCTGCATTGAGGGAAAGACCCAGACTCTTAAACAGCCTTGTACAAGCTGTTACCGACCTCTCAGCTACCGCTTTGGTAGGAGTCTTTAGCAGCCAGTCGTCCAGGTAAGGGAAAACCTGGTGCTGTTTCCTCAGAAAAGCTGCCACTGGAGCTAGTATCTTTGTAAAGACTCTTGGTGCCGATCTGAGGCCAAAGGGAAGGACCTTGAATTGATAGTGGCTCTTGGCTACTGTGAAGCTAAGGAACTTCCTGTGGGATGGATGAATGGGAACATGAAAATATGCATCCTCTAGATCTAGAGTGACCATGAAATCTCCTGAATTTAAAAGACGAAGAATGTCCTGTAAGGAGACCATTTGAAACGATAGAGATAGGTGTTGAGCTCCCTCAGATCTAGAATAGGGGACCACTTTTCCACAGTCTTGTGAACCAGAAAGAACCAGGAGTAGAACCCCTTTCCCCTCTGTGAGATGGGGACCGGTTCTATCGCCTCTTTCTGCAGCATCTGTTGGACCTCTAAATGCAGGAGACGAAGATGTTTTGTTGCTGTGGCGCGAGGGGGCTTGGTTGGAGGAGGATGGACAAACTCCAATATGTGGCCAAATTGGATGCTATTGAGAACCCAACGATCCAATGTTATTCGTTGCCATGCTTGGAATTATTGCAATATCCTGCCCCCCACAGGTGTTACATGAGGGGGAAGAACAGTAGACAGAGCCAGGACTCCTTCCCCTGGATCTGGAATAAGATGAGGACTGACCATGCCTGGTTATACTGCGGACGGTAGGACTGCAAGGCAGGCTTATACGAGGAGTACCAGTATTGCTGGTATCCTCCTCGCTATGAGGGAAGACCTCTACCTCTTGCACCCCGAAAGGGGACCGTGCGGTATTGCAGCATCCCTAACAAATGCGCAGTGTCCGTGTCTGTTTTTAATGTCATGGAGCGCATCGTCTATAAGTTTGCCGAAGAGCGCTTAACCATCAAAGGGAAGATCTAAAATCTTGTTTTGAACCTCCGGTCTGAACGATGTAGCAAGGAGCCATCCATGGTGTCGTAGGACTGCCGCTCCAGCCAGGGAATGGAACGCAGTTGTTGCAATATCCATTGTGCAGTCGATTACCTCAGATGGTGCTCTCTCTCTCCTTCCTGGAGAATCTTTTGAGCTTCGGCCTTGCTGTCCTCAGGCAGTTGGTCTAAATAGGGGAGAGGTTGTTGCAGGGATTCTGCTCAAGCACAGAACTATGCGCAGGAAACCAGGACCTCGGTGTATTGTTGTGTACCAAAAAAGCGACCTCAGTGCCCAGAACCCCAATCCAACTAGCAATAGTGTCTCATTAGTTCTCCGTACTACAGCAAAGCTACCAATGATTAGACAACTTTGAACATGCGACTTAGTAAACTCTCAGGAATAGTGGCAAACAAGAACACTTTCGTTCACACTCATACTTGTCCACAACATGAGTACTCAGAGACACTGTATAGTTTAAAATGTTTATTTTTAACTAACCTGCTCCAAGGTGCAGTACTCTAGCCAATACGAGCAGCATAATACAAGAGAACAATATAATCAGCATTGTTACAATTTCATAAAGCACAAAAGAGGAAATCATATTATAATGACAGTGGAAACAGGACTAAAGCGCCTTTTACCACCTTCCCCGTGCTCATGGGCTAGTTTAGAATAATTATAGAACACCTCTGAGCTTTGTCAGCGAGACCCCGTACCGACGAGATTAGATGCAATGAATCACATCCCAGGATCAGCACAGCTCTTCTATGTTGGAACGGTTTTCTCCAAGTGCCTTCTCATGCATGTAATGCCATATTAAAAAGCACCCGAGTTTCAGTTGGGCCGCTGTGCTTCATGTTATGTCTATGTGCGTGGGACTGACCAAAGTGAATCAACAGCATACATTGCTATTCGATCTTGAACACGCTGTGCAGACAGAGAGGACGGTAGCCAGCTGGATCTGAGTAAGGTAGACAGTTCTCATGTGAAGCAGCGCCAGGAAAGTATTTCAGGAGAACAGAGCCATGTAGTATCGTGTGCAAAAGCGGCAGAATGGCAGCCAAGCATATACTACTTATGCTAACTTAGCAATGTCTGCAGTTAACCCCATTTCCTCACTACACCCTCCCCTTGGCCAGACCAATGGACAGTGGATGCAATAGAACACAGAGTTCAAGTAAGAGTGAGCAAGAATTAAGAGGAGCCGCAGTCATATATGGGCAAAGAGTCAAATAGTGCACAAATTTGTGTATAAAAAAAAAAAAAAAAAAAAACAAAAAAAAAAAAAATCGATTAGCGAAAAGAAAAAAGAAAAATCATTACAAAAAATATCCGACATATGTTGGAATTCATCCAGGTTAATCCATTAAGGTGTATGAGCAGTAAGTTGCAACAGCCTCCAAGAGGAAGTCATTGATATGGTCAGAAAAGCGAGTAGTCATCCATTCCAGCAAAGAGAATGAACATACATGTTCATCAACAATGGGAGCATCTAGCACCATCAGTGGACAACTTGAAGTTTTCTTGAGGAACACGCATTGTAGGAAATCATGTGCAGCTGCACAGACATCCCATTACGCTAACACCCCAAGGGCAGCCGCGCAGGCCATAATCCCAACACCAGAACATTTCAGCTCATGCACCACTAAAGGACTCATAAGCAGGTCATAACCGAAATGTATGGGTGTTAGCCACGTGAAGGACGAATGTGTCATGGGCAGATGTGAGGGCAACTTCTTTTTGGGACAATAATGCTCTTATTCTGCTCAATTTATTGAACTCTGCTTTCAAGGTCGGAATGGAAGGCCAAATCAAGATGTCGAACCTCCCATGTGGGGGTGGAAAAAGCACCTTTTTACAGCAAACCACACGTTGTGAGACTGTTACAATGTAAGGGATGCCAGCAAGCATGCCACAGCAATCTTCATTATTTAAAATGAAATTGCTACTGTTTGCTAGCAGGGTAAACGTAGGTGTGATAGCTAGTACTGGATGACCCTTCAAAACACACGCCAAATTCAGTGCTGCTAAGTTACATGCGCCATGCAACTGTATATTCTGACACACAAGAGAATGATCAGGCGAGGAATCACATGATTTCCCAGTGAGGTACACCTCTTTGTCATCACGGAAGCATTTGTATGTGAATGGTAAAGACCACACCTCGTGAAGAAATGCACTACCTAAAGGTTCATAGCGGCCCAAGGGATAATGTTTCATACACAAACTAAATTTAAACAAGGAAAATGGCAGAGTTATTACCCATGTAACTGCTGAATTCGTTTCAGCAACCAAAAAAGGCAAAGGTTCTAATTTTTCAATATGTAACATAATGTATATGGAATCCTTCATGGACAAACTGTTGTTTATCTGTCAAGTTAAATGGCGTAAATAACGATGACGTGTTCATGTAATCCCATGGAACTTCTCCATCTTCAAAGTTTGCAATGTCCATGCAAACTGCTTAATTGAACACAATTGATTTTGACCATGATACAAAACAGATACTTCATCATGAACAATAGCCACAACAGATGAAACAATATTGTCTAATGTGTAAATACGGGAAGAAAGAGTGTTAATACTATTGTCAACAACTGCCAGCACTTTTTAATTAGCTTGGTCTATTGCCCTTAGATGCGAAGCAGCTTCAATTTGAGACAGCTTCCAGATTTCATTGTAAGTTTCAGAAATAAATCTTTTTGATCTACGACCAGCAAGCCCTTTTATAAAGTCCGTCAAGTCAATATTACTTGACAACAATGACAAATGGCGTTTTATTGACGTGAGGGTCGAGTGTTGCAACCAATTTTGACATAAGTTTTCTACTGAATAGGTAGTAACCGAATGGGAGTTAGAAAGACGTGGATCAGGTCTATCCTGAGTGTATCCTGGGGCCTTGCCCAGAAAACGGCATTGACAAGAATCTGAACTGGTTTGCCAAACTAACCAACCCAGGGGGTCCAGGCTAGATATATTAAAAGTATTATTGGTAAGCAACAATTATAAATCATCAATGTTCAAATCAGTATGATTATTCCAGTTCTCATAATGAGCTAGTGCAGGTAATTTAGGTGCATTCATTTGTTTTGCAGTGGCTAAACCTAAACAGGTTGTTTGATAAATCGAACTATTCAAAAATAGGATTTGTATTGGGATAAGGCACGCACAATGCAAAGCTTCAGCGCCTTGTACCTGCCAGAATTTAGAACCCCAAACAGATTTAAGATCTACTGCATCCTTCCACAGCTTATAGCCACCCACTGCCAGTTGATCAATAAAGATTTTGGAATACACTAATTTAGTGTGGGTGAGCATGACTTTAGAATTGGAAGTTGAATTCTTTTTAAAATAAAATGAATCCAGATTGGATTTATTAAAACCAGTGAAATATACACATTTTTTCATAAGAGTTCACTAACTGCCTTCAATGGGAGCCGGGCAATGTTCCCATTGTGTGAAATTAAAAACATTTCTAAAGGTATTAGCTTTATGCAGGTAATGATGGCCATGATGCTGGTAACAAAATAAATCCGCATAATTTGCAGTATTTAAATACAAATCCTGAGCATCAAATGCAGCATAATACTTTAAATCAGAAAATAAAGATTGAACGGCTTGTACGTCTCAAATCATCAGAGAGTAGGTTATGTTTCACTACATCCCCCATAGAAACACGAAGTACATTTGGAACATTAACCACCTCAGTGGGGCCATGAATTTGGAAGTTTACTGCAACCCACACTATTCCATCCGTAACTGTCCAGGCAGTGATGTTGACAAAAGTCTGGTCCCTTTTCAAGATGTGAGATGAGGAGTGCGGTGCCAAAGTTCCATCAATTACTTTTACTGCAGAGCATTCCGTGAGGTAGTGACCATTTATCAAAAGGAATAAAAACGTCACAAATCCACTCAACATGAACAAAAAAATGGCAATGAGCATCAACCAAATGTATGTCCAAGGAGGAACCAATTAATTACTTTTAAACCAGGTGACAAACAGAAAATTTGGACGGGGGACTCGATGATGTGGAGTTAGAGTCAAAAGAAAAACGCGTTGTCTTGTAAACCAAGCAATGATTCTGTAGTGGGATACGCATATTCAGTTTCTTCATGAAGACTGCAAGCCGGAGGGTTTAGCAAAGGATCAGTAACAGCGGTCATCTCTATGGCAGTGTCAGGCCTGATGTTGGAATAGGCCAAAACTGTATTCCTGGATATTATTGGACAGGAAGCAGCAGGTGTCATACTATGTAGAATTGGCCAGGCGTTGTAGTTTGACACTGTCCACTGAGATGTATCTGTTGTCTTTGCGAGCAGGCAGTGGTGGTAAAATGACTGTACGAGTACCCTTCACGCCAAGCACTAGAAAAGGTGCACGATAAGAGGGCCAAACTCTTTCTTGTTCTCCACCTTATCACGGACCATCTTAGGTAGCCAGCTGACTACCGGAATCTGCAGCGTCACTTCAGCGGCAGAGGGTAAATGTTCCATTGCAAGACTGTCTTGAGTCTTCTGTAGTTTCTATAACACATCAGAATGATTATCTACGTCAGAGGACACTGCTGTTGCCGCCATGTCTAGACCGTCAAGGTCTGGAACAAACCTTTTCATGCCAAAGAGCATTTTATATGGGGTCAGCCCACCCAGAGATCTTTTAGGGAGATTATTTAGTGCACATTGTACGCTATACAAATGGGCGAAACAGTTCCTGACAGTACCTATAACTAGGAATCATATAGGGAACTTTAACGGGACTTAAATGATGATAGTATTTCGAAGGGAAACCCTGTGGGTACTTACTTCCCTTCTCTGTGGCAGCTATAGCTGCCAAGATGTCATCATCATTCTTGGTCATGGATCTTGTAACTGCTGCAACAGAATATGCGGCTACTGCTGTTTTAGCTGCTTTATCAGCCAAACTGTTACCGACCGCGTGTACTTCTATGCGCAGGTGGCCGAGACTATGAATTACTTGTGTGAGAGGCAGACGTTCTTTAAGCTCTGCGACTCAAACCCAAAGTACTTAATGCTCAATTGCGCTGCCTTTAGAATCACGATAGTCATTCGGAGACCAAAAGAATAAGTTGTCATTAAAAGACTGAACGCAGTAGTAAGAGTCACTTACAATCAAGGTAGTCACATTAGGATCAGTAAACTCCAGTGCTAGCACCAGAGCACACACCTCCGCCAACTGGGCGGTACAGTCCCCTACTGCCTGCGTGTGCACGACACTAGACTTGAACTCACCGTTCACTATGGTACCTGCCACTATAGCGCATTCTGCCGAGTAAGAATGTTTTGATCCAGTCGCGGGTTGCGCAGAACCATCGGTATAAATGATACAATGGTAGTCCTCGAGTGGGCACATTGACAGAGGTGCAGAATGAACAAATTCATATTGTAGGAACTCCTGAGTTTGTAATGAGGATTCAAAAATATAGATGACATCAGCTGAAGTCAACGAAGTATCCCATTGTACCCAACGCGGATGTAAAGCTTTAGAGTTTGGTACACTGGCTTTCGTCACAGCTTCAAGAGCAGGATATGGTGTTTCCCTTGCGCCAGTTTACATTCCTTCAGGATCGCCATCCGGACTGTGGTCAATACTTTCTCAACAGTTGAAAAACGCAGTGCAGCCGAAGTGTACAAATGTGACTTGAAAGCAGTAGGTACTGTGTCACCTTCATTAAATGTCAAGTATGTGAAACCCACTGCCCCGGCACAATTCTTACGACCAGGTTTGTGTGGTAATCATGCGTTAACAAGTATTTAGATTCAAGAAGATCAGACTGCAAGGACTGCAGAATAGCTGAATGTTCCGGAAGCCAGCAGGCTTTTGTAAAGGTAGGTTATATTAAGGCATACAGCGGCTTGATACACTGGGCATAATCGGGAATGTAAGTTTGTCTGAAGTTTAAAAATCCCAGCAAAGATTGCAATTTTTTCAGGGTTGTAGGAGAGCGCAAACTTGTGCATTTCTCCAAGAAGTGAGGAACCAGGCCTCTTCCTTCATTATTGAGCACATAGCCCAGGAACAACAATGTGTACTCTGCAATGTGTGATTTTGCAAAGTTATATTTGTATTCGTAGTCCGCAAACAAACCTATGATGCGGTCCATGTGACTAAGATGCGGCGATAATTCGTCGTCAGTGAGATAAATATCATCAACGTACGAGTACGCATCAGGGTCTATGTCGTCTAACAATGAGACAACACGTGCAGCAAAAACTCCCGGGCTGTTTTTATAGCCCATGGCCAATCTTGTAAATTGTTTTTGTTTGCTGCCCAAGGTGAATGCTGTCTATTGACTACTTATAGAGGACAGATTGTGGCTAAAAAAGCCATTAGAAATGTCAAGTGTAGTTTTATATTTTTTACGCACAAGACCGGAGCTATGAGCATTCTGAACCGCACAGTTACAACAATGAGCGTTCAAATGTCGGTAATCCAAAACTAAGCGGTACGACCCATCTGGTTTTGTTACTGTAAAAAGTGGGTTATTCATCGGTGACACACGTGTCTCAATTACTCCTTGATACTCTAATTGTTAAAGAATTTCAGAAACGGGAGCTTTTGCTTCCCACCGGAGGGGACATTGGGGTTGTGGCTGTGGCATAGACCGCAATGGTATCTCAAGAGGCGGAGAGGTTTTATCCCAGCCCACCTGAATACGGTACAGTGCCGGTGCAAGCACCAACGCCCACTCTTTCGCAAAAGCCATTGCTTGCTCTTTGGCTAGCTTGTGTGAAAAACTAGGGAGGATTACCTCCGCCCCCCGTGGAGAGGTTAAAACAAAAGGCGGGGGCCAGTCTGCCTCAGCTATCAAGATGTCATACGAAGAAGTCAGATTTTCCCAACAAATCCCTGTAACAACACGTTGTATATCACATTCAATTAGAAATAAAATTTCATATAATCTGTCAGGGGGAGCCACTCGGGTGTCAGCAGTTTCCACTGTGATGAAAGTGTCAGTTGCTGTCGCCTTCAGAAATGGATGCAGTGCTTGCCGCACTATTGTAACCTCCGCTGCCCTGTCTAGCAGCGTTACTGCACAAGTTAGAATCTGAAGGCGGGTACTCACCGTCCGTGGCATATCTCTGTGTTAAAGCAGCAACTTTCTTTTTCTGAAATGGAGGGCGCAGACGGAGAAACTCGTCCTGCTTTCCTTTACCATCAGTCTGACGAGGATGCTCGCATCCTTGCGGGGCACCTAGACCTCTGCCGCGATCCTGGCAATCACCTTCACCAGCTTGTGAGCCTGATGTTTCCTGTGAAGAACGAGGAGAATGCTTATCAGGGACCTGAAACCGGTCAGGAGACCTAATTCTCGTGCGGTCGCGCAAATCATAAGTGCGCTCAGAGGACTAGGGTACCGGTGACGCTGCACGTGATCCTTGTTTCTGTTGTTGCTTTCCCTGCTTTTTATTCTTCCAATTCTTTTTAGGAAAAATTGGACGCGCGTCTTTATTAGACTGTGCCGTCTGAGTTTGCTGTTGTACCTGTATTTTAGCAAAGGGCTTAAAACCCAAACTATTGCGCCAATGGTATTTATAAGCATCTGCAATAATTTTCGGTAATTCTGAGTTTCTCTTCCTCTTGGACAAGACGCAAAGCATTAGACACCTGAAAGTTAACCGCATCTCCCTTGACATTCACAAGTATGAGATCAGCAACTACATCAAACACTCCGACAAGCCTCATTCCCGAATACATACACCTATATTGGCGCAAGTTCCATGAAGTACTAAACAAAGTCCTCAGAACTACATTACTTCCAGAAGCAAGAAGATGCCTCCTAAACATATGGGAGCCTACAGACTTAAATAGACACCACACACAATGGGCCACCCTAGGGTACATGCTGGCCAAACAAAACATAGCACAAAGTTGGGGAGCAACACAGGCGCCCAAGGTAAATGCTTGGAAAGAAGACCTAGACTGGTGCATGTTTAGGGAAAAAACAAACAGTCTTTACAACTCGCGGTTGCCCCAAAAAATGGTCCACTGTATGGGACCCCTGGAACTCCTACAGAAGAAATATTTGCAACCCTCCACTTTGTATTGACCAGGACGACTCTTCCACCCCATAATGATCCCTCATGGCGTTCTGAAATTGATGATTGTTCATTAATGACATCCCGAACTGTACTATAATTTGTTTCTAATTCCTCTGCATTGTATATAATATAACGATGTATGTTAATAAAAAGAATTAAAAAAACAAAATTTTAAAAAAACTTTGACAGTACCATTTTCCCTCTCAATCCACTTCTTGTAAGGCCAGACCCTCACCGTAGAGTCAAGGGCAGTTAAAAATTGGGGCAGCTCAAGATTAAGGCACCTTCAAGATTTCAGCTGGTCCTCATAGTCCACCACTCAAAATATCAAGGACAAAGTTTTTTCTTGGTTGGCCTACTCGGAGGAAAAGCGAAGTCCATGATGAACAGGTGTGACGCCTCTGATCCACAGATCAGGAGTATCTATATCTTGAGTTACCTCTGGGCTGAACAGACCTTTCATTCCACTGGGTATTCCCAAGAAGGCTGGAGCCCCTGTAGGCTGGTTTTGAATGTTCAGGGTCGTTCCTGGGTCCTGTCACTTTCCTCGGAGGTTAATTGAAGAAGTCATAAGGAGGCTTCAAGAAAGTAAGAGAGGAATGGAGGGGGGCAGGCAGAGAGAAAGCAATTAGAGTATGAAAGAAAAAGTATAAGGGGGAGAAAGAATAGATGGATGGAAAGGGAGGGGCTGCGGATGGGATGAATGAAGTGGGGTTTATTTGAGCATTTTTGCCCGGGCTGCTTTTGGCTACCCAGTTCGGCCTTGGTTACCTCACCTCACCCGGCTCCCCTCAGGGGCGAGCACTGGAATTGTTATATGCCATAATTTATTCTCAGTTCAGATTTTTTTCCTCATGCTCTAAGTGCAATGCTGATAGTCACATGGGAAGCTACGGTCTCCCAAACCCAATTTCCAATGTACAAGTCCGCTTCCAGTGTGTCTGTTGAAGGCTCAGTCCGTAGCCAGCTCCCTTAGCCACTGGATCTGCTGTCTTTAGCAACACCTCTGGCACTACTATGAACCACTCCAGTTCCACTTAAATAGGTTCCTGCACGGCCGCTACTGATAGAAAATGCTCCAGGGGGATCTAACCCCAGAGTCTATTCTCATAGAAAGGCACTACTTGGGTAACCTGAAGCTGAGGACCCGTGGTAGCTTCAACCACCCCGTTGCATCATGAGGTCACCGACTGATGCATGAAGATCTGCATCAGACCATGCAGTGCTCATCGGTGGAGGCCAAGTTCTTTTAAGCACTGTCTACCGATTATCCAGAATAATGCGGGAGAATGAAAAATTTCCTAGCTAACATAACGGAAAGTTTCAATTCTATTAAAGACTCGGAGATGAGGATTATGCTCTTCTTTCTTCACTTTAACGATCGCAGCCATTCAAAGTTAAACAAATAAAACTACTATTCCCATGAACCATAGGGAATAACAACACAAAACAACAGAGTATCCATGGATAGACAGGCCCCCTCCAATGTACCAATTACAGGGCTACTGGGAGTATGTAGTCCTCTGTTACTCTCCATTCCCCTCTTTTGTCGCTCTAGGTCAGCCAGTCCCAGATCCTCACGAATCTTGTTTGCCAAAGCGCCTGTAGAAATACGGCACATTATAATCGATTGTAGTGGCTAAGGTTTAACCCTACAGGGGAGAGAAGACCCCATAATATACAAAATGCTCACTCAAGAGAACTCCAAGAAGCCTGAAAACCAGTTACTTACCCCAGTACGAGGGCGGGAAGGTAACAATCAAACTGGTACCCTGGGTGGGATTAATCCTCACCTCCGAGTCCTTAATATAATTTAAACTTTCCGTTACATTAGCTAGGAAATTGTTCATTCTATGTCAGGACTGGAGGCGAGGATTATGCTCGTTTAAAGATTGCTAACCACCAAGTGTGCCATATCTAGCACCGGCTTGAAATAAAACCGTTAAAAGGTGGAGTCCGAAGATCATTGTGCTGCATTGAGAAGGTCTTCCAGATGAATTCCCAGGGCAAATGCTATAGAGGCCATGGCCCCCCTAGTAGAATGGGCACCAAAGGCCCGGAGGTTAATTCCAGTCTCCTGCATCACCCACCGGGCTATGGTGGGGGGGAGGAGACTGCCTTATGGGGTTTCTTGAGGGCGATGAGCAACTGTCGCTCCCCTGGAGGAAGGAATTCTTCCGACATTTTCTCGTAAGCCTTGAGGCAAGACACCACGCAGAGTTTAGGAGAATCCGGAAAGGCCAGGTAAGAAATAGAAGTTGTCCCGCACTTCGTCCGCCTCCGGACCGTGAAGGTGACCCCGGAGGGGGGAGAAGATCCTGCCAGAGACGACCAGTACCCGGACATCCGAAACTCGCCTGCACGATATAAGGCAAAAAGAGCATGGCCAGCTTGGCTGAAAGTTCCTTCCTGGACAGGAAACTGTTTGGTTGCCACGACAGGAACAGGTTCAAGACCTGATTGACATCCCACAACTGGGAATAGCGAGGTTCTGGTGGCAGCGAGAGGCGAATGCCCCAAAGGAGGCATCAAACTAGAGGATGCTCGCCCACCGGGGAGCCATCTACCATGGAATGACCAGCAGAGATGGCTGACCAAAAGGTATTAATGGTTCTATAGGCCAATACGTCCTCCACCAAGGTGGCCAAAAAATTTAGGATCGAAGTCACATCTGTTGCCACGGGATTAAGGCCCCGTCGCACACACCAACGAACCCATCGTCTCCAAGTGGACCGGTACCGCTTGACTGTACTATTGGCCCAGGCCTTAGACATGAACTTCTCAGCTGCTCCAGAAAGGCCTGGGACCGCCCATCGTCCCCAGTAATCCGTCGCGCCATCAGGGCAAGGGATCCCTGAGCGATGAGGAACTCTGTCGGGATTGAGGAGAAGAGTCGGGAAGCGGGGAGCAGGATTGGAAAATCCCACGAAAGTTCCAGAAGCACTGGAAACCACGCTTGAGATCTCCAAATTGGCAAGATCAGTAGCACATCCGCCCTCTGGCAACGCACCTGGGCCGAGACCCTCGTCAGCATGGCGAATGGGGGAAAGGCGTAACCCGCTTCCTCCCTCCAGTTCTGCAGGGTATGCATCCGTGCTGGTCGCCAGAGGATCCGGCCTCCAGCTGAAGAACCGGGCAAGCTGGAAATCCAAACGGGAGGCAAAGAGGTCCACCGAAAACGGACCCCAGATGTTCTGGAGGTCCGCGAACACACCCGGGTGGAGTTTCCACAGGCTCACATCCTGTAAATGCCTCGAGTGAAAATACGCCACCTAGTTGTCTTGACCCGGGAGGTACTCTGCGTCAACGAGACGTGGTGATCCAGGCAGAACTGCCAGAATTTCGCTGCCAGGTTGGACAGAGCCCGTGAGCGCATACCCCCTAGATGGTTGATGTACCGGACTGCCGATATGTTGTCCATCTTGAGGAGAACGCAGGACTGGACCGAATCCTTGGTTCAGCACCTGCCCACGAAGAGGCCCGCTAAGAGCACCAAAGAGTTGATGTGGATCAGCTGCTCCTGCGGTGATCACACACCTCCTGTAATGAACTCTCCACACCTCGCGCCCCAGCCAGACCTGCTGGCGTCGGACTTGATAACGATATCGGGCACGGAATCGAAGATCGCCCACCCATTCCAGGCTTCCATATTGGCAAGCCACCACTGGAGCTCCTCCCTGGCCTCAGCCGAGAGGGTGACCTTCTGAGAGTAGGAAAGAGCCCTGCGAAGGTGGCGGGCCTTGAGTCGCTGGAGGGCCCTGTAATGCACCGGGCCCGGAAAGATCGCCTGGACCTGTCAATACCCCTCTTGGGGTCCTTAAACTTTTGGAGAAGACCCACTATCCGGGCAAGTTGACGCAGAGACAGGCGGGATTGAGTAAGGGTTCTCTTGATTTCGAACGTATCTTCGTCATTTTCCGAGACGGGAGGCTTAGTGTGGATGCCACCGAGTCGATCACGAACACCACCCTCTGAGCAGGAACAAGAGTGGGTTTTCCTTTGTTGATAATGAAGCCCAAGCTCTGAAGGAGGGTGATCACCAACTGAAGCTGACACGATAAGGCCTGGGGTCACTGCGTCATGAGCAGGATGTCGTCCAGGTATACGATCAGATCCATACCGGACACCCTCAGGCGTTCGATCACCAGCCGAAGAACCTTGGTGAAACACCAAGGGGCGGAGGAAAGACCGAACGGAAGGGTGGTGAACTCATACACCTTGTCCCGCCAGGGGAACTGCAGGAACCGAATGAGGAGGGAAAATGGGTATCGTAAGATATGAGTCCTTGAGGTCGAGGCGCGCCATCCAATCGTTGGGTCTGAGGAGGCCGCGCAATAGATGGATTCCTTCCATCTAGAAGTGGCGAGACACAAGCCGCCCATTGAACTCCCGAAGGTTTATGACCGGTCGCTTTGTCCAGTCTGACTTGTCCACCAAGATCAAATTGCTGAGAAAACCCCGGGGGTGTGGGAGCGCCTCCACGATCGCTTCCTTGTCGAGCAACGAACAGACCTCTTGATCGACAAGCGCCGAGTCGGCGGTCGAGAAGGAAATGGGGGCGCGGAAGGACCGGTTGCGAGGGCCCGCGGAACTCTATATGAAACCCCTGGACGGTTTGCAACACCCAGGCGTCCCCTGTGACAGAAGTCCAGGCCTGGATAAAACGCGCCAAACGGCCCCCCACTTTTAGAAGTGAGAATACTCACCAGAAGAATTGGAGGCTCCACCGCCTCGGCCTCCTCTGCTTTTCCCTCGACGTCCTCTGGTCGGATAGAAATTTCCGGATCGTGCCTGGTCCTGGTAGTTGCCGTTACCGGAGCCTTGCCCTCTGCCTTGATTTGGATGGCCGGACGAGCGGCCCCTGGAAAACCCGAGGGCGGAAGACCTTCCGTATGGAAGACTGGGCCCTGTCTAAGGATGTAAACATATTTACGAATCTCCCCAGCTCTTTGATAAAGGACTCTCCAAAGAGACCGCCATGAGCTACGGGGCCGGCCTCCGAGTCAGCAAAGTCTCCAAGTTTGGGGTCCACTTTGAATAACAAGCTCCGATGCCTTTCCGTGGAAAGCGCACAATTGGCGTTTCCTAAGAAAACCACCACGCGCTGGGCCCAGGCTGAGAGGTTGTCGGGGGAAATCAGGGAGCCCGACAGTTTAGCCTCCTCAGCCATATTTAGTATTTTCGTAATGGGGCCCAGGGCGTCGAGGAGCTTGTCCTGACAAGCGCACCAGGACCTGTCAATACCCCTCTTGGGGCCCTTAAACTTTGGGATTAACGTCGCCATACGGGGGGTCAATTTCCGGGGTAGCCGCCACCTTCCCTGCCAGGGAAGGTCGGGGGCATTCCGGCCTGAGACAGTTTCTGGCTGTGGCCTCTAACGGCCGGCGCAATCTGCCGGCGACGTACTGGGCCACTTTCTCGGAGGGGTCCCAGTTGGAGGAACGGGGGTGTAGGACGTCATCGGGATCTAGCATATCCGCACAAAGATTCTGAGCGTCGGTAGCGGGGTCCGGATGGGCCGGGCGCCAGGGACGGGCCAGCATCATCGTCCACGTCGCCGTCAGCATCCCTTGGTGAAGTAGGTGTCACTGGTTTGGGATTGCTCGCTAAAAACACCCGCTTAAGGCGATCGAAAGCGTCCACCCCGGAATCTCTAGGACGTTTAGCGGGTGGGGGCTGAGAATCGGCAGGAGTGGTGCCGGGCGAGGAGGGCATGCGCAGGCTTGGCCAGTCTCTCACAAGCCTGCTCAATTCTGCGAGACAGGCGGTCGTCTAGGGGCACCATGGCTTGCTCTACCGCCTTGTGTATTGATTCATCCACAGCATCATAAAAGTCCTCATCCCATTGAAGGGAAGAGAGGGGATCCTCCATCCACTGATCATCCTGGTAGGGCTCTTCATTATAGGCTTCCATCCTATCAGGAAGACGGAGCGTCACACAGGTAAGTGGGTAATCGTATAGAGGGGTGACCTCGCAATACGGGGGGGGTTGGGTGTCAGCCTAAATCAGGTGCGGGCAGTGCGTATGTGAAAACTTGGGCAGAAACCCTGGGACAATGAGCCCCCGTGCAGTGTTAACAGAGGGCAGCCTGCCAATAAAGCAATGTCACAATACAGACTCTGCTGGAGAGCATGTCTGTAAGGCCTAATGCAATACTGACCCCCAAGGCAGTAAAAAACACTGAGATAAACTCTGCCTAACGGCAGGTACAGACTCACGACGGTGCGCAAGCGTTCACGGGGCTGTGAAGAGAAGAAAAACAAAGCCTCACAGCAGGAAGAGACCACTCATGCGTAGTGGCAGACAACGGCTCTTATCGGCGATGAGTCTCCGGCTGAGATACGCGAGGGAGCGCCGCGAGCCGGCACCACGGTAAGGAGTGAGAGCGCTCCCATGGCTCTGCGCGGGGAACGGAGTAGCGGTTACCTCGCTAGACGAACAAAACTCTTCAGACCCGAACACTGTGAAAGGAAATATGCACCAAAATGGCGGGGCGCCGCGTAACCCAGTTAACCATGAATTCACCACAGAAAACATCAAACGGGCACAACAGCACTTCGAATAAAGTGGAGCACGCGAGCACGCTACCGCGAGTCAGGGACAATACTATTATCGCATAATATGGCACAAAACAGCACAAATTCCACAAGTTATGAGGAGAGGAAAAACAAAGCAATTACCTGGCTGCAAGCAGCGAAGAAAGAGGGGGAATGGAGAGTAACAGAGGACTACATACCCAGGAGCCCTGTGATTAGTGCATTGGAGGGGGACTGTCTACCCATGGATACTCTATTGTTTTGTGTTGTTATTCCCTATGGTTCATGGGAATAGAGGTTTTATTTGTTTAACTTTGAATGGCTGCGATCATTAAAGAGAAGAAAGAAGAGCATAATCCTCAACTCCAGTCCTGACATAGAATTCAGGCTATGCTTCAGTTGTAGCCTTGTCTCCCGCACTGAATATGTCCCTGTTCATAAATCTAGAGTCCACAATTATAAGAATTTAGAATACTTATAATGCAAGTGGTCACTCAGTCTGTGGATAATAAAGATTTGTATTTTAAGTGCTGTGAAGCTACTATCCTGCTCCAATGGCGCTGGACTGTACAATAGACACAATAGAGCAAGAAATAAAATAAAAAGATCTCAGTGTTTTTTTTATCTGAATCCTTTCTTTACAGTATATTGTATCAATTGCCACTTCCATGAAGGGTTAGTATATCTCCCTAACAGAGGTGGCAACTTAATGCCTGGAAGCCTTTGGTAAAAAGATGCAAACAAAGGTCTCTCACTCATACAAGATATCATAATCATCTGCTGAATTTAGACCACTAATCCTTTCTTGCTCATAAACTATGCCCAAGAGTGCCATATATTCAAATTTAATTGCAGTAGGAAGCAGAGCAGCAAACACTGCTGATTCACCACCAGGCCTTCGTTAAGACCAAAGGTGTTTTTCCTGTGCAGATAGGCCTGGCTAAAAACGATTTCAAAAGAGCATCTTGGCCTTCTGAAGGTGGTCTTGGGATGACAACTAAAGCCAAGATAGCATGGACGCGGGAGGCTTTCAACAAGGTAGAGCACTGCCATCTGGGATCACTCAGAGGAAGTGTGTTGCAGTAAATGGTCTCTACACAACTTGGACATACGGCGTAACTCTGTCCGTTTTTATTTTTGATTGATTCTTCTATGTGAACTCAGTCCACTGGTAATACGCTGCTGGCAGGGATGAGCCTGAAGTGAAGCCCCAAACCTCAGTGAGGCTGGCCACAGCAGAGACATTTGATCACTGATATGTTCACTGGGAAGAATTGGAGTAAAAATATATTCTAATCTGTACACTGCTTCAGCAATTTTGATCAAAACATTAACATATGAGGGCTCACGGAGTTGGGACATGGTTACTGGAAACGAAAAGGTCAATTTATTAGGAGCCGGCTAAATTTGAGGAGTGCTGATGAAGGCTTTCAGAAATCAAAATACCATCAATCAAACAGGAAACAATTTATTTATGATGAATGATAGGTCATTCTTACTCTGTACTTGAACAAGCTTCCGAACCCTTAGCCGGAGAATGCACCAACTGAATAGGACTGCGTGTGGAGTCTGTGATGTCTTGAATTACAACTCCATCAGCTTTTCCACTGCGGTCATGGTTCGCACCGAGTTCTAGCTGCAGAAAAAGTATTAAGCAAACACATAAATAGATCAAACATTTGACTATGTTTACTACTAGTAGCACTTTCAAACCAGATTTCAAGGTTTTGTCTCAAGAAAATGAAATGAGCTGCACGCTTAACCAAGGACATAAGCTTAGCCAATAACTCTCATGCACATTGCTCATAGGAGATTGGCACAGTGATAGCTCTTCTCCCAGGGCCGGCTTTAGGGCAGTGCGACTGGGGCAGCCGCACTGGGAGCTGACCTGTAGAGGGGGATGCTGTGACCTCAGGGGGGCGCTGTTTTTAGCAATATCGTATGATAGGAGAGATGAGGGGCACTACTGCAGGTGGTAGTGAGAGAATCTGAGGAGGCAGTCATGTGACGTGGGGGCACCAAACGTGTTTGTCGCACCAGGCGCCACCAGCGCTAAAGCATGCCCTGTTTCCTCCTACCATCATGATGTGAACAAGCATTTGCAATGCAATAGGTCTCGCATTTGCAAGAGTTTAAACCATTAGCATTGTAAATGACAATGCCTTTTATTTATGTAAATAAAAGGCAATGACATTTACAATGCCAATAGCTCAAACTTGCGTAAATGTGAGACCTATTGCATTGCAAATGCTTGTTTCCTGACGTGACCTGACTGCTCCTCACACAACAAGCACACGGACTTCTGAGCACCACTTTAAGTAAGTGGTGAGGCCCCGAAGCGATCACACGCGACCCCCGCTGTGCTGTCAGGCAGTGAAATCGCCTATGCAAACAACGGGTAATAGAAACATTAAATTTTGATGCCACTGAAGGCCTCTTTTTAGACTAGCGTGACTCTGTTCCCTAAATGAACTCCGCTGCCTCCTCGCAGAATCCTGTAACCTTCCCGTAGTGCCAATAATTGGTCGGTATCTGGAAACATAACATTGAACCAAGGTTTGGTGAGAGTAAGATGGTCAGCATCTCTATTACACGGTAACATTGAGAGAGTGGCAGTACTTGCAGTTGCAGATCAGCAGTTTATCAAGGCATGTTTTAATTCTGGGGTTTCTGGCAGATTGGGCAGCTTTTCGGTCATGTTGATGTCTTCAAGATTGCTGTGACTGATTGATCATAGGTTGATATTGTGACGTCGGATCCTTCATTTTGCCTGGATCTCAGATTGAGAAACGGGTTTCATTCAGAAGGTGCCATGGTAATTGAATTGTGCCCTTACTTCCCTTGGACTCAGGGTCATGAAGGCAGCAGAAAGAATGTAAAGTAAACAGAGCTTTAAGAACCAGCTTCATTCTCATTGTTTTCCACTCCTTACCCTCTCCCTAGTATCTCAGCAACTAGAAAGGGTCTGTAAACCTAAGAGTAGGGATAAAAGGCTATCACTGTGATGTCATTATGGGTCAAAGGGTGCATGATGTCACTTCCACTACTCCGGCATTTTGAGTATTCCATGTTTAATCCACATGCAACTTAAACTTTTACCGAGCTGTTTAGAGAAAAAAAACACACACACAGCACACCTAAGAGCTGCAGAGTGCGTGCTGTCGAAGAGGAAAACAAGGAATCGATAACATGGCGGCTTGTCAACGTCAGCTGGCTTTGTGATCAGAGACTATCCATCCAGCGACTGACGTTTCCCATCTCGTAACTTCGTGATGCTATGTCAACATACGCACGGCTAATTAAGTTGAAGTTTTGCATAAATCCCACGGATGGTGTTTTGGCAATTGGTTTCGGAATCTAGATATAAGAGAGTAACCTATTTGCAAGATTCTTCCATTTGAAAAGATCGCACTAGACCGCAAGAGCGCGTAAATCACGGGCATCATATTAAACGAAAGAAAGCAGTGACAGTGTTTTTTGGAACAAGCATTCGAAGGATTAATTTAACATGAAAAGTGATATTTAACCCGGGAAGTAATTATGGGAAAAGCAGTGTGCCTCATGTGTGTAGATAGGGAGACTCAACAATACTGTACATAGCCACCAGGCCATTCCCGATGGAAAAGGGTAGATTGTTAGTAAACTAAACTAGCTCCTTGTCGTGCAACATAGGAAAAAGTATATAGCACTGCCCAAATATAACAAAGGTGAAATAAAATGCCACAGTAACGCAGGCGAGACCTAAAAAGCAATGCGGGGAAATGAAAGGGAAACCTTTGGGTGCACCATCTGCCAGCGCCGCTTAGAGATCTTCCGCGGGTTCTCCTAATTCATCAGACGTTTTGCAGCCAGAGCTTAATCCCTTCCCATCATTAGAGTCAGGGACCAGAGGAACCGCTCGCAGAAGTAACGGGCTGCCCCCGCTGCTCTTTAAACCTGTAAAGGCAGCGGATGGAGACTTGTGAAGCTGCGCACGCCTTTTAACACCCACCATGCGACTATTAGCCAGCCGTGCCTCGCATGCCTCCGCGGCTGGCCTCAGAGGCATCCACTGGACCAGCCCACGAACACTGGCCAAGTGCCGCTCCGCTCTGAAACGGAGTGTATTATTCAGCTGCCTTAAGACTGCAGATTCATCTTTCCGTATCGGTGCGGTGCGCGCGTTTTTTTCTTTGTTATGCTGGGCTTCAAAACGCTAACACCAAGGGGCACCAGAGACCTGGGCTGCAGCAGGGAAATACACCAGTAACCGGTTGTTGGAAAAGTGAACTCCTAACTTATAGGAGGGAAAGGCGCTCAGAAAAAAACAACATGAGGGAGTAACGACGGGTTCAGTGGTAACCCTGATAATGGTACCACAAAACACAAGAACTTCTAGAAATCTTCCCCTTTTGTGGCACGCGTGCTGCAGAAGGGAAATAAGAGCACAAATGCAGGTTTTTGTATGGGAAATGTTGCAGATGTTTGAGTGGGTGACTGCATGCTCCCAAGGTCCAAGGCTGGTTCATCTGCACATCCCGTTGCTTTAGTCATCGCTTTTTAGGGACGGTGGTGGTCAGAGGCACCCTGAAATTGCGGGTGCTAAGAGGTATAGCTGAAGCACCTGAGCGTGAATAAAATGCGCCAGCACATAGTTTCCTGGTCTGCGTTGGGGTTTTAATGAAGACAGGAGTTGCCCACCATCCCGGTCGCTGCACTTCACCGCACTCCATTAGTGCATGCTGGGGGACCCGCTCTGTTCCTCGCTGTTCCACCGCACTATGTAAATGGGGGGAGTTCAAGGAAACGCTGGCATGATGAGGCAGCTGACATGTGTTTGCCCGTGATCCCCCACCCTCCCCCTCTCCTCTTTAAGCATGAGGCAGAACCGCCAGGGCAGAGAGCGCTCAGTGCCGGGGATGACGCAGAAGAGGCAGCTTCCCCCAAAAAGTGTTTCAGGACAAAGATGGCGGCCACCTAGACCCGGACCAAGATGACTGTGGCCTTCGGGAGGCAGTACGAAGGGTATTCCGCCTGCTGCGTCAAGGCGCAAACACCAGGCTGAGCGGGGCGCCTGCACTCCCTCCACCCAGAGCCTCACGCATCTTCTGTCGCCAAGGGAGAAGGTGGATGAAAGTGCAGACTGCGCGTGTTCGTCAGGAGGGAGGCATGCTGTCACAGGCTCCGGAGCTATGGGGGCCTGCTGTCTGATCATGCCCGGGTCCAGATCCCTCTCGGTGCTCGTTAGATGGGTTTAACCCCTGGGCATCCGCAGCCACCTGCTCCCGTCCCCGCCTAAGGTGGGGGTCGGGCGCCAGCGGACCCTGGAAAGCGCGAGCAAGTCTAAGCAAAAGATCAGTCAGGGTGGGCGGGGCCTAATAGAGACAGGGCGGACAACAACCCCGCTTCCAGAGAAGCCGGACACAAAAACAACAACAATAGATCTCACCATGGCGAAGCAGCGCATGCGCTGTAACGCAGGCGAGACCTCAAAAAGCAAGCGTCTTGGCCTAAGCAATAGCCTTGCCGAACACCACATCTTGCTCATGCAAAGATCTCTAAATACTCCACCCTTCTCTGCGGACTAGTAGAGGAGGCAGGGATATACAGCAGCTATGACCTATTCCTATCCTTCTTACTATACCACTTACTAATGGGTGTTAGCCAAACCACAGGGCAACACCTGCAGCACCATCAGGCATTACTCCGGTACATCGGGAGGGAGGTGATTAGCATGTTATTGGGGTAGGGAGAGGTTATGGATATGAATATTTGAGTGAGGATGCGACCATCCTTTGGAAGGAACTATCTGTCACAGGAGTCTGCTGACTGAGGAGGGGCCGTGGTCACAGAAGCCCCCTGTCACTACAAAGCGCGACAGTCACCACCGCTATGGGGGACGCGCACATCCTTTGGAAGGGACAATCTGTCCCAGGAAACCGCTAGCTGAGTAGAGGCGTGGTCGCAGAAGACCCTGGTGCTATAAAGCGGGACCTTCAACCCTGCCGTGCAAGGGGTTGGCCCACCCCTCCACAAGAGTCGGAGCCCAGAGTAGGCTGGGCCACCCCTCTTGGCCTCAACATCAAGGTACTCTGTGTGTTTGGTTTGTCTGACTCCTATTGTCTCAATTAAACCGCTCTAACTTGTTCCTGGTTACATCGTCCTGGTTTCTCAACTCTAATCAATTTGGGTTTCGCCAGGCGTTGAGTACAGTGGACCAGTTCTTAAACTTGAAATGGTTCATTAGCAAATACACCATTGCAAAGCGCTGTCCACTGTACCTGGCCTTTATGGATCTGTCAACCGCCTTTGGTTGAGTCAACAAAACAAAGCTCTGGTTTACGATTCTGGATTTATGGGTGGAGCTGGCATTAGAAAAACTTCCTGCACTCCTTGAACATAAAGCTGGCAGCGAGGGTCTGGTATGGCATGACAGGTGAATTGTGTGGATACATTTCTCCTTGCTCATGGGGTGCACCAAGGTTGTATCCTGGCCCCACTTCTCTTTGTTATCTATAGCAACAATCTGTGCCGACCTTGGATAAAGCCACCAGAGACATTTCGATCATTAAGAGAGCTGATGTGCCAGCGCTGCTTTATGCAGATTATGTGGTGTTTATGGCACGGACCCCAAGGGCCTTGTGATTGTTGGTGAAATCCTTTATATGCTTTATGAGTGAACTGGGCCAGATCACTAACTATGGAAATTCACATATTATGGCATGTGGGCCAGGTAAGAAACCTATCACCAAATTAATGGCCAGGGGGACCCACTTGGAAGAGTGAACGATTTTAATTGCTTGGGGATCACTTTTAGGGTTGAGGGGTCTTGGCACTAGCAGGTCAGAAACTTAGGAAAGTCCAGTGGACCCTTATTGGTTTACCAGGCTTAAATTATTAATCCCAAATGTTCTCTTTTGTGGTAGTGTGGGCGAGCACTTTAGATCTGCATGCCAATACGAGGAGTAAAGCTTGTCCCAACATTGCAAGAGAGTCTACAAAACAGAAAAGGGCATGGGCCATGATGGTTCGCCTTCCTGGTCCTTGATAATGGGATCAGGATACAAACACCTTGTCTGGGACCAGCAGAAAGATGGCCCTCCTGCCTGGTGCTTTTCCCTTTGCATGGGTCATTTGCATCATTTGCCAAGAACTGATTAGTGTGAGCTATAGACATACTCTCGGATAGCTGCACCTGGGCATGATTATTTACTGTTAGTTACCATCAATGAAGAGCCCACAATGGCAGAATAGTTTTTCATAAAGTCATAATAAATATTTGATAGATTTTTTTTATCTGAGCGATTAGCACCATTGTCCATCCACAGCACTAGGATACCAACCAAAATTTAGACAAAATATGTGTTGACATGAAACATCAGCTTAATAATGAAAAGAAATGCCAACAGATGCAGCACAGATACTGGACGAACTAAGTGGGTGTAAAGTAAACAACTGATTACGGATCTTCCCTTAAAAATAAATATTACATTGAGCATCACAAAGCTTTGTCTTACAAAATATAACGTGCATTTGTAAAGCACTTTTTCATTGAGTGGCATTTTGATGCAGATCAACATATGCTTATTGTTCCCCAACTTAATGGTACTCATTTTGATTACCTGCGAAGGATGAACATCTGACTGAACCCTTTTACGGACATTCAGACCTATGACAATGAGGTCAAACAGATACTTGCAGTGGCTGAAACGATTACTGACTTGCAGTCCTGGTTCTGAATGGTAGTGAGTTTAGTGAAGTCATGAACTTTAGAACAAGTCTCCGCTGCGTGAGGAGAATCATTCTAACATTCGTGCATATCAATGAAGGTCCTATGATGCAGGAGTATTCATTCAATATGCCACCAGACCCAGCCAAGTCTTCCTAAACCCTCTATAAAAATGAAGCAAGCATCTTACCGGTGGTCTATTTTCAACAGGAATGTGCAGGTAGTGGCGGCCATATTTATTTGGAGAAGTGGAATTAGTTGCATCCAACAATGGTCTGTAAATGAAGAGAGTTCAGATTAATACTAAATTGAATCAATGGCGATTTCAGTGAATCTATAATGCATAAATAAAATAATTTTGTATCACAAGTATTATTTTATGTATGATGCAGGTTGCTTCTTGAAATAGTCAGGTGTTTTTTCACCACCTCATTCCTCATCATCATAGACACTGTTTCCAGACCTGGGATTTGGATAAAAATGTAAAGCATTCCCTGCCTTTTACCTACCTGTAACACCCCTAAATCTAGTATTTATGGGGCACCCCAAACCTTGCTTCCTCAGATCCAAACTAGAAACAAGAACAAAAGAAGAAGGACTGAACAGCCGTGCAGCAGCTAGCTAGAGGAAGATGCCCACTGACTTGGCCCTAGCCCTGCCGGCCTGTCTCCCCCTCGAACCTGCTCCTGTGAAATCCTGGTGTGTCCTCCAGCCAGCAACCTCAATAACCCCGGAGGACCTGCCTGCCTTCACTTCCAAAAACTGCTTCTCCGGTGAACACCAGATTTGTTCAACTGCAATCTGTGGCAGCAGCCGGAAACCTTGAATCCGCCCCACTCTGCACCCTCGCGTCCACGGCCCAAGCTCGAGTGGGCAAACACCACAAAGAGAACACCCCGGCGATTCTGAACCGAGATCGGACGACCCCTGACCTGCCTCCAGCCGACGACTGCAGTCTAAACCCAGAAGGCCACCCCAACCGCTACCAGGAGCTGGTAAGAAGAACCGACCCCAAAAGGCACCCCTGCACCCGACACCCCACAGCCTTGAGTGCCCAAACAGACGGTGCCTAACCAACCCCTAACTTCCCAACTTACCTCTCGAAGTGGTGGTCGCACCGAGAAGTCTTTAGTTTCCCTGCCTGCAGTGCTTTTGCAAACCGGAGGTTCTCCATTGGAAACAGGGCATCCGACCTCGAAACAGCACCCTGCCGCCCTAGTGCCGCTGAGGGTGCTAATTTGTTTCCCCATTTGCCCTGAGCTAAAGTCCAGGAGCTTACCCTATCCCCTCCCACACCCAGTGGCCTGCTTGCCAGCAGCCACCAACCAGAGGCCCCCTATTCCCCCATTGGATAACATTGGGCCTCAACACTCTGCACCCGGCCGCCCTAGTGCTGCTAAGGGTGTAACAAGAGTGCACAACTCACCCTGGGGGACCCCCGAGTATAACCCCAGAACCACAACTCCAAAGACCGATTACTTACCTAAAAACCGATAACCATACTTTCCTCCATAGGATAACATTGAGTGTTTTTCCTGAAAAAGTTTCCAAGTGTGGAGTTTTGAAACCTAAACAATTTCTTTAAAATTATACGATTTAACAAAACCGCTTTTACTAACCTGTTTACAGGAAACGTCCCAGTGCTGCATCCAGGCATACACCACTGAGTAAGAAAAGTAATCCAAAAGTAACTTACCTGCTATTTTACTGAAAGTCGCATTGAAGTCAATGTACTGTAATTACAAGTGATTCCATTTCACTGAAACAATACTGCAAGTCAAACCATAGTACATTTACAATTGCAATTGAACTGTTTTATAGTCAGCATTTATTACTGTAGAGTATGTGTTGCTTACCTGTGCCAGGCTTGCTTGGTTCTAGAAATAAAATAACTAAAAGAAGGAGTAGTTTCTTTTCTGTAACTCCAGTTCTGTAGTAGGGGTATCTCTGTGATAGTCATAATCTAGTGAATAGTCCCGCCCATGTGCGGGGACCCCGGAGCAATAAAAAAATAATCTCTTAAGGTGTCAAAACATGCAGACCTGCATCCACCCTTAAGAGAGAATTTAATTTAAAGACAGATAATGCAGCCTATACCCACAGGCTACACTGTCCAGTACTTCAACTAGAAAATTACACCAACATCCACAAACAGCACTGCCTGTCCAGCTTTTCTCTACAAGGAAAAACCCTGCCTCTACCAGCAAAAGCCTCTGGAATGATAGAGAGGAAGGAATGGACAGACAAGCCCCATAGGCTGCCATTATGTGGCTCAGAACAGGATACTGTGCCTTTAAGAAAACTTTCCAGAACTTTTCCAGTATCCCAGAATGCACAGCAGGTCCCTTTTACTTTCAGTTCTTTTTGAAGGCGTAGCACGCCAGACCTGTAGCATTCCTTACATGAATAATCATCTCTCCACCGCGGAGGAGGGCGGGCGCTTATGACTATCACAGAGATACCCCTACTACAGAACTGGAGTTACAGAAAAGAAACTACTCCTTCTGTAGTAGGGGATCTCTGTGTATAGTCATAATCTAGTGAATAGAATGGCAAGCCCATCCCCACACCAAAACGGCGGTGGAGAAGAATACACAACACGACCACTACTGTGCGAACAAATTCCGCAGCGAGGCCTGCCCAACCTGAGCATCTGCCCTGGCATCCGTGTCCAGACAATAATGCTTAGCAAAGGTATGGACCGACCTCCAAGTGGCCGCCTTGCAGATTTCTGCAATCGGAACATTACGTAGCAAAGCAGACGTGGCAGCTTTGCCCCTGGTGGAATGAGCCTTAGGTTTACCCCCTAAGGTCTTATTAGCCTTTTGATAACACAATTGTATGCAGGACACAATCCACCGAGAGATGGACTGCTTAGAGGTCGCGAGACCGGTCCTGACTGATCCATAATTAATAAACAATTGGTCTGACCTACGAATATCCTTGGTCTTATCAAGATAAAACTTCAACACCCTCCGAACATCCAGGGAATGGAGAGACCTTTCCCCTGGCGAAGAGGGATTCTGAAAGAACGTAGGTAAAGTTATGGTCTGGTTGACATGAAAATCAGATATAACCTTAGGAAGAAATTTAGGGTGAGTACGCATAACAACCTTAGCAGCGTGAAATACAGTATAAGGTTCTTGACAACATAATGCCTGAAGTTCACTCACCCTGCGGGCCGATGTAATGGCCACTAGGAACGCCGCCTTCCAGGACAGGTGCTGCAACGAAGCCTTGTGAATGGGTTCAAAAGGCTCCTTCATCAGTCTGGACAGCACCACATTCAATTCCCAGGAAGGCGAGGGAAGTCGGACAGGAGGAAACACTTTCTTCAAGCCTTCCAAAAAATCCTTGACCACAGGGATCTGAAAGAAGGAAGTCTATGAAGGGCATTTCCTGTAAGCAGTCAAAGCAGCCAGATGAACCTTAATGGAATGGAAATTAAGGCCGGACTGCGCCAAATGTAAAAGATATGGAAGGATGACATCTTCCTTACATGTCGTAGGGTCAAAGCTCTTGGACTTGCACCAGATACAGAATCTCTTCCACTTGTAGGCATAGGACGTCCTAGTGGAAGGTCGTTTAGACTCCTTCAGTATGTCCATACAATCTTCTGGTAGATTCAAATGGCCATATTGCACTATCTCAGGAGCCATGACGCCAAACTCAAAGACGAGAGGTTGGGGTGCACCATCTGCCCCCCGAACTTCGTGAGAAGGTCCGGCCTGCACGGCAGCCGTATGTGAGGAAGGAGAGACCGGTGAAGTAGGTCCGTGAACCACCACTGTCTGGGCCATTCCGGAGCAATCAGGATCATCCGCGCCCCTGATTGAGACAGTTTGATGAGCACCGCCGGAATCAGGGGAATGGATGGAAAAGCGTACAGAAAGCTGTTCGACCAGTCGATCCATAGCGCATTCCCCAGCGTCCCCCGCTGGTAGTACCTGGATGCGAAGTCTCGGCATTTGCTGTTTTCGGCGGTGGCGAACAGATCTACGTCTGGAGTCCCCCACCTTGCGAAGACTTCTCCTAGTACTTCGTCGTTTATGACCCATTCGTGGTTTTCCTGAATCAGTCTGCTCAGTGCGTCCGCCTGAACATTCTGCACCCCTGGCAGATGCGTGGCCGTAATCGTCAGTCCTCGGGCCAGAAGCCAGTGCCAGATCGCCTGCGCCTCCTGCGACAGAGTGCGAGATCTCGACCCCCCTTGCTTGTTGAGGTAATACATAGTGGTTGTATTGTCCGTCTGTATCAGCAGCGAGTTGGTCTGGAAGGATGGAAGGAAGGCCTTCAACGCCAGGAAGACAGCTCTGAGTTCCAGGAAATTGATGTGGTACGTCGACTCCAACGGGGACCACTTTCCTTGTATCTGCAATTCCCCGGAATGCGCTCCCTAGCCTTGGAGAGACGCATCCGTCACGACCCTCTTCGTGGGAATGTCCTTGTGGAAGGGAACCCCCCTGAGGAGGTTCTCTGCCGAACACCACCACTTCTGAGACTGAAGAGCATGCAGAGACAGCCGTATCTTGTCGTCCCAAGAACCTGTCCTCTGATCCCACTGATCCTCCAAGCACTCCTGCAGTGGTCTCATGTGCAGCCGTGCGTGAGGAAGATACAGGAGGCCATCGATCCCAGCAGTGAAGACACCTTCCTCACCATCGTCGACGGAGCAGTCCTGAGGTCCTGAGCCTTCCGAAGGAGTGATAACCGTCTCTCCTCCGAAGGAGACACGCTTGCTGACCGTGTATCGATGGAGGCCCCCAAGTACTGTATGCACTGGACCGGAGTCGGGACCGATTTGGCCATGTTGACGTGTAACCCCAGCTTGTTCAAGAGGGCGCACGTCCACCGGAAGTGTTCTTGCGCCTCCGAGAAGGATGAGGCTCTGATCAACCAATCGTCCAGGTACGGGTAGACAAACACCTTGTTCCTCCGCAGGTGTGCCGCCACCACCGCCATGCACTTCGAGAAGGTCCTGGGCGCAGACTTTAGCCCGAATGGCAGTACTGTGTATTGATAGTGATTGGCGCCTGCAATGGGCACATGGAAGTACGCATCCTGTAGATCTATGGCACAGAGCCAGTCTCCCCGTTGCAGCTGAGGGTAAATCTGATGCAACGATAGCATGCGAAACTCTTCTCTGCGAATCCATTTGTTTGCCTGCCGCAAATCCAGAATGGGCCTGAACTCGTTCTTGTCCTTCTTGCGAACTAGGAAGAACCGAGAGTACAGACCTCTTCCCCTTTGAGACAGAGGTACCTCTTCTACCGCCTTTTTTCTCAACAAGATGTCTGCATCTGCCTGGAGCTCTCGCAGCTGGAACTGTGAGCTTACCGGCGGAATCGCTGGAGGCGGGCTGATAAACCGAAGACTGTATCCATTGCAAACAATATTCAGCACCCACTTGTCTTGAGTAATTTTTCTCCACTCTGCCGGAAAAAATTGAATGCTTCCCCCCACTGGAGTGGGTAACGGTTGCAGGGGAAGTAGTCGCTCAGGGTCGAGACCCGGCCGGGCCCTTGGTAGTAGTAGTGGCCTGCTGGCCTCCTCTACCCTTCTGGCGTTTCTAGAAGGGTTTCCGGAACTGCTGCTGTTGGTGCTGCTGCTGTCCCGAACCCTGCCCACGCCCTCTGCCCATAGACCCGAACCGTCTCTGGAACGGGCGCTTCTTCTTCTCGGTCTTCTCCAACCCGACAGCCGTCAGGGTCTCCGCCTCCGTCTTCATGCGGGCCATCTCATCATCCGCATGTTTACCAAACAGGGTTTCCCCAGAGAAGGGCAGATTGGCTACTCTGTGCTGAGCCTCTGGCTTGAGCGACGTCAGGCGCAGCCAAGAGTGACGCCTTTGGTGGACGCCATGACAGTTGGCGTGCGCCGCCAACAAGGAGACATCCGCTGCCGCACTGATTACCTGGTTCGAAACCAGCATACCCTCTCGCACCGTTTCCAGGAAGTCCTCCTTCCTATCCCGAGGCAGCAGGTCCGCGTACTGTTGAAGGGACTCCCACAGGGCCCGGTCGTAACGCCCCAACAGCGCCCCTGCACTCGCCGCCTTCATGGTGGTAGACGCGGTCCCACACACCTTCCTGCCCGCCAAGTCCAGCCAGCGGCTTTCCTTGTTGGGCGGAACCGTCGATGAAGGCGCGGTCGCATGCTGTTTCCTCGCCGCCGTCACGATGACAGAGTCCGGCTTCGGGTCCATCCTTAAAAAAGCAGGGTCCGAGTCCGGGGCCGGATACTTTTTCAGGAGCCGTGAGGGGGTGGATTTCGTCACCGCGGGAGTGAGGAACAACTCCAACGCGGGTTCCACCAGTCCCGGCACTAGAGGCAGCAGGGGGCGAGACAGGTGTTTTTTGTGTAGAGTCTCGAATATCACGGACGTCGTGGTGGAGGCGGTGGTGGTGGTGGCGGTGGAGGAGGAGGCGTTGGTGGTGGCGGAGGAGGCGATGGCGTAGGGATCCGCGGAGGTGTATACACCACGGAGTACACCGATCCCGGCGACTCCGTTCTCCTCTTACTCCTGGCGTCAGGGCTCCCCCTGCGCCGTCTCGACGACGAACCCCTCTGCGATGTCGATCGCCTCCTCGACGTCGGTCGCCTCCTCGACGTCGGTCGCCTCGACGGCGACCTCCTCGACGTCGATCTTCGTGACGTCGATCTTCGTGACGTCGATCTTCGTGACGTCGATCTTCGTGACGTCGATCTTCGCGACGTCGATCTTCGCGACGTCGATCTTCGCGACGTCGATCTTCGCGACGGCGACCTCCTCGACGTCGATCTTCGTGACGTCGATCTTCGCGACGTCGATCTTCGCGACGTCGATCTTCGCGACGTCGATCTTCGCGACGTCGATCTTCGCGACGTCGACGGCGACCGCCGCCTCGACACCGGGTGTCGGCTGGCCCGCGACGTCGGGGAGCCCCTCGACGGCGACCTTCTTCTCTACGCCGACGGCGATCGGTGATCTCCCCTCGACGGCGAGCGCCAACACCGGGCCTGATCTCGACGCCGATGGCTTGACGTCGACGGCGTCGTCGCAGAAGATGCCGATGTCGTCGATGGTGGCCTGTTCAGCTCCTTCGACGTCGATCGTCGACGCCGCTTCTCCCCAGAGCCCTGGGGACATGGCGAACAGACCGTAGTCATCCCCCTCGACGTCGCCCCCCTCGACGTGGAGTGGGGACGCTTGCTGGTCTTCCTGCCCCTGGGGAGCCCCCCAGAGGCCTCAGAATGGGCAGAATCAGCCCCTCCAGACCCACCTTGTGCCTTCAGCCTTCTGTCCTCCAGGACCTGGAGCCTGATCTTCATCCTCTCTCTCTCAGGGTCCTGGCTGAAAAAGAGTGGCAGATCTCACACTCCTCCGGCACGTGGGACTGGGGAAGGCAGACGATGCACACCCTGTGTGGGTCTGACTTAGCCTTCTTCCTTTCACAATCAGGACACTTGTCGAACAAGCCAGGCATGCTGACAACCCCAGAAGGAAAGGACTTTACTAACACTAAATCACTTGAAAAGTGAACAAATAAACCCTTGAAAAGGGAGAGCTCAATGCTCCAGGGTCCGGCTAGCAGGAGCCGGAAAAAAGAACAAAGTAAAAGGGACCTGCTGTGCATTCTGGGATACTGGAAAAGTTCTGGAAAGTTTTCTTAAAGGCACAGTATCCTGTTCTGAGCCACATAATGGCAGCCTATGGGGCTTGTCTATCCATTCCTTCCTCTCTATCATTCCAGAGGCTTTGCTGGTAGAGGCAGGGTTTTTCCTTGTAGAGAAAAGCTGGACAGGCAGTGCTGTTTGTGGATGTTGGTGGAATTTTCTAGTTGAAGTACTGGAAAGTGTAGCCTATGGGTATAGGCTGCATTATCTGTCTTTAAATAAAATTCTCTCTTAAGGGTGGATGCAGGTCTGCATGATTTGACACCTTAAGAGATTATTTTTTTATTGCTCCGGGGTCCCCGCACATGGGCGGGACTATTCACTAGATTATGACTATACACAGAGATCCCCTACTACAGAATATTTTCATACAAAACCAATTGGTCTGAAGTTCAGTCTTTGAGTGGGTGAATTTATTTGCTGACTGAGTGTGTACAACAAATGCTTAACACTGTCCTCGGATACTGCCTTACTGCTCAACGACACTACCAAAAATTAGCGTTCCATCTAATTTTACCTCTGCCTATCTTTGGGGTTCCACTGAACTCTGTGTACAATATACATCACTTTGGTATAGTATATACAGAGCCAGCTTTCTACAGAGGTTTCCTACGAAAGCCATAGTAGCCCCTATTTTGCATGTGGAATGAGCTCTAGGGGGTGTTGTTAATGTTCTTTTTGCTTTTGCATAACAAGTTTGAAAGAATTTAACAATCCATCTGGCAATACCGGACTTGAATATGGAATTGCCCATGTGCGGTGGTGCAAAATCTTTCAATGTAATATAAAAGGGCTCATCTAAGGTATGTAGAGCCCGTTCTGCCACTGAATCAGGTTGTGGAAAGAATACAGGTAACTCAACCAACTGATTAATGTGGAAGGCAAAAACTACCTTCAGTAGAAACTTGGGGTTAGTACGAAGAACCACTTTGTCTCTGTGAAGTTGTAAAAAAGGTTCTTCTATGGTGAGTGCCTGTAGTACACACACTCTACTCAGAAGTGATTGCAATGAGGAAAGCGGTTTTCCAGGAGAGAAACTGCAGTTCACATTTATGCATGGGTTCAAAAGGTGGGCCCATTAATCTTGTGAGGACTATGTTAAGATTCCACACTTGGGCAAGTGGAAGTCTGGGTGGGATAACTCTTAAGTCCTTCCATGAAAGCTTGGATTACTGGCTCTCTAAAAAGAGATACATGTTGCGTATTTTGTAGATACTCAGCTATTGCAGCGAGATGTAGTCTGATGGAGGTGTAAGCTAATCCAGACTGCTGCAAGGGTAACAAATAACAAATTATATTTAGTATTGAAGCATCAAGAGGGTTGATGCCATTATTGCAATAGATAGCAAAACGTTTCCATTTAGTTGCATAACAGGCTCTTATAGTGGGCCTCCTAGCCCCTCTAATGATGTTCATACATTCTGGTGGGAGATTTAAGTAACCAAACTATGATTTCAGGAGCCAGATCGCGAGGTTGAGTTGTTTGGGATCTGGGTATCTGATTTCTCCTTGGCTCTGTGTGAGGAGACTGGATGTGAGGGGCAGTTTTTGATGTGGAACTAGTGACTGCTCCAACAGGGTTGTGAACCAAGCTTGACGGGCCCATGTGGGAGCTACTAGGATTAGTGTGAGGGATTTTTGCCTGAGTTTCGGAACCACTCATGGAATGAGTGAGAGAGGCGGAAAAGCATAGGCAAATATACCTGACCAGTTCATCCATAGTGCATTGCCTTTGGAGAGCAGATGTGGGTACCTGGAGGCGAAGTTAGGGCATTATGCGTTTTGGTGTGTGCCAAAAAGATCTATTTGAGGAAGTCCCCAACTTTGAAAGTATGGGAGAAGAACTTGAGGGTGAAGTTCCCATTCGTGGATTTGCTGTCTGTCTGCTGAGAAGATCGGCAATCTGATTGTTCACTCCTGGGAGGTGTTCTGCTAGGAGATGGATTTTGTGGTGACTCGTCCACTTCCAAATGTCTTGAGCCAAGTCAGACAGCTGGAGAGACGGTGTCCCCCCCTGTTTTTGTATATAATACATAGCTGTCATGTCAATACAAACTAGGACAGCTTTGCTGACTAGGTGAGTCTGAAATGCTTTGCGTGCTAGAAACACTGTTAGCAGCTCTAGATGGTTTATGTGGAGAGTTTTTTTTGTTCTTGACTCCACAGGCCTTGCACTGTGTGATGTTGAAGATGAGCTCCCTAACCAGTGAGGGACAAGTGCGCTGTTAGCATTGTCTGTCGAACTGGGTCTATGAAGGCCCGTCCTTTTCATAAATTTTGTGGGTTCCACCACTGCAGAGAGTGATGAGTATGGCCACTTACCAACACTAGATCAGTTAAAAGACCCTGTGATTGGTTCCACTGACTTGCTAAACATTCCTGGAAGGGAGACACGTGAAGCCTGGCATGGGGAACAATGATGATGCAAGACGCCATCATTCTGAGCAGCTGCGTGTACACTCGAGTTGGTAGCGAGTGAAAGGGCTGAAACTAGAGAATTAGAACTTGAATATTGCGAATTCTGGCTGCAACGGGGAAGGCTACAGCCCTTTGAGTTTCTAAAGAGGCTCCTAGATAGTTTTGAGTGTTGGAAGGTAGAAGATGCGATTTCAACATATTGAAATGAAATTTTAAAAAATCCAGTATTTGTAAAGCGCGAAAAATTACCCGAGGAGGTCAAGGAGCTGGGGGCTGTCGGGAAGATTAAGCGAGCTATTGCCCAGAGTCACATGGTGCTTGGCTTACCTGTCGCCGGCGTCTGGGATCGAACCGCGAGCCCTCATGATCCGGAGTCAGGCACCATGGGCGCTGCGCCACACCTCTTGGCTACGTGGACTGTGAACCCCAGTTGGTTCAGTAACTGCAGTGTCCTGCGAGTGTGTTGAAGACATTTTGGGTGTGTACTGGCTTTGATGAGCCAGTCGTCCAGGTGAACAGCGACTACTGCCAGGCACTTTGTAAAGGCTTTAGGAGCAGTTGTGACTCCGAACAGGAGTACCTTGAACTGGTAATGCGGTCTCGCTACCACAAATATGAGAAATTTGCAATGGGGGGAATGTACTGGGATATGGAAGTCCGAGTCCTTTAAGTCTAGAGTAGACAGAAAGTCGCCCTTTTGTAGGAGTGGGAGCACTTGTTGAAGTGTTACTATGTGAAAATGGTCTGATTGTATGTAAAGATTCAATTCTTAAAGGTCCAAGATAGGTCCTAGAGAACCGTCCTTTTTGGGTATTAGAAAATAGAAGGAGTATACGCCCACCCCGTAGTATTGTAGTGGTATGGGCTCTATAGCTCCCGTCAAAAGGAGAGACGGAACCTCTTGCTTGAGGAGGTGTAAGCTGTCTGGTGACTGTTTGTGTGAGCGTGGAGAAATGTTTGGAGGATTGTTGGCAAACTCCTGGCAATAACCATAACGGATAATTTCCAGTATCCATTTGTCTGTAGTTATTGACTGCCATACGGGTAGGAATTGTGAAAATCTCCCCCCGACAGGTGTTAAAATGGTCAGGGGGGGGAGGGGGTGTAGTGAAGTCACTCTTTGGCATTGGAGGTGCGTGTGTTGGAACCTCTACCTCTATCCTTGCCATTGTTACCTCTGTATCCCCCTCTTAAGAAACCCTAAAAAGGGTTGATTGTTGCCTTTGTAGGTTGTAGAGGCAGGGTCTGAGGAGGTTTTTTGTGACCCGCTCCGATAAAAGGAGCGCCAAAAGGAGCCACAGCCTGAAGGTGACTGTAGGGCTCTCATGGATTTTGCCACATCTGTGTCCTTTTTCATCTTTTCTAATGAGGAGCCTAATACATGGCCAAAAAGGTGCTGCTTGTCAAATGGCATGTTAAGAATAGAAGCCTGAACCACTGGTTTAAAGCCTGAAATGCGTAACCAGGCATGCCTTCTTAATAGGACGCTGGTGTTGACGGCTCTAGCCGCAGCATTAGCTGCATCTAAAGCGCACCTGATGGAATTGTTGGAGATAAGCTGTCCCTCCCGCACTAGGTCTTGAGCTTTGGACTTGTGCTCATCAGGTAAAAATTGGAGCAATTGCTCCATTTCATCCCAATGCGCCCTATCGTACCTGGCTAAAAGTGCTTGGGTATTGTGCTAAATGTTTGCTGCCTGGGAGGCTACTCTTTTCCCAGAGGTGTCTATCAACTTAGACTCCTTGTCTGGGGGTGGAGCATCTTATGATGTTTGGGAATTGGACCATTTTCATGCATTAGAAATGACAAACAAATCAAATGGTAACGGCGCCTGATGTAAGCTGGATCTGATGGTGCAGATTTATATTTCTTGTCTACTCTAGGGGTGAGGATACATGTTCGCACAGGATCATTAAAAATTTCATCCACATACCCTTGAGCATGGGAAGTGTGAGCGAGGATTTCTGGGAACTACTGAGCGTCTCGAAAAGGAAATCTTCTTCCAGGGATTCCTTATGTAACTCGACTCCATGGTAATTAGCAGCTCTACCTAATAATTCTATACATCCTACACTGTTGTCTGGTGGAGATACTAAGCCTTCTCCACCGATCACCACAGATCAGGATCGTTACCTCTGGGAGAATTAGTGTTATAATCTCTCCAGGGGTCTGTAGGTGTTGGATAATTGTCCCCAGTCCCATCATCTTGATCATCAGGTGTATATGGTGGTGGTGAGTCAACAGGTGAAATTAGCAATGGTTGTGTCTCAGGAGAAGGAGGTAATGGAGGAGGAGGAGGAGAAGAAGCGTTAGTACCCACATTCTTCCTTTTTAAAGGAATGTGGTAGGCTCCTTCGGGTCTCAGGTTTACGTTGGAGAGTCACTTTAGTGGTAATATGTCCAGTTATTGGATGAATGAATAGTTCTCTTAGTTTCGGATCCGGTTTTGAGGACGGAACATCGAAACGATGCTCTTTTGCTGGAATCGGCACATCGGTTTGTTTCGGCGCCGATGGTTTCGGTGCCCGTGTTTTGGATGCAGAGGATTTAGGATCTGACGATTGTTTCGGCGTCGAAGGGGGTGGGGCTGAGCTGGACTTCGATCCCGAAGGTTTCGGCTCAGTGCCAGATTTGTAACGACTTTTCGGAGCCTGAAGGCTTTATGGTGTGTTTCGATGCCGAGCCAGAAGGCTGGGCGTCAGAAACATGCTGTCGGTGCAGACTGTGGCCCGGAGGAGGGGGTTGGACGGGAGCCTTCTTCTTGGGCTTAGGTGGAGTTTGAGACAAGGGAGGGTCAGTACTCATGGTACGCTGCTCTTGCAGGATGTCTTCGACCCCATCGGAGCCGGAAACGGAGATATGCTCTTGTTCTTCCTTGGCTCCCATGGCATTTCCAGTCTCTTGTTTGGAATCTTCTCCGAAGAGGTCCGGAATGGAACTGGTGTGTTGGCTCTGCATGTCGCGATGTCAAGCCAGACGGTCAGGAAGCGTTTTCATCAATTGGAAGCATTACACGCGTCGCAGTCCTGTTCTTTGTGCTCTGGAGATAAGCACAAGTTGCACACTTCATGCGAGTCGGTGCGTGGCACCGAGGGCAGAATTTAAATTGGAGTCTGTTCCATCTACTGCGAGGCAGACCGACGCGGGTAGGCCTGACGGACTTACAGGAGCTATGCAATCAAAAGAGGGATTTTAAGTACATACGATACACGGAGAATGGAAATACGCAAACGAAAACAATACCGTCGAGGGCGAGTGTACTGCGCACTGAGGGGAACCCAAGAAACGGTGTCGAATCGGAGCGCAACAATTCACGTCCGAACCAGATGGCAGAAAAAAACAATCTAACAATGGAGTCGATGCCCATGAGCACTATCACCGAAAGGAGGAGTCACTTACCTCATGACTGGAAAGACTTCTTCGAAGAAAAGCAACTTGCAAACATCCGGACCCAACACAAGATGGCAGGAGTATGCAAAGCATGCGATCTACAGCTCACATCCCTCGAACCTATATATTCCATCAACACTCTGGGAAAGGAAGACGAAGAAAAAAAAACATGGGCCAATCACAGTCCAGAATGCCCTTCATAGTCTATTGATGACTCATTTGCCCCTTATTTCATCACTGCGCCAGCAGCCAAAGAGATAAGTACCACCAGTTCTCTTACTTCAAAGGATCGGGTAATTAATGAGAAAATAGTTACTGTACTTGGAGCGTCTAACATTTAATGTTTAATTCAGTGTTTTTTCCCGTCGCTCTATTTGAGGCAGTTTCCACAAAAACAAACCAGAAACCTTTACTGGTAAATGTTTTTCTTTCCAACGAAAAGTGGGAGGGTTCTGCAGGATGCCCAATGTATCCAAATAGGGTTCTATGGAACGCCGCAGCAATTTCAAAGAACAAGATCCTTTTTCTTTTCTTTTTCTTTTCTAAACACGAGAAATCACTCATAGATCTGGAGGGAGCAGACGTATTAGAAAAAGGTGCGATGTCCCAGAACCAACATTCACACCAAGAGACCCTCAAGCAACCCTTTCCTTGGGGAGAAAAGGAACAGGGGCCAACAGCCCATTATCAATCTCATGGAGTTTAAAATGTGGCTCATCAATGTCCACGTCGAAATGATGGGAATTCCTCTGGGAAATATTGAGACCACATGAAAGATGCACACCCAAAGATTGCCATTTGATCTCCACACTGCAGATCCCTGAAGTTTATTTGGAGATTCCAGATCTTCGAGGTCATGACACTCTTGTCCGGCATGTCCTCAGCACCATGGCATGTCACGTAGGTGCTCAAACCAACCATGGAAGCCCCAAAGTCCTGGAAAGATGTATTGTAGTATATCTGGGCGACATCTGCTCATGGACTGTTGCCTTACAATTGACAGTGATTCTACTAAAATGTCTTGGATGGATTTGTCAAGGAGGGAGAAAATAAAAAAACCTCTACACACAGAGGACAACTTTTCCAGAATTCATAGTAGACTCAAAAGAAACCACTCGGAGTCTCCCATTGAGGAAAATGGTGAAAATATCTCTGGCACTTTGAAAAAAGGAAAATGCTACTTACCAGTATGTATCTCTTCTTGGCATGTAGAGCTGCAGAGATTCACACTCTGTGCATAGATCGCCATCTGGTGTTGGGCTCGGATGCTTGCATCTTGTTGTTGTCTTGGAAGAAGTCTTTTATAGTCACGAGATAGGGGACTCCTCCCTTGGACAATAGTGCTCATGGGCATCAACTCCATCCTCAGATTGTTTTTCGCCATGAAGTGAAATGATGGAGTTTGCAATAAACAGAAAGGTGTCCATGAGAATGTATCGTTAAGTAAGATAACACTGGAACAGATACAGGTTCCGGGGAGGTGGGTGGGCGTGTGATCTCTGTAGCTCTACATGCCAAGAATGGATGCATACTGGTAAGTAGCATTTTCCGTTCGAGGCATATGAGCTGCAGAATTCACACTCTGTGCATAGACTGGACAGCAGTGTCTCCCCCAGCGGTGGTCGCCTGTATCGGTTGCAGTGGTTTGAAAAAGTGTCCTAAGAGCAGCTTGGCCTACAGAAGCTTGTTGCTTTGCCTGCATATCTACACAATAGTGTTTGGTGAAGGTGTGTGTTGTAGCAAAAAATCAAAAAGGGAGTGGACCACTTGTCCTGTGTAGCCAGGGTCTTATCACTGTTATTTCCTTCGTAAAAGAACCCTCATAACTATACACAGGTACCAGAGGCGGCATGAACTGGGTTACCGCTTAAGTGTAAAAGTGCAGCATCATCATAGGGTCTTTTTTGAATGTACGCTGCCCTCCACCCGGAGGAAGACCTTCTGGTTCAACAGTAGTGTCCAGACATGAAAAACAAAAAATGTGAGAGGGTTCGTATCTAGTGAGTTAAAATCTCTTGGTCATTGTTTCCATAGTGACTTTATTCTTGAAAGCTTGATCAGAGAGTTAAAAGAAAGAAGTGCGGGGTGAGACGGAGTTACTGGTCTGCCGTACTTTTCATGGTATAGGGGTCAACATGTTTCAGCCTTCTGCAAGGGTCTAAAGGCTTTCATCAGGACCGTTATATGTAGGAAGGCGCTCTGTCGCTCCTAAAGTGAGAAAACTTGTCACTTGTTCTGAGTCGAGGGGTCAGATCAATAGTATCTGTACCTAGAGAAGGTAGAAAAGGTTACTTTCACCAAATTCTCTTGATTCGAGGCCATGATTTGCTGCTTCATGCGATCGTCTAGGGCAACTACTTGTGTGAGGGGAGGTAAGTGAGGATAATATGTAAATACAAAGCAAGTAGGCGAAAGCCAGGGGCAGTTACGTGAGGTAAAGAGATGCTAATCTCGGCGGGATGAAATTAAAAATTAAAATCATTGTTGAAAATTGCCTAGTTCATAATGATTCGAGGGGACACGTTGTGGATAAAGAATTACAAAGCCCTGTAGATAATATCATTTAAGGTATGTTTGTAATCATGCGATGGACTAAAAATGTCATCATCAACATCATCATTAATAGCGAGTTGTTGGATGTGCCGCTTATTGCGACGTGAGTGAGATGAGCTTAGTCACATCTTCTAAATAACCGGTCGTTGATGTTTCTAACAACAAGCTACAGTAATACGTCAATGCGTGTTTACCTCAGACAAAGTTAATAATATTCATACGTGGATGCCCGGAGGCAGGCCGAGAATTCATTGCTGTAGTTAAATGAAAAAGACAAAAGAGGTAAATTAGAAAGACCTTACTTTAGTTTGGACGTTGTTCCAAAACAGCGACGGCCATCGGAGCTTACCGATTCTCGCACGATCGGTGTCTGCATCTGCCTCTTCTCGCGGTACACCCAACCAGAATCGTCCGTGTAGGCTTACCGTTAAAAGGTGCAGAGGTAGTGGAGGTTGAAGAAGGACTCCACGTTGTACGGTAAAGATTGGCAAAGTGTCATGGTTGGCACGGTACAAATGTGTGTTGGAACCAACAGGAAAAAAGGGGTTGTTACTGATTGGGATTGTATACACTAATCTAGTCGAGACATTGCTGTTCGTGATGTAAAATTATACTTTGTTAGTGTGTGATGTTCCCTAGGGAAACTATCATGATTGGAATAAGGTATGGTGGTAGAGAAACTGCGACACTCTCATGATTCTGAGATCGAATGGTGGAATAAGTATTCGTTATGCGTAATTAGCGTGCCTTGGTGAATAGATTAATCAGGTACTGCATTCTTGTTGGTTTCAAATATTCATGTGATGGAATGCTTAAGTGGCTAAGGTGTACCATGGGATATTATCGTTGAGGCCTTGTTTGTCCGTGGACAAACGGTCAATCCAACGTTGTTCTTTCTCATACAAAATACGTTCGGCATTGTAGTTGACAGTTCTCAAACTTTCTAGGACTACCCATTTTAGATCACTGGTGGCATGGTTGTTCTCTATGAAGTGTCTACTCATTTTGGTAGTCGCTCTTTTGCAGTTCACGTTGCTTTTATGTTCTGTGATCCTCAATTTTATTTTTCGGCAAGTCATTCCAATACATTTGAGGTCACAGAGGCAGGTGATCATGTAAATTACGTGGGTAGTATTGCAGTTGGTATGTTGTCGCAGTGTCCACGTAAGGTTGGGAAGAAGTTGGATGGTTTTAGTCACTTTTGTTAGGCTGCAGACTGAGCACGTCCCACACGGATAGTGTCCTGTGATCGGTGCAAGATTCCATGCTGCTGTTATGGTTTCTGTACTTGTTTGCAGAGCCGGTCTAGTATGTACTAGAAGATCTTTTATGTTCTTTGTTCTTTTGTTTGCAAACCTTGGTTTAGGCCATTGTAAAGTATCAGGAGGTTAGAATTCTCCAATTTTTGTTCACAATCTTTTTCACTGTGTTGGACATAGTATTATATGTGGTGACACACGTTAGAAGATCCTCTGGTTCTGCCCGTGTGGATGTCTGCAAAAGATTTTCTCTCGGTTGGTACAGGGCTCTTTTCTGGCACTTCCTTATGATTTTTACTGGATAGTCTCTTTTGATTAGTTTTTCACCCAATTCTTTGGCTTGAGTTTTGTAAATTTGAAGATTGCTACAGTTCCTCTTGAGTCTAAGAAACTGGCTGAATGGTAAATTATCTCTGAGAGGACGCGGGTGAAAGCTATTGTAAGACAGCAAGCTGTTCTTTGCTGTTGGTTTGTGGTACGTCTTAGTTTGGAGGAGGTTATTCTCTGAATAGATAGTTATGTCTAGGAAGTCAAGTTTGTGTCTGTCGAAAGTGCAGGTGAATTTTAAGCACTCATCTCTGGAGTTGATCCATATAAGAAAATCTTCTAAAGACTCGGCAGTATCTTCCCAAATCATTATGACGTCATCTATGTAACGCTTCCAGAATTTTACTTTAGTCAGGTACGGATTGTCAGGGTTGTGAATGTATTTTTGCTCAAAGTCACTGACATACAGACCCGCCACACTGGGAGCAAAGGTGCTGCCCATCGATGTACCGTGGCGTTGTCTATAGAGTGTGCCCTCGTATTCAAAAAAGTTTTCAGTTAGAGCTAACTTGCAACACTGTAGTATGAAATGTCTCGGTGTTGAGTGAGTCCAAGGTTCCGAGAACAGCACGTTTGAGGGTGTCTAGGGTCTTCTGTTGGGGGAGACTGGTGTATAAGCTTTCCACATCCAGTCCCACTAGATACATGGTGTTTTCATTGTATATCTGGTTGTCCAGTTGATTGAGGAGGTCACGTGTGTCCTTCAGGTACGTGGGTGTTCGTTGTACAAGAGGTTTGAGGAAATGATCGGCAAATTGTGAAAGAGGTTCCAATACCGACCCAATTCCTGAGACAATTGGTCGTCCTGGTGGTGGAGATCTATTCTTGTGTGTTTTTGGTAGGGAATAGAAATATGGTGTTCTCGGTGATTTGGTTATTAGGAAGTCTGCTTCGTGTTTTGATATCCACTGGTTAGTCTCAGCTTCTTCTATCATGGATTTAATGATACTTTGCAGTCTCTTTGTTGGATCAATGGTAATTTTTTCATAGAATTTGTGGTCTGATAGTAGGTTTTGACATTGGGGGTCGTATCCTGATTTGTTCAAGAGGACGATTCCTCCCCCTTTATCAGCAGGTTTGACAATTATGTCTTCATTGCTGCTTAGTTCTTTTATTGCCAGTCTTTCTCGTTTGGTGATATTCATAAATGGTCTTTGGGATGAGGGTTTGATGTTGTCCACTCCTTTGAGAATAGCTTGTTCGAAGGCTAATACTTCTATAGGGACCAGATGGTTGGGTGGACAAAAGGTGGATTTTGGTCTGAGGCTGGTGTCACTTGTTGGTGCATCGTTCTGTTTGTTTTTGAAAAAAGCTTTCAATTTTATTTTTCTACAGAATTCTGATAGCTCGCACTTGACTTTGAATAAATCTAAAGGGGGTGTGGGGACAAAACCTAGTCCTTGGTTTAGTATTTCCTCTTGATCTTGGGTTATCGTGGTGTCCGTTAGATTTATCACCAGGGATTCATGTTGCTGGGGCCTGGTTGGTCTCTGGACATGCTCCTGGTGTATATCTGTCTCTCTTGGTCGTTCCAGGATACTTCTTTTTTCCTTCCTCGTTGGGTGGTCCGACCTCTCCCTAAAAAAGGGGGGCGTTGGGTGTTGATCATAGGGCCCATCATGTGTGGTCCTTGTAAATATGGGTTCATCCATCCCTGAAAGTTAGGTGCGAATGGTTGGTATAATTGTTGTGGTTGGTCATAGAACTGTGGCGTTGACCAATTGGCACCTCGTCGTCGTTGATTTCGTCTGTATCGACCTCTTCCTCGTCTAGGGTAAGAGCCTTCATCACTGCTCCAATCTGAGTTATTGCTAGATGTTTCGCCAGTGGAGTCGTCATTATAATGGTCAGGTATTGTGTAGTCTTCTCTAGAGTAAGGGTGCATCTTCTCAACTGAGAATTTCTTGAGATCCTTACTCAGTTTCTGTATTTTATTCTGAGTGATGTACTCCTTGGTCTCATTCATTTCTCTGTTGATCTCCTCAAGTTTCTTCTTGTATATTGTGAGTTGAACCGTTGTTTTCAATCTGGTTTCACTTGTTTGAATTTGGATTGGGAGAGCTTCTACTAACCTTGTGGCTGTTTTTATGATTAGGACTAGATAGTCTCTGGTACATTTCCATGAAATGGAAGACCAGTCTTTCCTGAATAGCATGTCTTTCAGGAAGATCCGTGGAGCATTTTGTATCCATAGTCCTTTAGGTGCCGCATTCGCGCGCAAGTATTCCTTCATTATAATGCCATGAATGGCAGTTCGTACCTGGTCTTTTTTCATCTCGGTCAATTCATCCCACTCACTAGTTTGGGTCAATGTTTGAGCTAGGTCTTTGTCTTGTAATAAAGATGATTCGCTAAGAATCGCATTCACCTCATCCTCAGAATAACTCAAACCCTGGTTGTCCGCCATGTTGCCTGTTTTTGAAAAAATATAGTGGTGATCCTGCATTGCTCTGTGTCAAGGACCGTTCTTTGTGATTCAAAACTGTATAGGGGTATTTCTGCTACCACATCAAATGGAGACTCAACCTTATTTTCGGTGGTCAGTCCAAGTTTCGGAAGAGTTTCCCGCAGCTGCACGCTGCTTAATTACAAATTATCAAAGGGGAGGGAAAAAGAAGCTGTGGTCCATTCGGCTTCCTATGTCTAATGCAAAAAATCAAAAAGGGAGTGGACCACTTGTCCTGTGTAGCCAGGGTCTTATCACTGTTATTTCCTTCGTAAAAGAACCCTCCTAACTATACACAGGTACCAGAGGCGGCATGAACTGGGTTACCGCTTAAGTGTAAAAGTGCAGCATCATCATAGGGTCTTTTTTGAATGTACGCTGCCCTCCACCCGGAGGAAGACCTTCTGGTTCAACAGTAGTGTCCAGACATGAAAAACAAAAAATGTGAGAGGGTTCGTATCTAGTGAGTTAAAATCTCTTGGTCATTGTTTCCATAGTGACTTTATTCTTGAAAGCTTGATCAGAGAGTTAAAAGAAAGAAGTGCGGGGTGAGACGGAGTTACTGGTCTGCCGTACTTTTCATGGTATAGGGGTCAACATGTTTCAGCCTTCTGCAAGGGTCTAAAAGCTTTCATCAGGACCGTTATATGTAGGAAGGCGCTCTGTCGCTCCTAAAGTGAGAAAACTTGTCACTTGTTCTGAGTCGAGGGGTCAGATCAATAGTATCTGTACCTAGAGAAGGTAGAAAAGGTTACTTTCACCAAATTCTCTTGATTCGAGGCCATGATTTGCTGCTTCATGCGATCGTCTAGGGCAACTACTTGTGTGAGGGGAGGTAAGTGAGGATAATATGTAAATACAAAGCAAGTAGGAGAAAGCCAGGGGCAGTTACGTGAGGTAAAGAGATGCTAATCTCGGCGGGATGAAATTAAAAATTAAAATAATTGTTGAAAATTGCCTAGTTCATAATGATTCGAGGGGACACGTTGTGGATAAAGAATTACAAAGCCCTGTAGATAATATCATTTAAGGTATGTTTGTAATCATGCGATGGACTCAAAATGTCATCATCAACATCATCATTAATAGCGAGTTGTTGGATGTGCCGCTTATTGCGACGTGAGTGAGATGAGCTTAGTCACATCTTCTAAATAACCGGTCGTTGATGTTTCTAACAACATGCTACAGTAATACGTCAATGCGTGTTTACCTCAGACAAAGTTAATAATATTCATACGTGGATGCCCGGAGGCAGGCCGAGAATTCATTGCTGTAGTTAAATGAAAAAGACAAAAGAGGTAAATTAGAAAGACCTTACTTTAGTTTGGACGTTGTTCCAAAACAGCGGCGGCCATCGGAGCTTACCGATTCTCGCACGTTCGGTGTCTGCATCTGCCTCTTCTCGCGGTACACCCAACCAGGATCGTCCGTGTAGGCTTACCGTTAAAAGGTGCAGAGGTAGTGGAGGTTGAAGAAGGACTCCACGTTGTACGGTAAAGATTGGCAAAGTGTCATGGTTGGCACGGTACAAATGTGTGTTGGAACCAACAGGAAAAAAGGGGTTGTTACTGATTGGGATTGTATACACTAATCTAGTCGAGACATTGCTGTTCGTGATGTAAAATTATACTTTGTTAGTGTGTGATGTTCCCTAGGGAAACTATCATGATTGGAATAAGGTATGGTGGTAGAGAAACTGCGACACTCTCATGATTCTGAGATCGAATGGTGGAATAAGTATTCGTTATGCGTAATTAGCGTGCCTTGGTGAATAGATTAATCAGGTACTGCATTCTTGTTGGTTTCAAATATTCATGTGATGGAATGCTTAAGTGGCTAAGGTGTACCATGGGATATTATCGTTGAGGCCTTGTTTGTCCGTGGACAAACGGTCAATCCAACGTTGTTCTTTCTCATACAAAATACGTTCGGCATTGTAGTTGAGAGTTCTCAAACTTTCTAGGACTACCCATTTTAGATCACTGGTGGCATGGTTGTTCTCTATGAAGTGTCTACTCATTTTGGTAGTCGCTCTTTTGCAGTTCACGTTGCTTTTATGTTCTGTGATCCTCAATTTTATTTTTCGGCAAGTCATTCCAATATATTTGAGGTCACAGGGGCAGGTGATCATGTAAATTACGTGGGTAGTATTGCAGTTGGTATGTTGTCGCAGTGTCCACGTAAGGTTGGGAAGAAGTTGGATGGTTTTAGTCACTTTTGTTAGGCTGCAAACTGAGCACGTCCCACACGGATAGTGTCCTGTGATCGGTGCAAGATTCCATGCTGCTGTTATGGTTTCTGTACTTGTTTGCAGAGCCGGTCTAGTATGTACTAGAAGATCTTTTATGTTCTTTGTTCTTTTGTTTGCAAACCTTGGTTTAGGCCATTGTAAAGTATCAGAGGTTAGAATTCTCCAATTTTTGTTCACAATCTTTTTCACTGTGTTGGACATAGTATTATATGTGGTGTAGACCATGTTGCTGCCTTGCAAATGTCTTCTAGGGGAATGTTCCCTAAGAATGCCATGGAACCCCTTAGTTTGCGTGTTGAATGCGCTCTAGGGGGAATTGTTAACGTACGTTTTGCTTTCTGATAGCATATTTGAATACATTTTACTATCCACCTGGCAATCCCGGTTTTGGAAATTGGATTGCCTTTATGAGTGGGAGAGAAATCTACAAACAGCTGCTTTGTCTTCCTAAATTCTTTAGTCCTGTAGTAAAGTAAAGCTCTTTTGACGTCCAGCGTGTGAAGAGCTCTTTCCGCAACAGAATCAGGATTTTGGAAAAATACTGGCAACTTTACTGATTGATTAAGGTGGAAAGCAGAGATTACTTTGGGAAGGAATTTTGGGTTTGTCCTAAGAACCACCTTGTTGCGATGTATTTGTAAGAATGGTTCTTGTATGGTTAACGCCTGGATCTCACTTACTCTCCTGAGAGAGGTGATTGCGACAAGGAAAGCTACTTTCCATGTAAGGAATTCTAATTCACATTTTTTGTAAAGGCTCAAATGGGGGACCCATGAGTCTAGTAAGAACAAGGTTTAGGTTCCACACTGGAGGGGGTGGCAGTCTGGGTGGAATTATCCTTTTAAGGCCTTCCATAAAGGCTTTGATAGCAGGCACTCTAAACAATGACAAATGTTGTCTGTTTTGTAGGTAGGCGGCAAGGGCAGCCAGATGTAATCTTATGGATGAGTATGCCAGATTGCATCTTTGTAGGTGTAGCAAATTGCAGATAATGTTTTGAACTGAAGCATCCAATGGGTCCATTTTGTTATTGTTACAGTAAATGAGGAATCTCTTCCATTTAGCTGCATAGCAAGCTCTAGTAGTGGGGCGTCTGGCTTCTTTAATAATGTTTATACAGTCCGGTGGGAGGTTGAGGTAACCGAACTCTAGGATTTCAGGAGCCAGAACGCTAGATTCAGTTGTGCTGGATCTGGGTGCCTCATCTCTCCATGCTTCTGCGTTAGCAGCTTTGGGGAGAGACGTAATGTTTGGTGTGGACCTACTGAGAGGTGTTGTGAACCATGAATGCCGTGCCCATATTGGAGCAACTAGGGTCTTGTTGAGAGACAGTTTGAGCTTGCGTACTACTAGTGGAATGAGCGGGAGTGGCGGAAAAGTGTACGCAAATCTGCCTGACCAGTTCATCCATATCGCATTGCCCTTGGACAATGGGTGTGGGAACCTGGCGGCGAAGGTTGGGCATTTTGCCTTTGCATGTGTTGCGAACAGATCTATGTCTGGTTGGCCCCACATCTGGAAGAAGGGTTGAAGAACTTGCGATGAAGTTCCCATTCGTGCATCTATTGAGTTGATGACTTAACAGATCCGCCATCTGATTATTCACCCCTGGAAGATGTTCTGACAGAAGATATAGGTTTTGTGTAATGGCCCATCTCCATACACTTTGCGCTAGATGAGACAGCTGCAAAAAGTGTGTTCCTCCTTGTTTCTGTATGTAATACATTGCAGTCATATTGTCTGTGCGAACTAGGACAGCTTTGTTGAGGAGATGTGTTTGGAACGACTTTAACGCTAGAAAAATGAACACCCTGGGTGCTGTGGTCACCCCAAATGGAAGGACTTTGAACTGATAGTGTTGTCCGTCCAGTGTGAACCTTAGGTATATTCTGTGAGCAGGGTGTATGGGAATATGAAAGTAGGCGTCCTTGAGATCTAGTGTGACAAGCAAGTCGCCATGCTGAAGCAGTGGAAGGACTTGTTGAAGAGTGATCATGTGAAAATTATCTGATTGTATGTAAAGTTTGAGGGGTCTGAGGTCCAATATTGGCCTTAGGGTACCGTCCTTTTTGGGGATTAGTAAATATAGAGAGTAAACTTCTGTTCCTTGATGTTGTATGGGGACTGGTTCTATTGCATGCTTTTGAAGCAGTGAAAGAACTTCCTGTTTGAGGAGTGTCAGATGTTCCGTGGACATTGGACGCTGCTTGGGTGGTATGTTGGGTGGAGGTGCTGTAAGTTCCAGGCAGTAACCATGCTGGATAATTTGTCTGATGGATTTCCAGACAGGTAGGAACTGGGAGTGTCTCCCTCCAACCGGAGTGGAATGGTCTGGAGGGAGTGGAGGAAGTCACTATTTATTGGAGGGAAAGGAGCGAGCGTTGTTACCTCGGCCTCTTCCTTTGTTATTTCCTCTGTATCCACCTCTAAAATATCACCTGTTAAGGGATGTTTGTGCGGGGTTTTTGTATGAGGAAGAAGCAGTGTCTGCACTGATATTTTTGGATGCGTCTCTATAAAAGGAGCGCCGAAAGGAACCTCGTGTGGATGGAGACTGTAATGCTCCCATGGATTTAGCAGTCTCTGTGTCCTTTTTCATTTTTTGTAAGGCTGTATCCACAGCTGGGCCAAACATTTGTGCAAGATTGAACAGGCGATTGAGGATAGTTGTTTGTACCTCTTGTTTGAAGCCAGAGATGCGTAACCAGGCATGTCTTCTCAGTGACACACTAGTGTTAATGGACCTGGATGCTGTGTATGCTGCATCAAGGGTACACTTGATTGATGCATTAGTTTTTAATTTGCCCTCTTGAATTAAATCATTGGCCTTGGTCTTATATTGATGAGGCAAATGCTGCAATAAGGTTTCTAGTTGGTCGTAATGGGCCCTATCCTACGTGGCAAGTAATGCCTGCGCATTGGCTATCCTCCAGTGATTAGCTGCTTGGGCAGCAACTCGTTTGCCCGAAGCATCTAATAATTTAGACTCCTTGTCCGGTGGTGGAGCATCACCGGAGGTTTGAGAGTTGGCACGTTTTCTAATCTTGGTGACCACTACAGAATCTAAAAGGTAGTTGACCCTTAATGTAGGTGGGATCATTGGGAGCAGGTTTATATTTTTTGTCAATTCTGGGGTTGAGAATTCTAGCCCTTATAGGGTCTTTGAATATTGCTGGAGCGTGTTTAATGACACGTTTTAGCATTGGTAAAGTTTGTACAGTTTTTTGTGACTGTGCAAAGGTGTCTATTAGGAAGTCCTCTTCTGCGGGGTCAGAATACATTTGAACACCATGGTACTGGGCAGCCCTGTCTATAAGCTGGCTAAAACCAATATTGTCATCTGGGGGGAGATGGCTTTGTTGGGTATGCATCTGGGTCCGGAAGGTCTGGAGGACCTACTGGGTCATCATAATCATCCCAGTCGTCCTGTGGTACATCTGTGTCGTCACCAGGGTCAGTGAAAGGGTCATTGTTCCCTTCTCCACCTCCTAAATCATCCTGTGGTGGTGGAATTATGGGAGAGTGTGGTGGAGAAAAAGGCTTAGGAGGAAGAACAGGAGAAGAGAGTCATAAAGGTTAAGTAGCACAGTCTCTTTTCTTTGCAGACACCTCAGGGATGTGTGGGGTGTCAAATTTCCTCTTATTGTGTGGAACATTGACCACATGTCCTGTTTTGGGGACTACTTGGAGTGTTTTTTTGCTTCGGATCGATGGGATCCGATTGGAAAAGCTCTTCGGTAGTCGATTTCGGCACGGATTTTTTCGGGTCAGAGCGCGGTTTAGATTTCTGCTCTGGAGCCTTCGAAGGGGGTTTTGGATCCTTCGGCTTCGATGTTGAAATCTTTTTCGGCTCTGAATTGTTTGGTTTCGGATCAGAGGCGTTTTCCTTTGTCGCCGAGGTGCTCGGTGCCAATTGTTTTTTGGGGATTGCGGGAGTAGGATGCGCTCCCGGCTTCGGTGCAGATGATATCTGCGGGGCACTGTTATGCGGTTTGGTCGGTGCAGAGCCACCGGAAGGTTTCTCCTTTGTCTTTGGAGCCGCTCTCATGGGCGGGGCTTCTAAAGCTTTCTTTCGGTCGCAACTGGGGCCAGCAGGCAAAGTCTTGACCGAAGTCTTCTTTTTTTGAGGTGGGGTTGGGGTACGGGCAGTTGTATTCACTCGTTGACTTGGAGTGATGTGGTCGTCTGAGTCGGAGTCGTTTGCCTCGGAAACGATTTCCAGATCCTCCGAATCCTCCTCCGGAACAACGGGGCCTTCGCTGACGATATCCTCCGGCACTGGAGCTGCTTGTTGTGCCATAACGTGTCGTCGGGCCTGGCAATCACGGATAGTCTTTTTGGATCGAAAAGAGGTGCAGGCCTGGCAATTACTCTCCTTGTGCTCGGGCGAGACAGAGATTGCAGAACTTGAGTTGGTCGTTGTGTGGGAATTTAGCTCCACACTAGGGGCATTTTTTAAAGGAGTCCTTTCCATTAGCCGTAGGACCGAAAGGCGTCTATAGGCCCAGCGGCCCGCGTCGACGACTGGAATCTGGTATTTGAGGAGCGCGCCAAAGGGCACGCGAACAAAACAATACCGTTGAGTTTCTTTGATTTGAGCGTCAAAAAGGTTTGGAAGACACTGTACCGAACCAGAGCGCTGAAGTTACATCAGAACCTGATGGCGGAAAAAAACAATCTGAGGATGGAGTCGATGCCCATGCGCACTATCGTCCAAGGGAGGGGTCACCTATCTCGTGACTACAAAAGACTTCTTCCAAGACAACAAGGTGCAAGCATCCGAGGCCAACACCAGATGGCGATCTATGCAAAGTGTGAGAATTCTGCAGCTCATATGCCTCGAACCTCTTGTTCCAGGACATCATCATGCCAGATCACTTATCTGGAGGGCCTCCTCTCATGGTCAGATGGCTTTTCCAGGGCCACTGCACTACTGGAACCTCCAAAGGCTAATAGCTCATCTTTGGAGGGGTAACCTATTCGGAGATTGTTCTGTTGAAGGAGGATGCAAAGAATGAGCTGCAATGGTGGCTGGCACACATGCAGGTGTGGAACAGGAGAACAATCTTGGGATCTAACCCAGACATTATCATTGAGTCGTATGCTGGGAAAAGTAGCTGGGGCACCAGGTGCAAGACTTGCCCACAGGAGGAACGTGGCAGTTCAAGAACAACAATTACATATTAATTGCCTGGTCCTTCTAGCAGGGTCCTTCAAGGTGCTGTGTTGGACCATGGAGAAGGTGAAATGTGTCCTGATGAAGATGGACATCTTTAAGCAGTGCGCTACATCAAGCGCATGGGAAGATCAAAGTACTAGACCCCTTCAGACCTGGAGAAAAACCTTTGGCAGGTCTCCTCAAGTACTCTTCAAAACTAGAGGGACTATGGCCACTTACATTTTACTGCATTTTATAGCACCTTTTTATGTTTTGTTTTTATCTATTTTTTCAACTCAGTTTCCAGTCTCTGTCATTGGCCACCACATACTGATATTGTACGTTATCACAAGTTTTTATGTTGTCTTCACTCACCATTTTAAACCTGCTTTTACATATTGAAATGGTTTTAATGAACAAGTTACTTACCTTCCTTAATTATTTTCTTGTGGATTCCTTATCTAATTGCAGATTCCTCACCTTGTGAATATCCCCAGGTTCCAGACTGGATCCCAAAAATTCAAAGCAGTGCTCCTGCGTGCCAGCAGGTGACACCTTGCGACTATGCATTGATGCCATACCACTCCAGAATGCCACTCATGTGCACTGACATCAGTTTTGTTCATGAACTCTTCCACACATGCAGACTCAGAGCCTATCAGAAGATTGAACAAACCAGCAAACAGATTTCTAGAATGGGATCTTTTTACATACGAGGTGGGAGGGCAGCAAGGAATCTGCAGTAAGCTGCTTCTTAGCCAGTAGATCTGAATACAAAACTACTATCCTTCAAAAGATGGTTTGCTTCTGCGCCCCCTTCCCATTCATTACCACAGAAAACCCCATAGAGAGCTGATCGTCCACCGATGTTCCTTAGTACGATCAATGTAAAGGCGGAGCGCTGACTTGGGATACACGCAACTGTATCTTTCTTTCTCTTTCAAGGGATGAGGTGGAACAAAGAAGGTCGGTAAAGTGATGGCTTGTCCAATGTGAAAAGGCGTCACCACCTTCAGTAGGAATGCAGCTAGAGTCCTTAGAAGCAGTTTGTCTGGAGGGAAAAAGGTGGCATAAGGTTGGGCCGAAAGAGCCTGAAGTTCTCACCCAGAAAGATTGTTTTAGGGTGAATAGGAGCAATGAACTGTGCGTTGGTTTGAAAAGGGTACACCATCAGAAAGGTGAGGACTAAATTCAAGTCCCACTGCGGCATTACAAATGTAATTGGTGGAAACATATCATGGAAACCTTTTACAAACTGCATTACAATGAATAAGGACTGTTTGTCCAGCAAATGTAAAAAGACACAAAGAGCCAAAAGGTAACCTTAATGTATGCAAAGAGCAAGGCCTGCTGCACCAAACACAAAGCAAACACCAGCACATCTGACAGTTTCCCCTGCCACAGGTCTAACTGCTGGGTATCACACCATATCACAAACTTGGCCCAGAGCCTGCATTTACACATCTTGTGGGAGGGTGCCGGACATCAAGGACCTTGGGAAAGAGGTCATAAGAACTTAACTGCCACTGCTTAATCTCTGTGCATGAAAGTGCAGATTACACAAAACCAAGTGCATTACCCTGGCCTGATGCTGCAATAGGAGAAGCCTGATTGGAGGGTCGATGCTCAGGCCCAGAGGTTCTGAAAGCACAATCTCCTGGCCCAATCATATGCCACTAGGCTGACTTGGGCCTGGTCTTCCCTTACCTTCTGCAGAAGTCTTGGCAGTAGAGACAGTGGCAAGAAGGCATACAGAAGTCCTGAGCTCAACTCTAGGTATAATGGGTCTCAAAGGAGGACTCCGGCTCGCAAGAGTGCCGACATTGCGCATTATCAGCAGTGGCGAACTTATCTAGACAGTTCTACTCGCTGTTGGAAGATGCCCCATACCACCTACAGATGCATTTATGATCCGCCAGGCATTGCGGATTGAGGTTGTCCACCTCAGAGTGTAAATACTCCCCCCGGGCAAATCCCCCAATGACCTGGCCAACTCCAGAGATATGGAGCCTCCTGGCACAGGATTCTGGGCCTCCACCCTACCCTGCTTGTTGCAGTACCACATAGGGGTGGTATTTTCCATGGGAGCCTACAGAAGCCTTCTTTTGATGGTGGACAGGAAGGCCTTCAGCGTCATGCAAAATGCCCACAACTCCAGGGACAGGGAGAGGGGTCTGTCACTGGTCCAACTGCATTCCAGCAGCCACCATGGCAGATCTTTTGCAGTCTTCTCCAATACCTGGATAGAATCAGAGGAGGTTTCCCGGGTGCTGGGTGAACTGACACTTTAGTCACACTGCAAAGCTTGCATGTGCCATCTGGCTTGGTTGGCGAGATGGATAGAGATGGCTAGTAGACCAAGAAGCCTCGGAGCACTCCTCACTGAAACCCAGGAGAGAGGAGCTGGGTTCGAGGGGTCTAGACGGTGCAGAGAGCGAACCAACCCTCTCCTCCCCAGCAGTTACCCGACTTGAAGGCCCTGCAGGTCCTTGGGGCTCGTAGGAGTACCAGAGGGAACCAAGAAGCATGGGAAAGATGCACAGCATAGCCTCATAAAAGACTTGGGACTTGCTGCAATGTCGCCAATAGACCTGGAAACTTGTGGTGCATCGGAATCAAAGAATGAATCTTGTGTTTCTTCTTTCACTTACTGGAAGATTTTGACCACAATAAAGTTCAGCCTGAGAAACAACTTTGGAACCCAGCCTGCACTCTTGATGTCAAGTTAGATTGGTACCTGTACAATGCTTCGCTACAAAACGTGCCTCATTATCTCAGATGGGTTTCGGGTTCATCTGGGCGCAGTTGTCACAAACCTTGGAATCCTCAGACATGCCCTAGCAGCAAAGGCACACTTTGTGTGGAATCGGTCTCAGATATCTCTTTGGGATAGTCCCTACAAGTGTGCGTGGGTGGCACAATTATGCAGATACTTTCCTAACTTCCAGAGCGGAATGGAATCCATGTGGGGTTGCAAGGCGCCACCTTTCGGCACGCAGGAGCCCTGTTTTAAATTTTCCAGATCCAGGATGGGAATATTCACAAGGTTGGGAATCTGTTTAGAAGTATCAATCAAAAAAACTAATCCATAAATTCAGCCCTTGCGGTAGGACACCGCTGTGGTGTTTTGTTTACATCTTTACTGTTTTGCCAGTTACATTGGAGTGGAAAGCCTTAAGAATCAGGAATATACATTTTTAATTCAAGGACAATGATACGTTTGGCTGCCTTCTATTTGGTTCACTGGTCTTCAACCCGAAGTTTCCAAGGTGTGCAATCTACTCTGTGTGTGATGGATCAGAAGTAATTGTCCGAGTAGATTGAATTTAAGAACGGTCAGTCCTTCATTATGTTTTCTTGAGACAACCACTTCAGTTACTTTTGTAATTAGCTTGTAAAATTGCTAGAGATTCCCAAACCCCAGATCACTGTGACCACTGCCTTGAAAGGTATTCTTGTACGAGCCTCATTTGAGGTCTCGCCAACGTCATCAGAGGGAGGCACGGTGCCATCATGCCTAACATCTTCATGACTGTCCTCGCTGCCGAGCACTGATGTCTGCTACAGACCGACCTACTCCTGGAATGCTACAAACTTTCTTAATGGGAAAGGCCATTGTTTCATCTGTGACTAGCTCCACCCCAAGAACCTGTCCGCCGCCATGGATTTTTATTTTTATTTTATTTTTTATAGAGTGTGTGAAAAAAGCCTGAATGACTGGTTTATGCTGTTCTGGTATTGCTGAAGTGAGTTTCTCCATGCCAGTCGGTTGTTAGCTTTGGACTTTGATTCCATAATGAACACCCCCATCTCAAACTGGCATTATTTGTGGTGTTCCTAGTTCATTAGGATGTGAAAGAAGGCGTCACATTTTTTTCTAAACTCTTGTTGGCTTGGACTTTAGTGTTTTGAAAAATCTGTTTAAGACTCTCAGACCCAGTGTCTGTCTTAAGATAAGGCCCCGAGTAGCTTTTTTAGCATCAAAAAGATCTTTTTTGGCATGGACTCGTTAATATACATTACCCTCTTCAGCATCTGATGCACTCCACTCTATCTTGGCCTATTCACCTTTACCAAATCAGTGCCCTCATCATATGACAACCCCAATTACTTTATGAAGACTTATTGTGGCCAGCACGACCTTTCTCTAGTCTTAACAGGCTGAGGATGTAATGTTGCACAAGCTCAATACCCTTCAGACTTTTATGTTTGGGTAAGCACAGGTTATACATTTTATGGGTGTCCTTTTAGGTCAACTTACGGTGCCAGCACAAAGTCTAAAGACTATTTTTTATCATCCTCCCCTTTAAGAGTGAAAAGAAACTCGGGGATTAAAGGATGTCTCACACTATACAGTCTCCAACCCTCCTGTGAGATAAGCACCATAGGAAAGGAATATGCTACTTACCAGTATGCATCTGTTCTTGGCATGTAGAGCTGCAGATCTATACACTGTGCATAGATCGCCATCTGGTGTTGGGCCCGGATGTTTGCAGTTTGTTTTTCTTCTTGGACAGTCTTTGGAAGTCACGAGTTCGGTGACTCCTCCTTCGGTCCGTAGTGCGCATGGGCTTCGGCTCCATCCTCAGATTGTTTTTCGCCAGCAGGAAAAAGATGGAGCGTAGTGATAATAGTAAAGAAACCCATGTGTGTTGTATCTAAATAAGATAGACTGGAACGGATATAGGTAGCCGGGGAGGCGGGTGGGCGTGTATAGATCTGCAGCTCTACATGCCAAGAACAGATGCATACTGGTAAGTATCATATTCCGTTCGAGGCATATGAGCTGCAGATTATACACTGTGCATAGATTATATAGCAGTACCCAACCATAGCGGCGACCACCGGTATCCGTTGCAGTGGTTTGAAACAGTGTCTTTAGTACAGCCTGGCCCACACTAGCTTGTTGTTTGGTGTGCACATCTACACAGTAAAGTTTTGTGAAGGTGTGCGGTGTTGACCATGTGGCTGCTTTGCAGATGTCATCTAAGGGTATGTTCCCTAGAAACGCCATAGAAGCCCCTATCTTTCTTGTAGAGTGGGCTTTAGGTGGAACAGATAATGTTCTTTTTGCTTTGTGATAGCAAATTTGTATGCATTTTACAATCCACCTAGCTATCCCTGATTTTGAGATGGGGTTGCCTTTATGTGGTGGAGAGAACGAGATAAACAGCTGTTTAGTCTTTCTAAAAGATTGCGTTCTTTGCATATAGTAAAGCAAAGCCCTTTTAACATCAAATGTATGTAGAGCCCTTTCTGCAACCGATTGAGGTTGTGAGAAAAAAACGGTAATTCCACCGATTGATTGAGGTGGAAGGGGGAAATGACCTTGGGCAGAAATTTTGGATTTGTGCGAAGGATCACCTTATTGTGATGTATCTGTAGAAAAGGTTCTTGAGTAGTGAACGCTTGTATTTCACTAACCCTTCTAAGGGAAGTTATAGCTACGAGGAATGCTGTTTTCCAAGTAAGGAACTGTAGCTCACATTTATGCATTGGCTTGAAGGGTGGTCCCATCAGCCTTGTAAGAACTATATTTAGATTCCACACAGGTGAGGGTGGTGCTCTGGGTGGAATTACCCTTTTAAGGCCGTCCATGAAAGCTTTAATAGCAGGCACTCTGAAAAGTGATAAATGCTGTCTGTTTTGCAGGTAAGCAGCAATTGCTGCGAGGTGTAAACGGATGGATGTGTATGCCAGGTTACACCTTTGTAGGTGGAGCAGGTAACATATGATGTGCTGTATGGATACATCTAAAGGTTTGATTGTATTGTTACAGCAGTAAATAACAAATCTTTTCCACTTTGCGGCATAGCATGCTCTAGTGGTAGGACGTCTGGCTTCCCTGATAATGTTCATGCAATCAGGGGGAAGGTTAAGGTATCCAAATTCTAGGATTTCAGGAGCCAGATGGCAAGGTTGAGCTGAGCTGGGTCCGGGTGCCTGATCTCTCCATGGTTCTGAGTTAGGAGGCATGGGGACAGGTGTAATTTATGGTGTGGTACCACTGAGAGCTGTAGTAGTGTGGTGTACCACGGCTGCCTGGCCCATGTTGGAGCTACTAGTATGAGTGTGAGGGAGTGCTGTTGTAGCTTCCTTACCACTAATGGAATTAGCGGGAGAGGCGGAAAGGCGTATGCAAATTTGCCTGACCAGTTCATCCATATCGCATTGCCTTTGGCCAATGGGTGTGGGTATCTGGCGGCGAAGCTTGGGCATTTTTTGTTTTCGTGGGTGGCGAAGAGGTCTATCTGAGGATGCCCCCACTTGTGAAAGAATGGGTGAAGAACTTGTGGATGCAGTTCCCATTCGTGCATCTGCTGCGTTTGTCTGCTGAGCAGATCTGCCATGGTGTTTTGTATCCCTGGGACGTGTTGTGCCAGGAGAAAGACTTTTGCGGGATTGCCCATCTCCATATGCTCTGTGCTAATCGAGAGAGCTGTGGAGAGTGTGTCCCCCCCTGTATTTGAATGTAGTACATTGCAGTCATATTGTCCGTGCGAATGAGGACTGCTTTGGCTGAGATTTGTTTCTGAAATGATTTGAGGGCTAGAAAGATTGCCAATAACTCCAGATGGTTTATGTGGAGTAGCTTTTGTTGTGGCGTCCATATACCTTGCACTGTGAGGTGTAATAGATGCGCTCCCCAGCCGGAGAGCGATGCGTCCGTTGTTAGAATTACCTGAGGAACCGGGTCCAGGAACGGTCGCCCTTTGGAAAGATTTGTGGTGTTCCACCACTTCAGAGAGCGATGGGTGCGACCGTCCACCAACACCAGATCCGTTAGTTGCCCCTGGGCCTGGTTCCACTGGCGTGCTAGGCACTCTTGGAGTGGACGCATGTGGAGTCTTGCATGAGGCACTATGAAAATGCAAGATGCCATCATCCCTATTAGCTTCATAAACACTCTTGCTGGGAGAGAGTGCTGAGGAATGAATCTTTGATGCAAGGCTTGTATGCTTGCGATTCTGGCCGGATTGGGATAGGCTATGGCTTTTGAGGTGTCTATAGTGGCACCGAGGTATTGCTTTGTGTGAGACGGTATCAGCTGGGACTTTTGGTGGTTCACCGTGAAACCTAGCTGGTGAAGTAGTTGGATGGTAGTGTTTGTATGTTGCACACATTGGTTGTAGGACGTGGCTTTTATTGGCCAGTCGTCTAGGTAAGGGAAGACGTGAAGGTGTTGTCTTCTGAGGTGTGCCGCCACTACCGCTAGGCATTTGGTGAACACTCTTGGTGCGGTTGTTCCCCCGAAGGGAAGTACCTTGAACTGATAATGTTGGCCGTCCACTACAAATCTGAGGTACTATCTGTGAGAAGGGTGTATTGGAATATGAAAGTATGCGTCTTTCAAGTCCAGCGTGGTGAGAAGATCGTTCTGGCAGAGGAGTGGGAGAACCTGTTGGAGAGTTACCATGTGAAAGTGGTCTGAGTGTATGTATGTATTTAGAGGTCGGAGGTCCAGAATGGGTCGTAGAGTCTCGTCTTTTTTTGGTATCAGAAAGTACAGAGAGTAGAACCCTAAATTTTGCTGATTGATGGGGACCTGCTCTATAGCCTGTTTTTGCAGGAGGGATACAACCTCTTGTTTGAGCAATGTGGTATGTTCTTGCGACATTGTACGGTGCCTCGGTGGAATATTTGGGGGGGTGGATGTTAATTCGAGACAGTACCCTGACCGAATAATTTGTGTCACCCATTTGTCTGATGTTATGGTCTCCCAGATTTGAAAGAAGTTTTGTAGTCTGCCCCCGACTGGAGTGGAATGGTCTGGGGGGAGCGGGGGAAAGTCATTGTGTGGGCGGCGTGGCAGAACGGGCGTTGCTGGTTTTGCCCCTGCCCTTATTATTGTTTCCTCTATATCCACCTCTTTGATAGCCCTTTGTGAAGGTAGTCTGAGGAGGGGACTTGTAGGATGTGGAGGCGTTATCGGCAGAGGAGCCCCTGCCAGTGCCTCGAAAGGAGGAGCGGCGAAAGGAGCGTCTAGGAGTGTGGGACTGTAGTGCTTCGATAGACTTCGCCGTGTCTGTATCTTTTTTCATTTTTTCCAGGGCTTCGTCTACCTTTGGGCCAAATAGGTGTTGCTGGTCAAAAGGGTGGTTTAGTATAGATGCCTGTACCTCTGGTTTAAAACCTGAGATTCTGAGCCAGGCGTGACGGCGAAGCAGAACACTGGTGTTTATAGCCCTGGAAGCTGTGTCTGCTGCGTCAAGAGCACATTTAATAGAGGTGTTGGTAATGGTCTTTCCCTCTTGTATTAGTTCATGAGCCCTATTTTTGTATTTTTCTGGGAGATGTTGCATGATAGTCTCCAGCTCATCATAGTGCGCTCTGTCGTACCTTGCCAACAACGCTTGCGTGTTGGCTATGCGCCACATATTGGCAGCTTGCGAGGCAGTGCGTTTGCCTGACGCGTCTAGGAGCTTGGACTCCTTATCGGGTGGCGGAGTTTCACCAGATGACTGAGAATTGGACCGCTTCCTAGCTGTGGATACCACTAATGAGTCTAAGGGTGCAGGTCCTTTAATATAGGCAGGATCTGTGGGGGCGGCCTAATATTTTTTCTCTATTCTGGGGTTTAAGATCCTAGCCCTGACTGGGTCTTTGAAAACCTCTGCCGCATGTTTGGTCACCCCTTTAAGCATGGGTAGTAAGGCAGTAGATTTATCTGCAATGTCAATGGTATCAAGAAGAAAGTCTTCCTCAACTGGATCAGTGTGTAACTCCACCCCATGATAATGTGCCGCCCGTTGTAACAAGTGGTGGAACCCCAAGGAGTCCTCTGGTGGGGATGGCCTGGATGGATAAAGATCATCCTGAGGTACATCTGGTACATCTGGATTATGATAATCCTCCCATGGGTCTGGTGTTCCCGGAGGGGTGGGGTCTTGTGGGGCATCTGTTGGATCATAGTATGGGTCCCCTTGGTCATCAGGGTCTGGAGACGGGGTTGGAGAGCGATGAGGCAAGGGTGGAGGAGGTGGAGGGGGCGGAGGTGGAGGAGGTGGAGAAGGTACTCTGAAAGGGGATGTGGCAGAGTCCGTCCGTTTTGACGGTGGAGGAGGAGCTGGTTTGTCTAAATGTCTTTTCTTTGAAGACAAAGTCAATTGTCCAGTATTTGGATCGTTTGTTAAAGTCTTTTGTAGAGGATCTGGCGTGAATAGTTCCTCCGGCCCCGATTGATCTGCTGGCGCCGATGTTTTCGGGGCCGACGGCTTCTTTGGTTTATCTGTGCCATGCTTTTTCGGGGCCTCAGATTTTTTGTTCGGTGCCGAGGCGGGTTTCGGCACCAGAGTTTGGGCGCCGAGGGATTTATGTTTAGTCGGCACCGAGAGGCCAGGTTTCGACACCGATGGCTTCGGAACGGAGCTTGGTGTGGTTTTCTTCGGTGCCGAAAGGTGTTTTTCGGCACCGCTAGTAGGCTGGCTCGAGCCCGAGCCGCCGGAAGACTTATGATGCTTCTTCACCGGGCCCGAAGGTGGGGTGATGGAAGCAGTAGGTTTGGTTTTGCCTAGGCCCGGAGGCGAAGGTGTAACCGGAGTCTTTTTCGGTGTGGGCGCTGGTGTGGGAGGGGGTAGAGTACTCACGGCCCTCTGCGCCGGTGTGATCTCCTCCACGTCGGAGTCGTTGGCCTCGGAAGCGCTGACGAGGTCGTCTTCTTGTTCGGTGTGCTCCTGTCCCGAAGCTTCGATGTCTTCTCCGAAGATGTCGGGTGGAGCCGAGGTCGAGGAGTGCGCCATGGTGCATCTAGCTCTTCGATCCCGAATAGTCTTTTTTGATCGAAAAGACTTGCAGGCGGGACAGTCTCGGGCCTCGTGTTCGGGAGAGAGGCAGAGGTTGCACACCTGATGTAAATCGGTGTGGGGAAATTTAGACCCACATTTAGGGCACTTCTTAAAGGGAGTCCTTTCCATCGGCCGAGACCAGAGTCGAGATAGGCCCGAAGGCCGCCGCCGATGCCAGGAATCGAAGAAGTGCCGAAGAGAGAGATAAAGAAGATGATTTTGTCTGAAGAATCTCGATGAACGAGGATTTTTCGTCGAAGGTCGAACTGGAAAGGTTCGAAGCCGGAGCACGAAGTATTACATCCGAGCCCGATGGCGGAAAAAAACAATCTGTGGATGGAGCCGAAGCCCATGCGCACTACGGACCGAAGGAGTAGTCACCGAACTCGTGACTTCCAAAGACTGTCCAAACAGAACTGCAAACATCCGGGCCCAACACCAGATGGCGATCTATGCACAGTGTATAATCTGCAGATCATATGCCTCGAACAAATAGTTTTCTTTTGTCTTTATATCTCAATCTTTCTGCCTATGCATTCTCCTCATTGATCTCCGGATACATCTTGCTAAGCTTTTCCCCTTCCTTTTCTCAACACAGGTCCTGACTTGAGCCTGCTTTCTCAGCAATCTTTCTCTATCTTGAGTCTCCGTGTCATCTTTCAACTTCCAACTACATTCTGCAAAGGGCTCTCCATATCGCTTGTGAAAACGACAGAAAAAAAAAGGATCTGAAGAGCTTGACTACTGACTGAGGCATTGTGGGCGTCATTTTGAGCCATCATGACTTCTATGGCTCGAGGCCGAAAGAAAAGCTTTTTAGAGATACAGAACAAGTTCTCTAACAGACACAATCACTAGATAAAACAATAATGCACGGCACGTGAAAGTAGAAGAGCATCATGCGGCAAAACTGTCTCAGCTTGTCCTGTGGACAAAACATTATGTAGCTAACATATATATATAGTTCTGTACAACTAAGCAAGAAAAATACACATAAAACAGTAAGCTTTAATTTAATAGGAAATATATTTTGACACTAGGCAGTTTGGAGTAGAGCACTCATAGGTTTTTCATGTTGCTGAGACTATAGAAAAGTGACACAACTATCTGAGAAACCAAGAATTTATTCAAACTAGGACCTTCTATAATGAACCTCCAGATCCCTTAGCAAAGGTGACAAAAAAAAGAGCCGTACCTTTTTCTCTGAACACCCACAATGTAGTTTCGCCTCATCAAACTCAGAATGAACTGAAGAATCTGAAAAAGATGAAACAAGATTTCAATAGGAGCCACAAATCACATAAATACAATCTATATCAGTGGCAGGTATACAACACAACGTGATAGAGCTAAATGGGTCTGCTGATCTAGCAATAATGGACACATATTATGCTCAATATATTCTTAAGTCATGTCTCACCCCTTTCCCGCTGTGTCAGAGTGTTCTACGGGTCTTGAATCCAGGGCGCTGTAATGAGTTGTTTTAACAGGGCAGAGTACTGGGATCTGCCCTGTTAAAACACCAAGATGTACTCAGTGGTCTGTGTCACAGGGTTCCCTTAGGTCGTGCAGTGTGCTGCCATAGTAGCAGAGATTTGACAGTTTCCCAATAGCCGTAGTGGCAGCAACCTGCGGCAGGTTCCACTAGTGGCAGCCACCCGAGGCAGGTTCCACTAGTGGCAGCGACCAGCAGCAGATTCCACTAGTGAAAGCCACCTGCAGCAGGTTCCACTACTCAGAAAACCACAATGAATAACACTAAGGTGATAACCACCCCTGATCAAATTATAACTAATGTTCCCGTATTGGGAAACGCATCTATAACGGCTCAGATACCTATTGCAAGGAAGAGGGAATCATTCAATCATATGAATAAAGATAAAATAAGGGCTAGTGATTACTTCGGTGAGTCCAGAAAAGTAATTTTTTTGCCCACAATATACTACAAGAGGATCTTATTATATATTGAACCGTGGCAATATTTTTAAATTACTGAATGCAATTTCTGATTTCAAAGATGCAACCTCAGATGATTTAGATTCTGTTGAGTTTAGGAAATATCAGATTAACCCTAACAATGAAATACCAGTAACAACTTGGCATCATGAGGAAACCATTAGCAACATCTTAGCCAATATTAATCAATTTGACAAATGGGGTATTAAAGTTTGGAGATTGTGTGAGACTCAATACCCTACACTGCTTATCCCGACGACAGTATCTGATAGCCCGGACCAAAAGATCAGTGTACACAAATCAAGACAGAGATCTGAAGTCATTGTTCTGAAAGGAGCCGTAGGTCCATCATCAAAGTTAGACCTGTCACTTGGGATCAAGATCAGGAGCGGCAAACCAGGCACTCGTACATGTGAAGAGCTAAAGAAAGATACCCCTTTTACTGATGATTGGAGCTGTCTCCCAAAACTTCTGGCTACAGGGAGTCCCACAAAGCATGATTGATGCCCAAATTCCACTAACAAAATACTAAAACCACTGAATATTTGCTCCTGGAACACAAATGGTCTCAAAACACTTGTAGAGGATCCTGATACAATAAGCTTCCTTAGGGATTTTGACATATCAATGCTCCAGGAAACATGGAATGAGGAAAGTGAACCCCTTATTGGTTACTATGAATATCCAAATGTCGCTCGCCGTAAGGCTGCTTTTGGTCGGGCAAGTGGAGGCCTCTCCACCTACATTGCATTAAGCTTGGATGTAAAACATTTCAAAATTGATTTTCAAGTGGCATGGCTACAGTGTACTAAATTAGTTTTTAACCATCCTATTATCTTTTTAAATATTTATATAGGTGCAAAATATCTGGACAAGGCTTCTCAATTCTCAAGCTTGTGGGAAATAGTAAAGGTACTATATTATAACCATTTGGACTCAATGATATTTATTTCTGGTGATTTTTATATGCACTTTTTTACTCGTAATAACCACAATATACCGGCGAAAACACTATCCCAATTAAATAATTCACAGTTTTTAAAATTTAACCTTAAGCTGCTATTGGATGTTGGTCAAACCCCTACATTTAAAAAAAATGGGTAATTCTACTATTTTTGACTATTCAATAATCTCGAATGAGCTAGTGAACTTGCTCTGTAGCTACCGTGTAATGCCAAGGATAGAAAGTGACCATAACCCGGAAATAATTTCTTTGGCACTTCCGCTGGATTACTTACCAGAAGCGAGAATAATCAAAACTATTCCTACATCATTTAATCTGAAAAGGCTGGTATGGAATCTGAGAAATAAAAAGGACATATTGAAAGTTTTATCTTCCTTAATCGAAAAAGCTAAAGAAGAAATAGTAGCAGGAAAATCTATGGTTGATTTTTGGCCTCGTCTGTGTACTGCCCTTGTGGACCATTTTCCTACTCAGTCAAGTACGAAAGGTGCGTCTGTGAGAACGAAAAAGTCAGGGTGGTTTACTAACCAGCTGCTCCATCTGAAAAGAAACCTTAATAGAACAACTAGGGCATTTAGCAGAAAAACGAAAGGATCACTTGCATTTATTGAATCACAAGAATTGTTAAAGCAAAGAAAACGATATGAGAATGAAATATGGAAAGCTAAACAAGTGTACTTTAAAGGAATCTGGACCAAATTGCATCATTCATGTAAAATAAGAGATTAAAAGAAATTTTGGGGCATTATTAATAATCTCAAACTTGGCAAAAATAGAGGGACCAATGCTAATATTGAAGAATCAGGTTGGGTATTTTTTATCTATAATCATGATGTTGCTCCTTCGGTAAACTCATCGGGAAGCAATGAATACAGGAGATTTTACTCTGGGCATTGTAACGAACAAGAAAAATCAAAGGATGATGGTTCGGGCTTCGAAGCCTTCAATCCGCACAGCATTCAAGACAACGAGCCTTGGCCGGTAGTGCGGGTTAAGAAGGCAATAAGCAGGATAAGATCAAATGGAGCACCGGGACCAAATGGAATTCCTAACTCCCTATTTAAGGTAAATCTAAATCACTGGCCTGAGATTTTAACATATTTATTTAATGAGGTTTGTAAATCGGGAACTGGCCCTGAGGCTTGGCAAGGAAGCATACAGCCAATATACAAAAGCGGCCCACAAGACAATCCGGCTAACTATCGTCGGATTGCCCTAACGGACGTAGAAGCAAAAATATTTGCGAGTTGCCTTCTTGAAGAATTGGAAGCATCGGCATTGAAGAAAAATTGAATCCCAATTTTTCAAACTGGCTTCAGAAGGGGCGAATCGACAAATACGAACTTAATATTATTGTCTTTATTGGCCGATAGGGCCAAATATAGGAAACAAAAGTTGAATATATGTTTTATTGATTTAAAAGCCGCCTTTGACTCGGTACCACGAAACCTATTATGAGCCAAGCTTATGAATTGAGGTATCCCCAATCACCTTTTAGATATGATTAAGCTTTTATATACTGACACTTGGGTCCAGGTTAAAGTCGGCGATGGTAAAAGCCCAACACGCCGGCTAGAAACAAATACAGGTCTAAAACAAGGCTGTGTTTTAGCCCATTGTCTTTTTAAACTTTATGTCTGACCTCCCTACCTATTTTAAAGATGTTAATGCCCACTCCCCAACTATACTAGCTAAAGATATCAAATATTTGCAATATGCTGATGATACCATTTTATTGAGTCATTCAGCTATAGGTCTAAGAAGAATAGTTGACTCTTTTAATCAATATATTACCCTGAACGGTTTCAAAATAAATGCTAAAAAACCAAAAATAATGACTATAGGAGGAAGAAAATCAGATATGAAAGTATGGAACATTAATGGGTTATCTATTGAATCAGTAAAATCGTACAAATATTTAGGAATTACATTTGACGATAACATGTCGTTTAGGCAGCATTTTGGTAATCTTGAGGCACAGGCAGCATCCTTATCATTTGCTTTTAGAAAGCTAAGAGATAAGTTATGTCCAAATCACGAGCACCTCTTGAAGGTAATGAAAACCAAATTGATTCCATCTTTGGATTATGGCTCGATAATTTTTTGAGGCAATGATGCAAAAATCCTCGATGACATCCAAATAAAAGTATATAAATCAGTTTTTAGGATTCCCAGAAAAGACAAACCTTGGCACGGCAATCTACTTACTTAAAAACGTTATTGTCATTATCACGTTCAGAAGAAGGTTCTCTCCGAAGTCAGTGCTGGCATGAAATACTGAGGAGGAAGTATGAAAGTATTTGGCATTCATTTTTAAATGAGTGTTTACTTAAATTCGAATGCCCAAATCTAGAAGATAAAATTAGTAGTAAATCGGTTTTAAAAAAAAACAATAAATCAATCAGTTAACCTACTGTCAACTATAACTGATAACGATAAGCTTAGGGAAAAAAATCACTCATGGTCAGTTGCCAACTCTTTTAGCAATTTGAAACCACAACCGTATTTGTTGACTCATTTAAAACTGTTATTTAAGAATAAATTTATGCTAGTACGGCTTGGGAGATACCCAACTAAAGATGGATTTCCAAAATGGGAAAAAAGTGGTACTCTAAATTATGTAGGCTGTGTGGTTCATGTGATGAAACATTAGTTCATATTGTAACTCTGTGTCCTCAATTGCTAGACGAGCGGAAATTCCTCTTAAGATCCTTTTTAAATGAATTGGGGGTAAGAACTTGCAGAAATGCTATCATCACATGCCTTACTGTCGCCTCGCCTCAAATGATTTCTCGATTTGTTAAGTTTATTCAAATAGCTGAAAAGAAATTATTATCCTGTGAAAAATCGGCATTATAATATAGGGATAAAAATTGAGGTGGTTGTAATTATGAAATGAAAACTAAGTAGTCAATAATTAAATTGCTATAGTATCTGTCAATCAGTATATAACAATTATTACAATTGCCAAGTATATTTACAATATATAATTTTAGGACAATGTATTGTATATTTTATGTTATTACCACCAGTCAATCAAAATACGCCTAGAGAAAAAAAAAAAAAGTTGCATGAATTATAGTCGGGATATTACAGGTGCAATGTTAGCACAAATGCACTTTACTTTTTGTTGTTCTTGTCTATTGCCGAGTATATTGATAACACACAATTTTAGGGTTATATAAAGTATATTTTAAATCATAGCTATTAAGAATTGTTACCACAAATGCACCTTACTACCCAATGTCCTCTATCGCTGCTAAGTCAACTGTGTTAAGTTTCCTATACTTAGTGTACATAATGATTTTGTAAACTTTGTTTTTATGCAAATTTAACGCAGTAGCCGGCAATAATAGGAATGGGTCAATTATTCCCATGCTCTATGTGATTTTGATGCTATATTGTTGTTTTATTCTCATTGTATATGTGTGGTTGCTATTGATTGTAATGATTTTAATTAATCGACCAATAAATTTACACTAATCACTATTCACTAGTGGAAGCCACCTGCGGCAGGTTCCACTAGTGGCAGCCACCTGCGGCAGGTTCCACTAGTGGCAGCCACCTCCGGCAGGTTCCACTAGTGGCAGCCACCTGCGGCAGGTTCAACTAATGGTAGCCACCTGCTGCAGGTTCCACTAGTGGCAGCCACTTGTGGCAGGTTCCAGTAGTGGCAGCCACTTGTAGCCGATTCCTTTATTTAAAATAAACTCTTTCCACACTCAGTATTCAAGTTCCTGGAAGAATCACAGATGCAAGGGGCACTTCCTTCTGCAAAGATCTATAAAACTCCAAGTGCATCCCTCTGAACACCAACAGGATGTTGGTGACATCTGAATTGTGGGGGGTAAACTGGTCTCACAGGGAGAAGTGCTGCGGCGCCATTTTCTCCTAACTGTGCTTGGGCACTTATGCGCAATAACATCCTCAACAACAGCAGGGGGTGGACATTGTGATTTACATGACCAAGGTTGTGCATGCCTTGAGAAGGGAGCATCTGTGTTATTGTGAACATTTATAGTACAAGACTAGTGCCTTTTGATGAAGTGCTCTTAACTCACAATTCAGATTCTCTATAAGGGGAAGAGATTGTTCGAAATCAGATTAGATGCCAAGAGCAGAAACACTAGCAATATTTAAGACGGTTGCTCCGTTATAATAAATATTTTCCCAGCTGGGTAACAGAGCAGTGTTGCGGGGATTCTGCACATACACAAAACTATGTGTAGGAAAACAGGACCTCGTGTGTAGGGGCTAAGCCTTCCTACCGCCTCAGTATCAAAAATCCCAGAACCGACTAGCTTTAGTGTCTCATTCATTCTCCTACATAATCATGTAGCTACAAATGATTAGACAACCCAGAACACAACACTCCTGACTCTCAGTAATCGCGGGAACAAGACGTACCCTTTTGCTAACTCACTCGTACTTGTCCACAATAAGAATAAACCGAGTCACCGTTATAGTTCAAAACGTTTATTTTCAACTATCGTGCTCTATAATGCAGTATACGAGCCACTACCAGCAGCCAACCACAAAAACCTAAAACAGTTAGCATTGTAGCAAGTCCATAGACTATGAAAGGGCATGTCATCTTATACATACAGTGGATAAAGGACCAAAAGGCCTACCACCCTCCCCTTGGTAAGAAGAAGTTTTATTATATAAAAGAAGATCTCTGGGCTTGGTCAGCAGACCCCATACCTTAGTGCCTAGATTGTAGTTTTTACATCATAGGACCAGCATAGCTCTTCTCCCTGGAAAGGTCCCGCTCCAAGTGTATGTTAAACCAACATGCAACCCCATAATATCAAAGCACGGATTTGCAGCTGCTGCAGCTGTGTAGCATGTTTTGTCTAAGTGCTAGGGACTGACCCGAACAGAACAACAAGGGGCATTGTTTATCGACCTTGCACTCCGGGTTCAGACTAAACTCCAGGAACGGCAGAGAACGCAGAAAGCAGACAGTTCTCATGTGAAGGGCACAGAGTCTTGCATAATAAAGTCATGTAGTAACGTGTGCAAAAGCAGCATCAAGCCCTAGCACTTAGGCAAACGACAGCAGCTGCTTCATTCCAGAGTTATTTAAGTCATACATGTGCTGGCCACCTTTTCTTCTTTTGTTAGTATCCAACCAAGTCGTTCATTTGTGCAGCATTCCCCATCTTTCTTGTGTTACAATATTGATATTGTGCGAGTAACTCAAGAAGAGAACGATTAAGGGCTGTGGGGGTAAAATGAAGATTAGAGTGCTGAAGAGTAAATATTTACATATGGCGATTCAGATCTTGTGAGGAAATTAGGTGTAATATATGGTGTGGTTGTGAGGCCTCACCATGTATTACACTTACGAATCCCTTTAGGCCCAATAGGTTTCGTCTGGAAAACCTTCAGCTTAACCCTGGGTGGCTGTGGCACTGAGCAGCAAGGCTTACACAGAGGATCAAGTGTTAATCATTTAAACAGAACCACCACAACAACTGAACAAATTGACACGTCACTCAAGAACTCGAACACCAATATATCACAATAGGTTGTATTTTTATAAGAATTTAGACACTAGAAAAAAAATCCACTGGAGGGTTCCAGAGATAGTAATGTCAATGCTGTAGGTTAGAAGTACTTCGGACGACCAACTCCGGTAGGGAGCTAGTCAGGGGGACCAGCAAGGTCCCCAAGAACAGTTACCTTCACAGGAGAAGCAGTCCTTCAACGGCTCCAGGCGCTTTATCTGTGCTGCAATGGATTACAATACAGTGGTCCTGATTCAATGGATAAAGGATGCTGAAGATGCTCCAAGGATTCTGCAGAGGTGACGCGGTTGACGGAGGTCTTTCTGCAGGGATTCCTTAGTTCACAGAGATGGTCAGGGGGTCCTGGTTGCAGGGTCGACATACCACATAGTCCTCTCCAGTCAGGCCGAGGTCCAATCGCCACTGGACTACCAAATCGCTTGTTGTCGCGGTTACATGCCAATCCTTCATAGGTCGATAACTTTCCTTCTGAGGGTCCCAGCAACTCTACAACAGCACTCTGGAACTCCAGTGCAACTCTGTGCGTTGGGTCTTGGTCCTTGGTGCTACACAGCACAGCAGCGAAGGTAACGGCTTGAAAGCTTTGAGCTACCAACTTGCCCCAGCAGGATTATACAACTGTTGTGTTCATGTGTTGTAAATAGAAGGCCAGTCAGCTGGCTCTTGGAGTTCTCCTGGCTTGACTGGTCTCCGACAACAGCTTCCCATAAGCAGGACATGGCAGGCACAGTACCTCTCTTCGCTAGCCACCAGGAGCAGAAGGTACAGTCGTCGTTGGTGCAGCCTCTCTTTGCTGGTTCCTTGCTGCAGCAGGACAGTCCTTATGTCCTTCTTCCAAGTTGGTGGACATCGGAGGTCTGAGTGAAAAGAGTGCCCCCTTATGCTCAAAACATGCCCCAGGGCAGGATGCAGTTGGTAGCCAATAGGCTATCAGGTTTCCTCTCACCTGGTGTTCACTTCCTGTGGAGTGTGGCATCTGGCTATCCCAGGATGCACCATTCTCCCCACTACCAAGATGGTGAGACCAGTCTTCTGGTGTACAGACTTCCCTAGTCTGTCAGGTGGTTACTAGAGACATTATCAATATCTTTAAGTTAGCATGAGCCCTGTAGCCAGGATGCTGCTTTTGCGCACAACACTGCATGTTTTTATTTTGCACGACTGTTCATGTCTTTCACAGGCCACGGTACTGAAACAGCTTTGGCAACCGTAATGGACAATCTACGCATGCGTGCAGACAATGGTAATCCATCTGTACTAGTGCTACTGGCTATGTCGGCCGCATTCGATACGGTGAGTCATGCAGTACTGGTGGAGAGACTGGAAAATATAGGGGTGAAAGGATGGGCTCTGAAGTGGCTGCAATCATTTCTATCAGGGAGACAACAGGTTGTGACCATGACACCGTTCACATCTATTAAGTCTCCGGTGCGCCACGGGGTGCTGCAGGGCTCTGCAATCAGCCTTATTCTTTATAAGATCTACCTGCGTCCTCTGATCCCTATTATTAAGTCCTTTGGAATTGACCTGCTCAACTATGCTGATGACACCCAATTGGTGTTCTCCCCGGAAGGGAAACAAGCAGTGTCCATGGATACATTCCAGGAATGCATGCGCCAGACTTCTAGCTGGCTCAGAAAAAACTCCCTGCAATTTAATTGGGGAAAAACAGAGATGGTATACTGCTCCGCTACTAGAATGCCTCAACACCTACCACTGGAGTTTAAACTCACTCCCGGAGATGAACCCTTGGCTCCAGTTAAAACTGTGCGTAATTTGGGGGTCGTGGTAGAAGACCACCTCCAAATGGAGTCACAGGCCAACAAAACAGTCAGTGTCTGTTTTTCCCTGTTGAGAGTGCTTCGGCAGATTCTCCCATTACTACCTAGTGATACTAGACCTCTTGAAGTAAGGAGCATAATTCTGAGCAGACTGGATTACTTCAACTCCCTGTATCTGGGAGCACCACAATTCATCTTACAGGGGTTGCAGAGAGACCAGTCTATGGCAGCAAAACTGGTGTTAAACAGGCAGCGTAGGTCCTCTACGGCACTGGCCTTGAGGGCTCTTCACTGGCTACCTATTAAGGAAAGAGTCCGCTTGAAGTCTCTCTGTATTGTATTTAGAGCAGTACATGGCCTGGGTCCAGTACCCCTGCAGGAGAAATTTTCCTGGTATAAGCCTAAGAGGCAACTTCGTTCCTCCAGTGCAAATCTGGTAATGACCACCAGATTCAAGAAGTCTAGGATGGGAGGCAGAGCATTCGGGGTTGCGGCCTCACACCTATGAAACGAGCTGCCCCAGAGCATTAGACAAGCCAACTCCCTGCTATGTTTTAGAAAAAGTCTAAAAACCTGGCTATTCCAAAGGAATGAGCATAATGCTTCCCTCTGATAATGTCAGCAGCATCCAGACAGTAGTGTCTTGTAAAGGTGTGTCTGCTGGACCATGTTGCAGCTCTGCAGATGTGTTGAAGAGGCACCCCAGAAAATAGCGCAGTGGAAGAAACCGTCCTGGTAGAATGTGCTCGAACAGTTGCCGTAAGTGGTTTTCCAGCTTGTTAATGGCAAAAGGCAATTGCAGTAGATATCCAGCGTGCTATTGTTTGTTTGGTGACCAGATGACCCTTTCGCATCCGTCCGTAGGCCACAAATAGTTGGTCATTATTACGAACAGTAGCCGTTTTTTGAAGGTAAAATTTCAGACATCTCTTTACGTCTAAAGAATGAAGCGTCTTCTCTGCAGGAGTTTGAGGATTTGGGAAAAATGTTTTTAAAATAACTGGTTCATTGAGGTGGAAGTCCGATGGCACCTTAGGGATAAAGGCCGGATTGGTGCGGAGCAAGAAAGAGTCTTTGGTAAATTGAAGAAAAGGCGGTTTAGTAGTAAACGCCTGTAAGTCACTGACCCGGCAAGAAGTAGTAAGAGCCAGAAGTAGAGAAGTCTTCCAAGTAACGTATTTGAGATCGACCTTATGGATTGGCACAAATCGGGGTTTCATGAGCTGTGCCAATACAATGTTCAAATGCCAAGGTGGAGGAGGTCGACGAATTGGAGGAAACATTCGAAAACGACCCCTGAAAAATTGTTGAATTACTCTTGACGAGTAAAGTAAGTTGGAGCCATCTTGACGGAACCGTGAGGTTGCTGCTAGAAAAACTTCAAGGGTAGAGTACAAGAGGCCTGATTTTGACAAGTGTAAAAAGAAAAGCAAGAGTTGTTCTGGCTTGGAATGGATAGGATGTACTTGAGCTTCATTGCACCATAGACAGAATATTTTCCATTTGAGTTTATATGTTTTCACAGTTGAAGGTGCTCTAGCCTTAGCCAAGACCTCTCTACAGTCTAAAGGAATGTCCAAATTTACAAATTCATAGTGCTCTGGTTCCAAGCCGCTAAACAGAGATGCTGGATCGGGATGAAAATTTGGCCGTGTTCCATGGTCAGAAGATTTGGAAGAGGGCGAAGAATGATCGGGTCGCACTGAGACAGGAGCAGGAGTTCCGTGAATCAGATTTGTCGAGGCCACCGGGGGGCTATTAGAATAATGTGACAGGGTTCTTTCCTCATTTTTCGCAGAACTTTAGGCACTAGAGGTATTGGTGGAAAAGCGTAGGCATATATATATTTTCGACCAGTCCATCAAAAAGGCATTCCCGCATGACTTTGGTTGGGGAAGCCAACTTGCGTAGAACAGGCATTTGCGGTTCAGATGTGTTGCGAACAGATCCAGATTCGGGGAACCCCATAACCGAAAAATGTGATCCAGTGTGGGTTGATGTAATTCCACTCGTGATTGGTCTTGGATGATCTGCTAAGGGAATCCACAAGATTGTTCGATGCTCCCGGAACATGCACTGCTGTGAGGACGATGTGATGTTGAATCGCCCAATCCCAAATTTGTTGAGCCTGAAGGGACAGCAAGATGGACCTTGTGACTCCCTGTTTGTTGATGTAGTGCATGAACGTTGTGTTGTCCGTTCGGATCAACACAGAGGCTCCACGTATGATGCTGCAAAAAGCTTTCAGAGCCAGAAAAATGGCCATTAACTTCAGCAGGTTGATGTGCCAGGTCTTTTGTTGAAAGTTCCACTTGCGCGCCCCAACCCTCGAGAGATGCGTCGGTCGTGAGAGTGAAATGTCCACCAGGAATGGACGTCCTGAAGAGACATTTTCTTCGAGAGTCCACCACAAAAGAGCTCTTTAGTCGAGGTGTGACTGACTATAATCGCTGAAAGATCCAGAGACTTGAGCCCATTGTCTGTCCAATTCCTCTTGGATAGGTCTCATTTTCAAGCGGCAGTGAGGGACTAGAGGAATGCAGGAGGACAACATTCCTAGGAAAGATTTCAACTGTCGGACAGAAACGGACTCTTTTAGACGGATGGAAGTTGCTAGATTGCGAAGACGTAGACTTCTTTCGTGCAACACAAAAGCTTTTGCTTGCTTGGTGTCTAGAATGGCTCCCAAGAACAATCTGTTTTGAGCTGGGAGAAATTGAGACTTGTCCATGTTGAATGTGAGGCCCAGGGGATTGGAAGAGGGACCTGCAGAAAAGAGTTTGTTTGGATGCCTGTTCGAACGACCTTACCTTCAGCAGGCAGTCGTCTAAGTATGGAAAGATTTGCACTCCTTGTAGGCGAAGGTAAGCTGCTACCAGTGCAAGGACTTTTGTAAACGCTCGGGGAGCGGAACGAAGGCCGAATGGAAGAACTTTGAATTGAAAGGCCTTTCCGGCCACTCTGAATCTGAGAAATTTTCTGTGCCTCAGCAGTATGGGAAGATCAAAACAAGCATCTTGAAGATCCAAAGTTGTATATACTCTCCTTGGGATAGAAAAGAAAGTACTTCTTGAAGGGACAACATTCGAAAGGTTTGTTTTTTGATGGATTTGATCAGGGCACGTAGGTCATAGATGGGGCGCCATTCTCCCGACTTTTTCTGTATGAGGAAGAACCTTGAATAAAATCCCCTGCCCTTCTGTAGTTTTGGCACCACTTCGATCGTGCCCTTTCTTAATAAAATTTTTTGTTGATTTAAAAGTTCTTTTAGGTGAGCAGGAGGGGGAGCTTTTGGTGGAGAATTGGGAGGAATCTTTACAAATTCCAATGCGTGTCCCCTGCGCACAATAGCCAGAACCCATTGATCGGTAGTAATTAGTGACCATTTGGAGTAGAAGCGGGAGATTCGACCTCCAACTCTTGAAAAAGCGGGAGGACTCTGGAATGGTGAGTGGATTCTGGCGCCACTGATCGCTCACAGACGCCTGACTCCAAAATGGCACCCGCTGGACTTCGTGGCTGATTCTAAGAGAGTGGAATGTTGCAGCCCTCCACCGGAGCACTCTGATAACCATGAGGAGGTAGGCTGCTGTACCCAGAGAGGGGCCGCCACATCCCTACATGCACCCAGATGCTGCATCAACTCTGGACTATGCCTGGCCTTAAAATGGCACCCCGCGCGGGACATACGCACTGGCAGTCTTCCCCCCCACCCGGAAGCAATCTGTGCGCATAGCATCTGATACAGTGGGGATCGGGGGGAGGCATCGGCCGCCCCCTGTTCATATTTGCGGACTCTGACCCCTGGGGGTGCCCGGCAGAACCTATATTGGGCGGGAGCCTACAATGATCAGCAAGCATTAGTAAGATAGGTCAGTGAGTTGAGCTCATGCTACAGAGATTTGGTGTAATCTCAATGTTTGTACTTATTTCCTCAATAAGCGCCATCCCGGGCTTATACCGCAGAGGTTGATAAAATCCCCAGAAACAAGAACTTTTAAGTATGTAAATAGTGCAAGAACCCCTAACTGATGCTGTCTGTTCCCATTTACTCTTTCTTTCTTTGTCTACTTCCTTTGCTCCTATTCCCTCTCACCTGAATCTCTCCCCTTACCTGCTACACCACCTAGCACCCTGTCCTTTTGTGCCCTTTGACTAAGCACTCCTTCTCCCCTTGTTGGGGAAAGATCCAATATTTATACTCTGGAGTCTCAGCGAACCCGCTGAGAGTCCACTGCGCCAAGGGAGCCACTCGCAGTAGAGGTATGGTATGGCACCCCTTGCCAAAGCACTCCCTCTCCCCTTTTTGGGGGAAGGTTCCAGTATGTAGGCCTTGGAGTCTCAGAGACCCCTGTGAGAGAGTCCACTGCGAATAGGGAGCCTCTTGCAACAGGGATGGGGAAATGATACCACTTCCCCAGGGATCACAGCTTACTGGACTTTGGACGCAGCTTTGACTCGTCTACCGGTTTGTGTCCTCGTCACCCTCCCCCTCCTCTTTCCATGCTGTGTCTCTCACCCTCCCCTTTCCCTCCTCCATTCTCTGTGTTCTTCCCCTGCTCCTACCCCCCTCCCTGAATCTCTTCCCTTGCCGGCTTTTTCCCTTACGTATATGTCCTTATGTTTTGTCTCGACCTTACATGTAACTATGTTTGCCAAGCTCTAATAACTGTGTAACCTTTGTAACGATGTAACCTGCAACTATGTTCTGATACTCATGTAAAGCGCTCTGATACCTCCGGGTCTAGCCAGCGCTATATAAAACCTTTAAAATAAAAATATATAAATACATTGTTTTTTGGAGTGATCTTTTCCTCTGTAAGAGGATTTCCCTCTGTATTGTCTGTAGGTCGAAGAATGCTTTTGTCTATACGATTGCTGATTCTGGGAGGAGTAGCAGTGCTGTCCTTGTCTGTATTGATTGGAGTTTCCTCGAAAGGAAGAAGAGGAGCCACGTCCTCTTGCGCCTCGAAAAGGCTGCTTTTTAAACTGTAGAGTTCCAAGAGCACGGGCAGTGTCGGTGTCCTTTTTAACTGTTAGAAGGACATCGTCGATATGCTGGCCAAACAATGATTCACCGTCGTAAGGTATGTCCAGTATTTTTGTCTGTACCTCTTGAAGGAAGGACGTGGCATTAGAGTATCCAAAGAGGAATGTCGCCATTGAAGCAAAGAGCTTGATGCCTTCAATGGTACTAGAGCCATGGATGCAGTTGTAGCCGTTACCGTCGACGATAAACGTAGTTGTTGAGATACCGTCGACGACGGCAAAGCCACCGACGACGAATGCTTTTTCCTATGTTTGCTTGCCGTCGACAAAGTCAAAGACATTGTAGACGAAATAGGTCTCACCTTCACAGATACCAACGTCGATGGTGAAGATGCCAACGACAGGATCATAGCTGGCTTCATAGACACAGAAGCTGAAGTCGGAGACGTAGACACGACGACAGCAGCTCTCGTCGACGGAGGAAGCGATAATGAGCTCGTCGATGAGATAGGCAGTTTTTGAGGTAAAAACTGCGCAGATGGAGTCTTTGATGTCTGAGAATCAGATCTCGGGGGCGTAAAAGGTGCAGAAAGACTCAGAGGGGAAGAAATCACCCCTTTTGAAGTTGAAGGTTGGATAGTGGGCTTATCCACATGATGTTTCTTCACCACTTTAGGTTTTGGAGAAACCTTTTGATAGTCACTGGTCCTTTTCAAGGATGAAGATGTTCTGATTGATGACACACTCTCCACATCTGAGAGAGGGTTCTCTGAAGTCTTCAACTTCTGTAGCCACAGAAGGAGACGCCCTTCTCGGTCCTTTAGAGTCTTCTGAGTGAAGGTTCTACATATCTTACAATCATTTACCTGATGTTCAGGATATAAGCAATATATGTATTTTTTATGAGGGTCTTCAGAATGAAGTCTCTGTTTACCACAGTTTCCACAAGGTCTGAAGAGGGATTTCTTGGCAGTAGACATCATAAAGCTAACTTTCTGAGAAAAAATGAGAAGAAAACAGAGCTTAGCTCAGGGAGACTCCCTTCACACGACGTGCGGTAGAAAATCTGAGGGCCTGAGCCTCTGTGAAGAACATTCTAAGAGGGTGCGGACGCCTGATTGGCTGGAATTTGGACTAAAACATAATGACGGTAATATGTTATAGAAGTGACAAGTTATCCATCCATAAAAACACTATGGTTTTACTTTCTTTTATGCCTATATTGGCTTATGTTATTACTACATTGCTATGTTATGTACCGTGGGACTCCCACTTCGACGATAGGGAATATTCAATCATGTGAATCTATGAAAGACACTCCAATACTGGAGAAATATGAGCTATGGCTTGAGGTATGGGGTCTGCTGACAAAGCCCAGAGATCTTCAATTACATAATAATAATACTTCTGCTTACCAAGGGGAGGGGGGGTTAGGCCATATAGTCCTTTATTCATCGTCTTTAGAAAATTACATCTCCCTTTATGATATATGGCCTTGCTGCAATGCTAACTGTACTGATATTATGCATTTTACTAATGGTGGTGACTTGTATACTGCATTTTAGAGCACGTTTGTTAAAATAAATGTTTTCAACTATTTTCGTGTTTCTGTCAGATCTTATTGTGGACAAGTACGAGAATGTGAGCGAAAAGGTGTGTCTTGTTACCACAATTCCGGAGAGATCTGGGAGTGTTGTGTTCTAGGGTGTCTAATCATTAGTTAATAGACCAAGAGCGTATACATCAATGTTATGTTTAGGACAAAAAAAGCACATGCACTATAGCACTGGTAAGAAGTGGTAAATTGCTCAGAGTCCTAATACCAAGAAAAAGATTAACGAAAAAGAGGAGGGAAGCAGGCAAAACGTGTGGGAAAAGACCACCCTAAGGCTCACAGGTCTAACAGTAAGCTTGAAATATTATTCTTGCCGCTCTATTAATGTCACCTAACTGATGACTGGCAAATGCTTCCCAGAATGGAAGAGTCAAAGGCAGGAGGGAAAGCACCTTAGTAGATAAGAGTATCCTCTGAAGTAATGCCTAGGCCAGAGTATTTGGAGGCACAGAGAAAGGTGGTGTTAAGGTCGGAACTTCTCGCATTGCCAAAGCCGCAGGGCCCGACCTGTCCTTAGGGCAGTGGTTCCCAAATTGTGCGCCGCTGCACCCTAGTGCGCCATTAGAGCATGCTTGGGGCGCCGCGAAAGTCTTGGGAACCTGGAAAAGGTAGTATATTCTGAATAAGATTTAATGCGAGATGTTTGTAAATTCACTATTTGCAGGCCCAGGTAACCCATGTGGCAGTGTCATGTGTGGGAGTTACTGAATCCCCACCCGTCGGCATCTGGATCAGGGTTTTACCCAGCGCGTTACATGCTTCAATGGGGCACAGGGTCAAGACGGATTTGCATATGGCTGGCTCCAAACTGGGGTGGCGTAGTGGGCAACCCAGATCTTTTGACTGGGGGAGAATGTTTGCTTTGTCAGCATTCCGTCCATTTGTTTGCTGTAACACTCAATGCAATAAAGAGCCTTCGCTTTTATGGGACTGCTTCTCGTTTCCCTTGCTGATGGTTTTCCTCATTGATTGGTGTCAGGGTACATCAGCCAAAACGGGATTGATAAAGGGCTACATGAGGAACTGAAACAAACATGAGTGTGTGACGTACTGCTAACCAGAGTCAGAATTAAATTTATCACAGACAGCACACTGGATATACAGTGACTGAAACCTCCCCAATCCTCTGGTCCTTCAAGGTGTAATAAAATTAAACACCTACACCTACCTTCTGACAGGGCGGCTCCATCAAAGCAGCCTTGTCCATCATGCACTTGTTAACATCACAATCTGGGCTGTTTCAAATATTGATGAAATACCTTTCTACAGATGTAAGAGTAATTGATGCTTCTTCCCTCTGCACTCACAACCTTGCATGTCCCCTCTCCCTCCAGAGTTTTTCATATTCCTTTTCACTGTCTTTTATTATACAGTTAATTAAAACCGTAACATACAAACATCGCATTGATACTTAATTAAAACAGGGATTAAAAATTGAAAACACATTATAAAAGCAAGCAGTACAAGATAAGTGACAATTCCAAAGCAGCATTTCTGGTTGATGGCAGGTATGTCAAAATTGGCCGTTTAGTGCCAGAAGGAAAGTGTGGAGTGCGAGAGGCGATATCAGAATGTCCCAAGGTTTATTGCAGATGCCGATACCTAGCTTTCAGCAAAGTCCATTTGTGCAATAGCAATATAAGAAAGAATTTGAGATTGCTTAAACAGCAATTACTGAGCTATCTCTGTAAGTGCGTTGTTAGACCCTGCAAGGTGATCAAATTTGACCCCCTGAAGCCAGTCTCATGTTCTTTGTCTATTTCTTAGTGCTGTGTGCAGTGCGGTTAAAATAATGTTAATAAACTTCTCAGCCCTTGCTAGAACTTGGGCGGAATTGTTGCTGAAGCACAAATCAGATGCTTCCCTGCAATACCGCAGTAACTTGTCCCGATAGACTGGGAGCAGTAGTCGACGACTGTCGTTAGCAGGATGAGGACAAGAGCATAGCAGATGTAGCCAGGACTCATGTGGATAATTACAAAGCCTACACGTTAGCTGTCCATTCCTCCGAGCCCAAAGCGGATTAAAGTCATAAATTGGAAGGGCTAACAGCCTCATATAAATGGTTCTGTTGAGAGTCTGGGGTTGAAGTGAGTAATTAAAGTATGGTTGGGGTTTCCCCTTGATATACGAGGCATCCAGAGCTGTGAAGAGTGTTTTTTTAGGAAGCCATGCAATGTCTCTCAAATGACACTAGGGTAATTTGGATTTTTATTGTTTTTTTCCAAGTTGACAGGGGAATGGTTAGGTTAGACAGGTTTGTGGTTTCAATCTTCAGTGTGGAGATGGCCAAATGCAGCTGTCTGTAGCAGGGGAAGAGTTTGTCCGTGAACATAGATTGAAGTTGTTCTTTCAGGGATTGAGCTGAGGCGCGCAGAGTATAGATGTAAAAGTTAATTAAGTCGCCTAAGCAGTGAAGGTCTGCACTTGCCAGGCCCAGCTCGAGCCTCAACCTGGCCCTCCTAGCATGCTGGGGAGCGGAAAGTATTTTCTTATAGGCCATTGGTTGATAATTTGCAAGGAATTAATCCATTTTGCCTGGAAAAGCCAGTTGGCCATAAGACAATGTTGGGAGCAGTTTGGAATGTAAGACCCTTAAGATTGGCTCGGCAGTGAGGCTGTGCAAGTGCCGATTCAGGCGCCTCAGGCTATGTATAATACCAGCTCCCTTGGGCCTAAGATATTTAAGATGAGCCACTTGGTTTGCCCTTTCATTGAACCAGACTCCCAGATAGTTGTAGCTGGTGCAGTTGGCTATTTGTGATCCATCTACTCTCCAAGACAAGATTTTCTTTCTTTGATGTTTCCCAAAAATCATGACTTTCGTTTTTGACTCATTCATCAAGAGTTTGTTCTTTATGTTGTACATGCGAGCGCTCTTTGTAGGCCCGTTCTTGTATGATCCATAATGACAATGCGATCGGCATATTGCATGATCTGGAGTCGCACGCCGCCCAATTTTGGGGCAACCAAGGATGCGCCTGCCAGTGCTTTAGGCAAGTCAGTAGTATAGAGGTTGAAGAGTAGAAGGACTAATACGCAGCCTTGTTTAGGCCATTTTCCGTTGGAATTTTTGCAGCTACTGCTGTGGCGCTGGTTTTAATCCTAACCTAAGTCTTCTGATGTAGTCACATCAGTGCAGAGAGAAGTGTGGAGGCTCTCCAGGACAAGTAGGCCAGCGCTGTTATGTTGTCTGTTGTGGAGCGACCCTATCTAAAGCCTGACTGGGTACGGGGAAGGATGCTACTTTCTGTGACCCAATTTTCTAGTTCTGCCAGCAGGACACTGGCGTAGGCCTTGGCTTCGAAGTCCAGTAACCTTAAATTAACCGGGTTTGAGAGGTTGCCCTTTTTGTAAATTGGATGTAATATTGAGCCCTGCCAAGTAGGTGGAATTGTGGCTGTAAGATAGGTTTTCACTTCTGAACCCACTGTGTACGCCCACCCACTAATGTGCACCACTCAGATGGAGGAAGATTCAACAGAGTGATAAGACCTATTATTTTAAATTACTCCTTTCTTAATTTATCAACATATCCTAGCGCATGTAAAACAGTATCTCGGTTACCATGTGCTTTACAAATATTTAAATTCAATTATACCAGACAGTCCTCTTCTAACTGTCTGGCATCTCACACTCGGGCGGGACCATAGCTTTCTTCGCAACAGCGGCGAGAACGGGCTCCCATTAATTGTTTCTACACAGGACTTGGATTTTAAAACTGTGTCTGATGCCAATTGGTGGAAGTTTGCCAGCCTTGGCCTTTGCAGGACTTAGGATTGGCTGCAGAGAACTGTCCATGCCCCTAAGTGCCCCTGTGTAGGCAGAGCTAGGGGCATGTGCAGGAGTAAAGAAGGCTGCAACGCGTAGCAAAGCACAGAAGAGGCACCCCCAAAGGGTGAACCCCCCTCGAGCCAGCGATCCACCAACTAGATGAGAGCACCCCAGAGCCACCCTAGACGTGTGAGGAAGATCCGAGAGACACCCCCAGAAGTGTGAGTGCTCCACAGCCAGCCACTTGTCAGCTTGCAAGGATGTAAGTGAAAGACTCCCCTCATGTGTGAACATCCCAAAGCCGCCCTTCTCCGGCTGAATAACCCTGAACTAACCACATCTCGATGTCTGAGGGGCCCCAGAGCCTCCAACCCATCCCTCCGGGAGATGCTCTGCTTTGCCCCATGTTCACTCCTTTCACGCACGTCTGGACAGGTTAAGGGTTTAATTAGTTCCTTTCCTCATAACATGTTTTTAATACCAGATCTTTCCCTCCAGGTAAGTAAATGAATATTATTTCGTGTATATGACCCAACTCTTACTTTATGTCACCAATTAAGTTATACACATCTTTCTGGGGTTAAGAGTGATTGACTTATTTCATCTTGTAACTTGTCAATTGTTTTTATAAAGCACGTTTAACATTTAGACCACGTTTGGAGTATAGAAAACTACATAAATGAATACAAACTGCTACCCAAGGGCTCCTCTGTTCTGAGCCTTGCCCCACACACCACCCTTACCTTACTGGTCTCCGTCCTTTCACAACACTCCATCATATCCCAGCTGTGCCCAGCACACGCCTTCGTGCTTAGCACTGTCTTTTATCGCCACAATTTCCAACCTTACCTTTCCCCCTGCGTCCCTTCTAATTTTCATTATTCTTCGTGAAATTTGAGAGTAGCCTTAGATTTCAGTGCCTTGTGCCCTAAAACACATTTTCAGTGCCACACTTTGGCACTGTCCTTCTCTAAACACGGAGACCTCCAACACCTCAAAAGGGTACCCAGCAGCCTGAAATTAGTAACATGGCGGTTGTTGGAATGGGAATGTTACCTGCATAGCAAACACATATGTACCCCTACTGTGTGTACCTTGCTGCATGTGAACCTAAAATTGTGACTCAGTATAGCTCTGGCATCATGCTAACCTTGGGTGTACCCAATAACGTGTTCATGGTGATGCAAGGTGCAGAACTATGTTGTGACTTTGAGATGTGCAAAATAATCGCCCTCATAGCAGACATATAACAACTTTCGATATTCTGGGTAAGTTACACAGAGAGGTGGCAGCAGCACGCCTGGCTTTTGTAAATCTGTTGAGTGACTAGACATTTTTATTTGTGCCAGGGCGAGGGTACTCTACCCACAGCTCACATGCAAATTTCTTCTTTTATGTGAACCCTGGATTCTGGTTCTGATATCACATGCGTGCAAACAATGCATGTATATGCAACAACTGCTTGACACGTGTAGGTTAGTGGGAATGTGTGTGTGGTGAGAATTTTGTACTGGGTACAGAGATCTATGTTGGACACAGAACAAGATGGAGGGTTGATACAGCTTTGACAGTGGGATGTATAGTATGGATGTCCTTGAATAAAAGCCATGTTAGTAAAGTGATTAGGTAATAAGTCCTTCTGGAACACTGCTGTTTAGCGGATGGTAGGGGCACAGATGGGACTGCACTTTATGTTATTCAAGGTGAAGAATTTTCTAGACGGGGCTTGACCTTTTGTCTGTCTCTAATCATGGCTTGAAGCTAGCATCGTTGCTAACTGCTTCTAGAGAAATCACCTACTACTACTGTAGTTCAGTCTTTGGAGATTATGGACTCGTAATGCAGGAAGACTAGCAAAGACCTCCAAATGCTGTTGTCCATTTGCTCTCCGGAGGAAGAGACCACCTTATTGAGGGCCAGAATAGTTTTCCATGTCTTCGAATGTATTCACGAGCTTTCCTCGTGCTATATAACTCAGACAGTATCTAAGAGGCAAAAATAAACTCCCTAACCCACACCGGATGGAACTCAATTCAAAAGGCAAAAAGTCTGCTCTACCACAATTTCCCACCCAGAAACATCTGGGTAATCTCCTCCTTTGGCTCCTTCAAAAAATGAACTAAATATGGCTCTTTACAAGGGTAACTAAAATATCTGCTCCATAAAATCCTAAGGTAGTGAGCCGAGGCTGGGCTTACATCCCCTCCCACCCGAATTAAAATAAAGTGACATAATGGGGAGCCATGTCTAAAGGCCAAGAAGTCAAGGGAGCTGCAGGTCGAAAAAGTTTGGGAACCACTGCCTTAGGGAGTGGTGCAGACAGTTGTGCGGCAATCTTCAAAATGTCCAATATGGCTTGTCAAAGGGGCCCAAACTAGCATAGGTTGGAAGAAGGAGTCTGAACACAGATTAAATCTTTTTCAGAACTGAAATAGGCTCCAACAACAAGGAAGAGTCAGGTGTCATGGAACAGCACCGCCAAGCACCAAGTTTTCCCAGAAGCAGGAGTATTACCAGGAGGAAGAAGAGGAGGACTCCTTCCTGTGGAAGTTTATTTTATTTTTTTGCAGGAGGGAAAGGCACCGCTCTCAAATATCTTTACAGGATCTTTTCAAGAATTTGCTTTACTACTTCTACCTGATAGCATTCAGGTGCATGGGCGTGCAAAGTTACAGGCCGAGGCATTTGGCTTTAACCCATATACCACAGAGAAATGATGTGCAGACGAGATAAGGACGCACCGTTGGCGGGGTTTAATACTCGAGACCATAGGAAGGGAAATTTCACCTAGCCCCTGTTCAATTTCACAGAGAAATACGGTTGATAAAGACCTAAGAAGAGCGACGGACCAGCATCGAGGAGATAAGAACAGTAACTAATGTCAGTATGCGACTTCACACCATGTACAACCAGATATCACATCTGATGAGGGTGACGCCACGCTAAAGTTGTATGGCAACATCTGGCAGTGCTAGGGAACTAGTATTAGGGAAAGAGTTTCTAGATGTAGTCTAGCACCTGGAACATATTCATATGATGAGCAATCGGCAGGAAGTAGTATCCATCAGAGCTAATATTTAGAGCAGAACTAAGACTTTTTTTAAAAAACAGAAAAAACACGAAAATGAAACAAGCTTCCAACCTAAAGAACTTAACAACTTTAAAAGGTATTCAAAACGTTTTGCGAGCAACGTCCCCAGAGTAGGCAGTATTACTTTGACATTTTTGTCCACTTCACTTTTCAGAAACTATCAGGTGGGAACGGTAAGCATTATTGTTAATTATCATGCAAAATGTTGTCGTCTTACCTTTGACAGCAGCTTCTGCTGTTGGTTGTGCTTCCTCCTCAGGGTTGAGACTTCGTGCCACAGAGCTTTATTTTCTCTATTATTGGAATATCAAAAAGGGAAGAGGTCACAGGGGCATTTATTTTTTAAATATTATGCACTGTAATAATTCAAAACAACTATCCTCAAACCACCAAAAAGAGAATGTCACCAAATCAGTAACAAGGATTGGCCAAACCAGGAGGTTTGATGTGTGCAGTGTGCATGTGTGCGTGTGTGTATGTATGTATGTATGTATACTGGGGAGTGATTGCTAATGAAAGCATCTAAAAGTAGCAGCCACTCGAAAAAAGGTTAATGTATATTTTTTTAGCATTCACTTTTCAGACTGGTCACTGGCCAGAGAGGAGGACCTGGAAAGGTATACTAGCTTCAATTAGGTTAATCTGTGCAAATGAGACCAACTTTAGGAAGGAGCTGTAGACCTGGCTCTTCTAAATAATGCATCTACTGTTCCCAGGCTGATGGTTCAGTTAGCGTAGGGAAGCCCAGGTTTATTAGGAATCTGCTAAAAATCAAGGCTGTTGGAGTTTCTACAGAAGATGAATCCGGTCAGAGGAAGATTTCAAAACAAATGGACACTGAGGACAAGTGCTAATAACTCCTATGGCCCCATTGATTTCAATTACTGCATTCATGTATCTCCTTCTCATGGCGAGAGGCACATCTCACGCTGGAAGTCTCTTTCATACAGAGAATTGGACGTACCTTTTGAACGACAATGAGACCTTAAACCTTTTTCAAGACATACTGGAGCTAAAATAAAAGCAATCTGGCCTTGGTCTCGCACACATCTGACACATGATGCTTTGCCTTCCTAATGTACGGGAATGTACCATGCACTTTTGCAATCAGGGGTGGAGTAAACTCTACACTACCATCTGATGCATATATTTTGTACAGTTCATGAAGCCCAAAGTCTTCTGGGGAACAAAAGCAGCTTCTGACTAAAAAAGAAAAATAGTAAGTCTGTCCAAATTGCTGAAAAACACACAACCAGTCATTCTCTGTGGAACAGAGGGGACTTGCCACTGAAGGCAAACGGCATAACCTACCGCCATAGAGGAACTATTATTACAAAAAAAGTATTTCCAAGTCCAGTTGATACCTGAGGGGGGTGGGGTGGGGGGAGGGGGTTGAGGAGGGTTGGGGGGGGGGGGGGGTGAATGGGGAGGGATTCAAAGATGAAAAATCTGCAAGAATGAGAAACAGCAGACGAGTCAAATTCTCTCCTATAAAATGTTCTGGGATTATGGCTGCATCTACCTATGATGGAGAACGGACATCACTACCACTGTTGACATTTATGGAGCCCCGAACAACTTTTGACGGTGACCCTATCAATCAATCGGGAGTTTGCAAAGCGCAGCTATTCACCCGTGAGGGTCTCAAGGCGATGAGGGGGCAGGGAAAGCTGCTGATCCGTCTGTGAGTGGAGGTTCCGTCGAAGACCCAGGTCTTGAAGTCCTTCCTGAATTTGGTCAGCAACGGGGAATGCCCGAGGTGGAGGGGCAGGGTGTTAAAGGTCTTGGCGGCGAGGTAGGAGAAGGAGCTTCCTCCGGTTTTGTCTCCATGATTGCACTACACATGAGATACTACAACATTTCTTAACCCAGTCTCCTTCCTCGATACTCAGATTCTGTGTCTTGGAGTATTTATTAAAAAGGGTAGCGTAAAGAGATTGTGAAGGTTCTTAAGAACAGATAGGATAGATGCCTTTTGTGATAAAGCTTTAAAACTTTGTACCACACTAAGAATTGTAGCTTGAGGTTTTCCTCCAGGCTCTTTCCTCTCTGCCCTGCTACATTACTGATCCGCATACTTGGTGAAATTACTTACATCTGATGCTTAAGTTTTAAACATAGAAGTATACAAAAAAGTGATGGATGGAATGCTAATGCTTGAATTAATTCTCTGACTTAACTATCACTTATTATCAGGGGCCCCCACTTAGATACTTAGATTTAGAAGTGCCTTCCTGTCCCCAGGTGTAGGCCCGCTCTCTATCAAACCAAGTTTTTAGAGAGCGAGGCCTGACGATGATGAAGCATGACCCCTGGTGGTGTGTGAGGACAGTCCTTCACTTTTTGTGAGATGCCAGTAATTCCACGTAACACTTTTTAAACTTCGGTCTTCTTTCACTCAGGATAGCATCTTTTGTGTATACATATCAGTATGGAGGCCGGCTCACCCTGAATACCCCATGCCTCTAGTTCCCTCCCCTGTGAGTGACCAGGGTTTTTGTGTTGCATGAATTAATTCTCAACCACTGGTAATAACGGAGTAGCATCCCAGTACATCATGATTATGTAAACCATGCCACTGCAGTCTGGGCCAAGGCATATGCAAATCGGTCCTGACCATGCTTCATTAGGAACAGTCCAGCTGGATCTGCAGGCTATATCCTCAACGAACCGAACACAAGCAGCCCATGACCAGTTTCAGACTTAATTGGCTCAGCAGTTGGGTATAGCTGGGTTTCAGTGGCAAAGTGTGCACAGGACCCACGTCCTGGCATATTCGTCCCACTTAAAGCATGAATGAATGAATGAATGAAATTAAATTTATAAAAGCGCGAACTATGCCCAAGGGCGTCAAGGCGCTTGATGCAAACCATCAGAGGACAAGAGAGAAGGAGCAAGCTCATACTGAAGAATTGACAAAAAGCCAGGTCTTCAAGGCCCTACCGAACAAAAGTCATGAAGGCTATCCAGAGACGTTCAAAGGAAGAGAGTTCCACAATCTGGGCGCCACGGAGGAGAAAGCTCTACCTCCCCATTTGGTCCTCCTAAACCTAGAAACAGCAAGAAAGTTCTTGTCCGCGGAACGAAGAGACCTAGAAGGGGCATGATGACAGACCATTGCCTTTATACCCTCAGGACCGGCATCATAAAAGGCTTCATGGGTCAAACAAAGGATCTTAAAAATAATCCTATCATTCAGCGGGAGCCAGTGCAGGGATTTAATTGAGGCTACGGCTGAATGAAATATAGAAAGATTCAAGACAAATCTAGCCGCAGCATACTGCACCATCTGCAACCGAAGGATGAGGTCCTTATTAATGCCCGAATAAAGGGCATTCCAATAGTCCAGTCTCAACGTTACCAAGGCCACTACAGCCTGCTTGATTTAAGAGAGAGGTAATGAGAAATCTTTCTAAGGATTCTGATAATGCCAAAGCAGGTAGAGACCGTCCTATTTACCTGGAGCTTCAGGTCAAGCAAATTGTCCATGATCACCCCTAGGTTTTTCCCATGGGAAACAGGACAGGGACAGACCCCCAATGAGGTCGGCCACCAATCAGTGGACCAGATTCCCTGATCCCTACCAAAGATCAAGACCTCAGTCTTCTCCCCGTTCAATTTCAGAAAGTTTTCCACCATCCAACGGGAACCTGCCTCCATGCAGCTCCAGAAATTAAGGGCTGAGTCTTTGAGGGTATGAGTTATCGACACCATTATTTGGGTGTCGTCCGCGTAGGACAGTACCTCTAGCCCAAAGGATCTAACCACCTCAGCAAGAGGGGCCACATATATATCAAAAAATGTAGGGCTTAGGGAAGAGCCCTGGGGGACACCGCACTGCAGGCCCTTAGGAGCAGAAAAGTATTGCCCCAATTTCACCCTCTGTTCACGTTCCCCCAAAAAAGAAGCAAGGAGGCTCAGCGCTGTGCCCCCGACACCCATCTCTCGGAGGCGGGCCACCAGCCTATGAGGAGATAGGGTGTCGAAGGCTGCAATAAGATCCAGAAGCACCAGGAGGGTACTACGACTAGCATCAACCTGCGTTCGAATGTTATTAAAGCCTACCGTCAGAGCTATCTCCTGCTATGTTGTTTCCTAAAGCCGTGTTGAGAATCATCAAGCAAATGATGATCCCTTAAATATGTGCTGAGGTGAGAGTTTAGGTGAGACTCCAGCATTTTAGCAGGCACGGGAAGCAGAGAAATTGGTCGGAAGTTTTTTTTAATTCTGTAACATCTAAAGAGGGCTTTTTCAGAAGGGGTTTAACCACCGCTGTCTTCCACAGTGACGGGTAGATTCCATCAGAGATGGCAACATTCATGACCCTCATAAAGAGAGGAACCAATCTCTGCATCACACTGAAGTATACAAAAAAAGTGATGGATGGGATGCTTGAATTAATCTCAGCCAATGGTAATTAATCTGGGCTGCATCCCACTTCATTATTATCTTGCAAACCAAACCACCTTAGTTTGGAACCAGCCATATGAGTATCAGTTTTTGACCCTGCTCCAATGGAACAGTACAGCTCGAAATGCCAGGCCAGACCCTCTCTGAACCTAAGCACATGCAACATAGGCCCTTATTAGGGCTCATCAGTCGGTTTTTAAAACACCATCTAGGTTGTTAGCACGAATGATACGTTAAAATATGGCACATATTGTTATATGTTGTCTTCTGTGATGTTAAAGCAGAAAGTAAAAGAACTGAAACATAGAAGAGTCTACCTTTTCATAAGGTCAAATTTAGCATCCATGTTGTTTTGCTCATCTCTCATTTCCTGGACTTCTAGAAGCACTTTATGCAAGTCATCATGAGATAATTTCCCATCCTCTGGTCTCACAGATGACACCTAGTATGTAAATGTCAAGAAGATAACTTAGACAATCATGGTGAGGCTACTCAAAAGTTAGCACACTTGTGGAACAGTACAGGCAGCAGAACAAGCAGTAAAATGAAAAGTACAAAATACGGATGTCCTATTAGCATACCAAATAAGCATTTGTTTAAAAATGAAAGCAATATCTGCTATTCTGAAACAGTTTGAAACAATGTAGATTTGGGAAGGGAGCCTAAGTTATTTGAACTACAACAATAAACCAAACTAAAGTTGCCATCTCTTACATCCTTGACACAATTTTATATAATTTTATTTACAAAGTATCATCTGAAAATACAAATTAGGACCACAGTATGGATCTTGACGTATGCTTTTGAAAATAATATTTGAAAACTTTTTTGGGGACGCACATACATTTGTAAAGATATTCTACAGTTAAATAATACCAGATGACATGTTGCTGGCATGTGGTGATGTGGTGCATGATTGAGTGATCTGGTATTTATAGCAACATCTCCCAGTTTAAGTAACAAAGCCACTAAATTATACTGTTAAGGGCCTGTTAAATTCAGCAGACAATGCGCTCAGCAAAAACACCATAGCGGCAACATTAAGTTGTATTGCATTATCAAAATATAAGATATGGTTAGGTTGTACGGTACCTTCCGTTTGATGTGATCCAATAAATCTGCTTGGCCCTGCTTGAAAAATGGATGCTGAAATTCAATAGTTGAGGTTTTATCAGGTTTGAAAAGACCACTTTCCACACTGATCACCTTTCGGAATCCATCTGTGTTGAGATAACCAAGGAATACTTTATTAAAACTGCACAGAAAATAGTTTTCAAAAAGATCTACACACTCATTTTGCAAATGTATTTAAATATTGCCTAATTTTGTCTGCTCTTTTTTTCCTACCGCAGGTAAAGTGTGGGGAAAAGATGCCTGTAACAGTAGACCGCAAGGGATCCAACCCAGACTTTTAACTTTCGAGTGAATCTCTGATGACAGGCTGGTCCCCAGACACTCAAAAGCTCTTATATTTTTCCACAATACTTTACACATTTCCCCACAAAATTATCATAGAAGTGAAAACTGCATAGAAAACACAAGCAATGGCATAGATGATAGGCCTCGCCTTTCGAAGGCGCTACCTGACCATCAGGCTTAGACAGTACATCTTACCAACAATGGCCAACAGCGTCGCCAAAAAACAATAATACTGTCCGCTGCAGCGTGGTCGTTTATGTGTACCTGTAGTGTGAGTGATACGCCACTACAAATGGAAGGCCTGCAAAACGCGACTCTGGTTGATTTTCAGGCATATTTGTAAGGAAATTTGGCAACCGTTTTGGTTATTATGTCACAAACCATTTCAGGGGTTGGTAATGCAGTGCTACTATTAGTTGTGCGTTAGTTTGCGCGGTGTTCACAAGATTGCTGTGGACCAAGCATTTAGAGAATTTGAATATTTTTCCTGGATAGCTGCGACAGATATTGCAGGCTATTAGGTGGTGACAACTGCTCTGATGATAGTTATAAAGGTCAGAGGTTTATGGGGATTTTATATAGTTGATCTACTGTATGGTTGTGCCTTGCTGTACCATGCATTTGTGTACACAGTCTTCACTATGCTTTTAGGCATGCGTAAGGGGATGGTGTAAATTAAGGTGCCACCTTATTTGGCACTGAAGTTGGATTCAGAGCCAGCATGAAGCTGGCCCTATATGGACTAAGGTGGCCTTCGGCACGGAAGTGGAAGCACAGCTTGACACCAGTGGAAGTTCGATAGGGAGAGGGTGCACCCAGCAGGTCACGGGGCCCGGAGGCACACAAGAGGGACATGAGAATTATCCAAAAGAGCTCAACCATCACCTCCTTGAAGCCCTCTACCTGCTTAGGAGTCGAGAATGACCAAGCGAATGAGCACACCAGCTTTAACTGCGGAATGAGGTCGGAATCATATGACTGAAGCAGAGTCAGGCCACTGGAATGACTACAGTGCAATCGCTCCCTGGAGTGGGAGAAAGGGGGCGCTGCTTATGCCGAGACTACTTCTTGGATTTCATCTTAGACTTACTCGAGGGCAAGACCTGTAGTAGGACCAAGAACGGGTCAAATATTAGGAGCGCGTACATTAGTTCTCTTCACCCAAACACCTCTATTATCACATTTAGAGCAAAGTCCATTTCATGTACCCCTCCAGTCGAGCCACAACTATCTGAGCCGGGAATGCCACAGTACAAAGTTGTCACATCACAGACATAAGTGTGCTAAATGCTGAAAACCTCAAAGCAAGGGGTACAGTTGCATATTGTTGCTCTGTTTCAGTTGCATGTGAGACAGGGGAATCTCTGTCTGAAAAAGGTGAGAAAGGATTCCCAAATATTCTTTGGGCGGGCTTGTGGTGACACAAGTTTGCAGAAGTGAGCTAAATTTGTCTTGACAATATGTTGCATTCGTCAACCAGTTAGGTAGTCATCCCCAAATGTATGGCAACCCTGCGTTTGGCCAAGAGCAGCATAGCGGTGAGTTTACGACTTCCCACAGGCACGTCCCGCACATAGCCCAGAAGGCCAACCAGGGGGCTGCGCGCAGAGGAATGACCTGGACAGTGGAGAACATGTAAGGTGTACATAGGAGGCTTGAGGTGCTGTACAGTGAAGACAGTACGCATAGGTGATCAGCCCAAAAGGGAGGAGCTGTGAAATCCTAAATCTGGTATTTGTAAAGCGCAAACTACTCACCCTTACGGGTCTCAAGGCGCTGGGGGCCGTTGTGGAAATGAGCTATTGCCCAGAGTCATATGGTGTTGAGCTGATCTGCCGCCGGAGCCGGGGTTCGAACCGTGAACCCTGTGCTCCGAAGTCAGCTGCCCTGGCTGCTGCTCCACACCTCTCCCACTGAAGGGGATCTATATAGGCGATGTAAAAATTTAAAGAGGATGAGACATAATCTTTAAATGGGACCACAGCAGTAGGACCACTATGCGTCAGTTAGTGGTGGATCAGTGTCAGCCTCCCAGTCAGTGCACGTCGCCAGTATACGAACAGGAGCCATAGCTTGCATGATGGAGTAAAGGAGCGTGGTTAGCTTGAGCGGGGATGGATTTGTGAGAATATGTTCAATGTAAGGGAGTGGAGGGAGGGAGGAAATGCGTTGTGCAATGCCCGGCAGGTGTCTCGAACTGGTGATGATACAGGAGAAGCTCAAGCGTTGTTGGTGTGTTATTTCCTGGCCTTCAAATAGAGGCATCAACTGGTCACCTGGATAAAGATCTGAAAATAGAGCAAAGCTGCGTCCGGGCACCCTCGCCCTGGTGCCCGCATCCTGCAGGGGCAGTAAAAATGGGGCTGAGCAGAATTGGTAAATAAGGGGCATATACGCATGAGAGCCCTGCAACTTTTCTCATGCCAGCGCACACACTCCACAGTGTTGATCGTCAACCGTGGAGGCTTGTAAGATAGACGCAGTGCTGTAGTCAGGGGGCAGGGTGCAGCATGGTCTGCCTCAATCGCCATGTGAAGCTGGGATTGAGCAGGATAGAGCCAAAGTTTATGCATTTTTCCTGTGCACAAAGTGCATATAATGTCAAGTCCGGCACGGTCTAACCCTCCCCATGTTCAAGTGGCGATGTGAGAATTTCCCAGGAGATCCAAGGTTGCTTGGCAGCTCAGGTCAGTGAAACCAAGTTGGATCTCATTCACCGGAAGAAGTGAAATAAGAGGAACAGGTAGATTGAGAAAAGTTACAGAAATGTAGGTAGGATAATCATTTTGGCGATGGCAAAACGTCCAGACCCTGATAGTGATGAGCAAAACCATACCTGAACGCTGTCATCCAACCACGCCATAGTGTGGCCATAATTGGCCCTCCAGAGCTCTTCCCATCACAGTTAAGCCGAATGACTAGATAGCGGAGCGAGTCCGCTATCCCTTCAGCAGGAACTCTGAGGGAAAGGGCTGTGTGCAGTTGGTGAGAGGAAAGTGTTTATTTGGACCAATTGATGTGTATGCCAGAAAATCCACCGATGAGGGTGACCTCTTGTATAGTCGGGTCTAGATTCTCAGCGGGCCTGCAGATTATAGAAGGTAGCATCACCTGCGTACATTGAGACTCATCAGAACTCGCGCCGTGAAGCTCAGGATGCGATGGGAATGATGTTACAGTAGGCGTGCCACAAGGAGTTCCATCGCTATGGCAAATAGGAGAGGGGATAGCGGGCATCCCTGGAGTGTCCCTTCGGGTTATCGGAAATGGATCTGATAATATGTCATTGAGTCGGATATTGGAAGTGGGTGGAAAGTATAGAAGTTTAATTTGTCGGCTGAATGTAGACTGAAACCCAGGCGTTTGTGTAATGTAAAAAGGTAGGGTCATTCAAGAGAATCAAAAGCCTTAGTGGTGTGAAGGAGTGCGGCAGTGGCAAGTAGTTGCGGGTCATGTGTGTGCATAGGGCAAAAATCGTACGCAGATTGTGAGATGTAGAGTGACCCAGGACAAACCTAGACTGGTCAGGTTGCACGATGGAGGGCCTTATAGGAAGGAAGTAGTTTGCCAATTATTGAGCATATATTTTCTTATCGATGTTGATCCTCGATAGGGGCCAATAGGAGTCACATTTATTTGATGGTTTGTCAGGCTTGAGGAGCGTCACTGTGACCGCTTCGCAGAGAGATGGTGGTAGAACCCATGCTCCAAAGATTCCTCATACATCGATAACAAATAAGGGACCAGCTTGGACACAAACTCCTTGTAGAAGGAGGTGGTCAACCCACTGAATCCCGGCACCTTGTCACTGAGGAGGCCCTGAATGATCAGCACTATCTCCTCCACTGCGGTGGGGGAGTCCAAGTATGACCTGTCGCACACTTTAGCCATAGTAACAGGATGGAGTTCAGGTATGCAGCCAGCTCATCCGCAGAGTGCAATGCAGTGGCTGTATAAAGTTAAGAGTAGATGGAGGTCATGGTGTGCAATAGTCCTGTGGGTGCGGATTGGAGTTCATGTTTGTCATCAAGTAGCTGTACCACATTCAGGAGGTCCTGGGCTTGCAGAGCAAGCCAGCAAGCGTTTTACCAGGGTGTTCACTTTCCCCGTATATGCGCGCCCTCGCATCCCGGGCGAGGTATTTTGTCTCACGTCCTGCCTGCTCATTGAACTCCGTCGGCTTAGCTCAAATAGCGGCCATAGTGGCGACACTTTTTGTAGGGACAAATTCCAGTTTGAGTGATTGGATTTCCCATTCCAATTTGGTGAGCTGCCTTCAGATCGCGTTGAGGATACCGGATTGTTTAGCAATGCAAACTCCCCG